>NC_081407.1:597069805-597391680 GCF_030272615.1 Cryptomeria japonica
ATTTATCTTTATAGGCCTTTACTAATGTAGATTGGGTTGGTTGTGTTGATGATAGAAGAAGCACTAGTGGTAGTGCATTCTTCTTGGGAGACAAACTGGTCTCTTGGTTCAATAAAAGAAAACTAGTATCCTTCTTAATTGTAGAAACTGAGTATATTGAACATTGCAGTGTCTTGTTGCACTAAAGATGTGGATTCAAAGAAAATTTTGAAGGATATCAAGAAGGTGTTTGATGAGCCCATTCATATCATGTGTGATAATACTAGTGCTAGAAACATTTCAAAGAAATTGGTGATGCATTCAAGGACTAAACACATTTCTATCTGGTATCACTTCCCAAGAGAGAAGGTTGTAAAAAAAGAAGTTAGACTAGAGTATGTTCCTACAAAGGATCAAATTGCAAACATTTTTACACAGGATTTTTTAAAGGATACATTTGAAAATCTTAGGGAAAATCTAGGGGTTATTACACCTCCTTCAAACTAGATGAATATGTTGGTACATCTATCTAGGGGGAGGTTCAAGGTATATCTTCTATCTCCTATATTGATGTGGTATAATCCCTAGGGGAAGTAGGATGTTGTTTGGTTGTTTCTCTTAGGGGGAGTAGGGAGTTTTTAGACATTGTTGATAGCTAGAAAGAGAAAAATGTAGAAAGAATAAAATACAAGTGCAAACTTTGGTGAATGGCCTTTGACCTTTGTCCTTGATGTCAAAGGGGGACAAAATGTATTGAGTTGTGTGAGTGTTGCCATCAAAGTAAAACAAGGATATTGTTGACATATATTGTCATTCATGACTTGGTGTTGTCATTGATATCAACCCTCAATTTGTATGTTGATGAGCTTGATGTTGTCATAGTGTTGTGATTATCTGACTATAGAGATATTATTGGCTTAGTGTTGAGGAAGATATTGGAGATTTTTGTTAGTGTGTAGTTATGATGTTATCCATTGGTGTCAATCCTTTGCTAATGATAATACATATTGCTAATGAATTGTGTTATAATTTATTGTTGTTGATATGTTGTATGTAGTTTGTGATCATTGAATTATTATTTAGTTAAAAGAGGTCCTTTGTTGTGGATGTCCACCTTTTTGGTGTTGATATCTACACTTAGTATGTTGTGGTGTTGTTGTTGATATGTTGGAAAATAGTGATGATAATGATGATGATGATAATGCTCATGATCAATTGTAGATGTGATATCATGATAGTATTAAGATGAGGATTAGAAGCACTAAGATGGGGGATAGATATCTTAAGATGAGTGTTAGAAACAAGGTTATGAAGTGATTTTTTTATTAGAATATTCTGATACCAAGAGTAAACTGAGAGGAGGGGGTGAATCAATTTACTAACAATAACATAAATCAATTCAATTATAAACCTTAAATCAAAGCACAACTTAATGAAGAATGTAACATGAAAGTAGAAAACACATAACACCAATATTTTGACATGGAAAACCCGGAAAGGGAAAAACCATGGTGGGAAACCCTACTCACAATTAGATGAATACTCTGTAGTAGTATTATGAATGATTACAATGGGGTCTACACATGTATAAAAGGCCAACAAGATAGAGTGCACTTCTCATCACAAAGGGAAGTCTCCTCGCTTACAAAATCATCAGACTACAATCCGGAAAATAATGAACTGTGAAAGTAGTATCTACAAATGCCTGATACAGTTTCAGTTAAGCACTGATGTCTGCTCTGCAATACAAAACCTTCCTTAAACCTTCTCCTGAATGATATGACCTTATCCGCACATAAACCAATCTCTAATAATGCAGACTTAACCAACCATGATCATCGATCCATCCATCCCTCAATTACATGAATAAGTCCCCTATAAATATAGATCATCAACCTTATTGACAAGGTCGGCTAAACCCTAAACCCTAAACCCATAAGCCCATAATTATAAAAAATACATCACACAATACCACCAGACCAATATTATGATTTAAATTACATGGCATGGACCTAAATCAAGTAACCAAACAATTATATCCACCAGGAATTCCGCTAAGACCAAAATCCAACATGCTTCACTAGTCGGTAGAAACCCTCAGTGAAAGTTTAACTGGATCCGAATAGGACCACCTTAGAAGCACACCATCCAATGCAAAGTCATCAAATACTCGGGATAAGATCAAGAAGCACCAACAAAATGATAGAAACCAATTCCATAAGCCAAACCCAAAATCCACAGATGAAGTCACAAAATAATGCATACTGGTAAAGCTAATTGAGAACGTCAGAAGCTGGTAAAGCCAAAAGCTAGCTGGTAAAGGCACACGCCAATCGGTAACTGGAAATACCAAAAGTGATAACCAAATCATGAAACCACCAAAGTATAGAAAGCATATAACCATCAAAATAAGCATCCAAAACCGATTCCAAAGATCTGATCATATTGAATCAGAAACACAGCCAAAACCAAGATGATCACTAAGAGTAATCGGGATAGATCCAACTAGGATACAGTGTTGACATCAATGACAACACTTAACCAAATCCAACATATTGCCAACAATATCCCCCTTTGGCATTGATGGCAACACTGAGTGTGAAAAATATCCAAGTGCCAAGGAATGCCAACAATATTCAAAATGTTGAACTGAAATATATCTCCCCCTAAGATTAACATGAATACGTCTCTCCAAAAAGATATGATAGTTTTTCACATGAATACCTCTCTCCCCCTTTGACAACAATGAAAAAGTATGGATACCAAACCAAGAGTACTGAACAAAATAGCTGACTACTCCCCCCTGAGTAGTAGCACCATATTCATCAACCCGGATCATAAAAGTATGTCTAGTAAGCTCACCTGATTGATATATCCCTACATATCTAAGTCTCTTTCGGAGGGCTGGTAACCCCCAACTAATCTCTAAGATATTCAAAAGTGTCTTTAGGTAATGGTTTAGTTATAATATTTGCAATCTGTTCCTTAGTAGACACATAAACCAATCTGAATTCCTTTGCTTCAACATTTTCTTTCAAGAAATTATACCTTATAAAAATGTATTTTGATTTGGAATGAAATACTGGATTCTTTGACATATCAATAGCAGCAGTATTATCACAATGAATAACAATAAGCTCATCATAACTTACCCTTATATCTTTTAACATTTTTTTCATCCATAAAATCTGAGTACAGTTGGTAGCAGCTGCAACATATTCCACTTCAATAGTAGACAATGAAGTGCATGATTGTTTCTTACTAAGCCATGAAACCAAATTCTTCCCAAGAAAGAATGCATTGTTAGTAGTGCTCTTTTGGTCATCCACATCTCCTCCCCAATCATAATTTGTATATGCACATAATGTGAAATCATCATTCTTATGATACCATAACCCAAAGTTTGTTGTACCTGCCAAATATTTGAATATCCTTTTGACATCAATATCACGAGTTTCTCTAGGATCTGACTGAAATTTAGAAGCAATACAAGCAACATTCATTATATTAGGTCTAGTCTGAGTTAGGTACAACAAACCTCCAATCATTGATTTATATCTGCTCGGATTCACTTTAGGTGATTCACTGTCCTTTGGAAATTTGCAATTGGTTATCATAGGAGTACCAACGGGTTAAGAATTCTCAAGTCCAAATTTATTAAGTAACTCCTTCACATACTTAGTTTGATAGATGAAAATACCTTTATCAATCTGAGTAATCTACAAGCCGAAGAAAAATTTCATCTCACCAATCATAGACATTTCAAATTCATTCTTTATATCATTAAAAAATAGTCAATATGTCATCATGCTCAATTTTATAGTATAGGTTACTATCAGCATTACCTTTACTAAAGCCAAGTTTTAAAAGATACTTATCCAGTCTAGCATACCATGCTCTAGGGGCCTGTTTTAGTCCATATAAAGATTTCTTTAGCCTGTAGACCATGTCCTTGTATTTGATAAAGAAAATCCATTAGGTTGCTCAATGTAAACTTCTTTTTCAAGATCTCCATTCAAAAATGCACATTTAACATGGACATTTGATATACTTTGTAGTTCTTGTGTGTAGCATAAGCAAGAAAAAGTCTTACTGCTTCAATTCTAGCAACCAGAGCATAAGTCTCTCCATAATCAACACCTTTTTCTTGTGAATAGCCTTTGCAAACCAATCTAGCCTTATTCCTTACCACTTGACCTTCCTCATTTAATTTATTCTTGAAAACCCACTTAGTTCCAATAATGTTCTTGTCTTTAGGTCTAGGTACAAGTTCCCATGTTTTATTCTTTTCAATCTGATCTAATTCTTCTTCCATTGATTTTATCTAATTTTCATCCTTACTTTCCGCAATAAAAGATTCTAGTTCAATTTGAGAAATTAAACATACCTCTTCAGCAGCTAACCTTCTCCTAGTCATCACACCTTTCCTTTTTATCTCCAATGATCTGATCTTCAAAATGATTTATCTTTACATACCTGGGAGTCTTTGAATTTTCTTGATTTTTTGACTCATTCTGTTGTTCCTCTATTACTATTGAATTTTTTGATGTTACTAGAGTCACTGGTTCACTATTCTGAACTGATTATTGCATTACTGGTTCAGGTTTGATAAATTCATCTTCCGGTCCATAATCATAAGCTCTGATCTAATTACTACCATGCTCATCCACCTTGACATTTATGCTTTCCATTATCCTATTCAACCTGTTGTTATAACATATATATGCTTTTCTCTTAGTAGAATAACCCAAAAATATTCCTTCATCACTTCTAGGATCAAACTTTCCTAATGCATCATCTCTCCTAATGTAACATTTGCTTCCAAAAATTCTGAAATATCTGACAGTAGGAGTATGACCAAACCATAATTCATAAGGAGTCTTACTAGTATCGCCTTTAATGTGTACTTTCTTAAAAGTGTATACAATGGTATTGACAACCTCTCTCAAATAGATATTAGGTAATTTAGCTTCAGTCATCATAGTCCTTGTTGCATCCAAAATTGTTCTATTCTTCCTTTCCACCAATCTGTTCTCCTGTGGAATTCTAGGTGCAGAAAGTTGTCTCCTAATACCATTCCTTTCAAAAAAGTTTTTGGACTCACTAGATGTAAACTCAACGCCATGATCTGATCTCAAGCCTTTCATCTTCAGTCCTGTCTCAGTCTCAACCATAGCCTTAAAGGTTTTGAATTTCTCAAAAGCTTCATATTTTTCTTTCAAAAATGCCACCCACACCATTCTAGAATAGTCATTAATAAGTAACATAAAATATCTATCACCTTGAAAACTTTTAGTCCTTGCCAGTCCACACAAATTAGTATGAATAAGATCAAGAATTTCATTATATTTATCATGCTTATGAAAGAAGTTCTAACTTGTTTACCCATTTGACATTCTCTACATACCTGATTATGAGGTTTAACAATTTTAGGCAAATCTCTAACATCCGATATTGAACTGATCTTTACTATGCAATCAAAATTTACATGACATGTCCTCTTATGACATAATGAACTTTCATCAATCTGAGCAATCAAGCAAGCCTTCTCACCGAAGTTCAAATGAAAGATATTACCTTTAGTCTGAGTTCCAGAAGCAATCTACAATCTAGTTTTATTACTGATCTTGCATTTTCTATCTTTAAATTGCAAATTAAATTCTCTATCCACCATCTGAACTACACTCAAAAGATTATGCTTTAAGCCTTCAACATAGTAAATATTATCAGTATTAGTCTTACCATCCAATGATATCGTTTCTTTGCCTTTTTTCTACATGCCTTGTTGTCTCCAAAACTAACCAATCCACCATCAAATTCTTACAGTGATAGAAAATTTCTCTTGTCACCAGTCATGTGATGTGAGCATCCACTATCTATAACCCATTCATCCTTTTCTTCAATTTTAGCAACCAAGACCTTTTCCTCAGTATGTGTTGCTTCAATGACAGATTTTGGAGAATCATCCTTGATAGCAATAAAGATCCAATCTTTGCCAGAGGAATCTCCATTACCAGACCCACTCATAGGTTCATGATCATCATCATCAAAAATAAAAAAGTCATCATCACCAGCATAATAACATTATTTATCCTTATTCCTTCTGAATCTAGGTCTGCTCTGATATTCAAGATTAGGCTTATAATTCCTCACAAATCTTTCATGATTCCTAGCAGCTCTTTCAGGATATCTTGAAGCAAAATGACCAATCTTATTGCATGAAAAACATTTAAAAGGGATTTTTCCTTCATACTTACTTCCAATTGGTCTTTAGGGATTCTTCTAGCAATTAGGGCTTCCATCTCTTCAAGCTCTCTTTCTTCTCTCTCAATTTCCTCCATATCCTTAGCATACATCTCTTTCCAATCTATCTTCTGTTTACCAGAGGCAGATCCTTTAAATGTAGTCTTAGTTTTAGTAGCACTTTGATCTCCAAGTTCTTCAAGTTCAAAAGCAGTCAATTTCCCAAGTAATGTATCTCTAGTCACAAGGGTACTTGACATTGTCTAGAGTTCATTAATAGTAGTAGCCTTCATCTTGTAAGCCAGTGGTAGAACTCTTAAAACTTTTGACACTATTTCATCTTCACTGACAAATCTGCCACAATATTTGATACCCATGACAATCTCATTGACTCTATCCATGAAAGAACTTATCCTCTCATCCTCTTCCATCTTCAAAGTTTCATACCTTACCTGGAAACCTTCAAGTTTAGCAATCTTCACTGCTTGATCACCTTCATAAAGAATTTCAAGCTTCAACCAGATCTGCTTAGCATTCTCTAATTCTATGGCATTCAATAGTTTTTCATCAGATAGGGCGCTCAACAAAGCTTTTTTTGCTCTTACATCATTTTCAGCTCTTCTCTGTTCATCAATAGGTGTTGATGTACCAGAGTTAGGATCATGAGATGTATACCCTTTCTCTACCATCTCCCAAACTTTTGTCCCAAGACATCTAAGATGAATCTTCATTCACTCCTTCCATATATTGTAGTTTGTACCATCAAATCTAGGACTCTCCTTCCAGTAAGGATTGAATGTAGAACTAGATGCTAATGCCATCAAATCTCCTCAAGCGGTTAAGCTTCTACAAAGAGGAACTTTCTCTGATACCAATTGTTAGAATGTTCTGATACCGGGAGTAAACTGAGAGGGGGGGGTGAATCAATTTACTAAAAATAGCATAAATCAATTCAATTATAAACCTTAAACTGGAGTACAACTCAATGAAGAATGTAACATGAAAGTACAACACACATGACACCAATATTTTGACATGGAAAACCTGGAAAGGGAAAAACCACGATTGGAAACCCTACCCACAATCAGATGAATATTCTGCAGTAGTATTGTGAATGATTAATGTGGGGTATGCACATGCAGAAAGGCCAACAACCTAGAGCGCACTGCTCATCACAAAGGGAAGTTTCATTGACTTACAAAATCATTGGACTACAATTCAGAAAACAATGAGCTATGAAAGTAGCATGTACAAATGCCTAATATAGTTCTGGTTAAGCACTGATGTCTGCTCTGTAATACAAAATCTTCCTTAAACCTTCTCCTAAATGATATGACCTTATTCACACATAAACAAATCTTTGATAATGTAGACTTAACCAACCATGATCATCGATCCATCTATCCCTCAATTACATGAATAAGTCACCTATAAATATAGATCATCAACCTTATTGACAAGGTCAGCTAAACCCTAAACCCATAAACCCATAATTACAAAAATTACATCACATGATACCACCGGACCAATATTATGATTTACATTACATAGCATGGACCTAAATCAAGTAACTAAACAATTATATCCGTCGATAATTTCGTTAAGACCAAAATCGAACACGCTTCACTAGCCGGTAGAAACCCTCAGTGAAAGTTTAACCGGATCCAAATAGGACCACCTTAGTAGCACGCCATCTAATGCAAAGTCATCAAATACTCGAGATAAGATCAAAAAGAACCAAAAGCATAATAGAAACCAATTCCATAAGCCGGACCCAAAATCCACAGATGAAGTCACCAAATAATGCATACTGGTAAAGCTAACCAGGAACACCAAAAGCCGATAAAGCCAAAAGCTAGCCGGTAAAGGCACAAGCCAACCGGTAACTAGAAACACCAAAAGCGATAACCAAATCATGAAACCGCTAGAGTATAGAAAGCATATAACCATCAGAATAAGCATCCAAAACCAATTCCAAAGATCTGATCATACCGGATTAGAAACATAGCCAAAACCAAGATGATCACCAAGACTAACCGCGATACAGTGTTGACATCAATGATAACACTTAACCAAATATAGCATATTGGCAACATTTTTTTGGATCATCTTGTGCATACTAAAGGTTGTTGTAGTCTCTCCTTTAATACTCTTGAGTGAAGCAAATGCTATTCTGGTGTCCAAATTTTGATTAACAGTGAAATTGTAGAAGTGTGTTGAAGACAGTCCGGAAGAATGCTTTGTATTTATTTGCCTTTGCAAAAATGGTCTCGTAGTTTTAAAAATAATGTCTATTCTAGATGTAGATGTTTCACTCCTATCTTTTTAGGTCCTTGGTGTTGTAGTTGATGTTTCTAGTGATGGCAGTATGTTGGTAGTGTATTGACAAGTTAGGACTGGTCTGGAGAATGCTCCGCATTGATATTCTTGTTGCTATGGCTTGGAGGACATGTTTATAATGTTTATGTAGTGTCTTAATTCAGATTTTAGGTGATGAAAAACTCTAGAAGTATGTTTATCAATGTTTATCTCATGATTGAGTTTCCGAGCACTCTGGTAATGAGGAATTTTGTGTCACCTTGGTTTTTGCTAGTTTGCTTTGGCTTAACAGTATGGAAGAAGTGTATGAGGATGTTGTTGAAGGTTCATACAATGCCTCTTTGTGGTCAAATGATGTTGGATGGTCTGTTTGGTGTCGAATTTGGATTGGTGTTAATTTTTAGGGTAATTTGTAGTTATTTGACTGATAGGGTTTGTTCTCTTGCTTGTGGTGCATCTTTGGGGGTCTTTGCCAATATTGACAAATTTGTTGAGTTGTATTTGGGTTCTACTATGGCCTGTGGGCATATACTTTGTGAGAATTTATTTGGAGGAAGTGTTTTTGGGAAGAGTGGTTATATGCTACACCTTTTTTCCTACACATTACCTTGTTGCTGACCTTCGAGGACATGTGTTAGCATGTGTTTTACTTGGGACTACACTAGATGATGTATTAAGATATTTATAAGTCCTCCCTATCTTCTAGATAGGACCACTTTCACCACAATTTTGTTTTGTACCCGACCTTGTGGGATCACTTCTTGTCCCTTATTTTAGCCAACTTAATTGATGTTTTAAGATGACGTTGATGGTATATAACTAAGATGAAATCAATTTCAAAGTGTGTGGATTAGAGTGAAATGTAGAAGATGCAAACTTGAAGTTGTAAGTGTTGCATGGTGGAAGTATTGGAGTTTAATTTCCTAATGGTAGATTAAGACAATGAGTAAAAAAACAACTACATTTAAAGGAGATTGTTGGATGCGGAGTTTTCAAATTCTTATTCAGTGTAACTCAAATATTCATGTATCATGCTTAGAGATTGAGCGTCTCCCTATAAATTCCTTTGTATCTTATGTTGAGAAAGTGATGACTAGCCCACAATTCCTTTTGGGAGTAGTGAGCTTCCTTGGGATGTGACCCCTAAAAAAAACTGTAATACTATTTATATAGCATGAGTAAACTCTCATTGTGGTTTCTCCTTTCTTGGAAATTCCACATAAATTTGATGTTATCTTGTGCACGTGTGTTCATTTCTTATCTTTCTTTGCATGCTCATTAGATTAAAATTTAATTATTTTTTTTTTAATTGAGCTATAAATTGTTAAGATCATTTCAAGATTGATTCACCCTTGGGGTGTGATAAAAAATGTTAAGAAGGGGGTAAAACAAAATATTGAAAAATTCATATCATCTAATTTTACTTGTCTTTAGCAGCAATTTAATATTATACATTAATGTTAAATGATAATTTAGATGATATGCATAAACACACAAAAATAGATGAGAACACTAGATATATGTAGAAACCCATAGGGGAAAAATGACAATGATAATAACTTATTGCCCAAATATAGCCTCACAAAATAATAGATCACTTATAATATGAAGTGGGCGCCAACCTACTCGAGACATTGATGCCCTATCACATTTGTAGACACTGACCTACAAGAGACACCGATACCTTACTCCATGATCTGAGCACTAACTTAGGATGTCAGACACTAATCTTGACAATTTACAAAATATATGAATTACAAACCTTCAAGGTTGAATACTTATCTTCTCTTTGATTTGAACAACATCAAAACCATTTCACGCAATCCATATGATCTTCTAATGAAATTGCACAATGATTGGGATGCTACTCACATTACATCATGCACATGCTCACATATCAAATTTTCCTTATAGATCTTACCGTGATAAGAACACTAGTAATGAACCTAGATCAAACTTACATATAAGAGTTACAATGGTAATTACATTCAAATGTAGGCCTAAAACATAATTAAAATATTGACAAGTTAGCTACAATGAATTCCTTAACCAAATGTGTAGTAGGCCAAGTTGAAAATCCCACACATCATTCCAAAAGAAAGAACACACTATGTGTTACCTGAACATGTAGCATTATTTGGTCCCAACAATCATCCACACACTATATCTAGTGAGTGCATTCCAAACCTCTAGTGCATCAAATTGGAACAACAACTTAGTCACCCAACATGCATAGTAAGCACTCTATCATTACTAACTTTTTGTCTATAAATAATCAACTCCAAAAACTCTAGAAACTAATATACCATGAGAAACTTTACTTTGGTTCCAAACTGCATGCCATAACACTTAATTGTGGCAAAATACAAAACATAACAAATTGCTAGTGTAGATACACTATCTGAGGAACAAACCTCAAAACATCTTCAAACCCTTTCTAGGCCACCTCAAACAATAGTAATGAATACAAGATGATACTGCAAATATCTTAGAACATATATCATCAACATAGCTTGTCATAATCCTTCCAAAACCTTCCAAAAATAAAAAGAATAGACACAAACATGGCAATAATTGTAACTTTTGAATAACTGACCAACACCCTTACATCAATGACAACCTTTTTCTAATAGTAATAATATCAAGTTCACCATAAAATGTACAGGAATAAATGTATCATTGCATTAATGTTTAGGTAAAAAATTAAATAGTAATAAAATCTTAGAATTTGAATTTAAGAACTATAATCGACAATGAAATAAATTTATAATTATTTAAAAATTAAATAAATTTAAAAGATACTAAAATTTGGATTTTATTTATATTATGTTGGAGTAAATATAATTTACTCACAATCTTAAGTTTACTTATCATTTTTCTAAATAATAGATAAACTTTATTAATATCTTGTTGTTTACCTACATTAATTTTTGTGCCAATAGTGGGTAGGTAGTTGTACTTACCTTGCACCTCATTGATGCTCACTCTCTAGCTCTTGCCTATATAAGAAAGTCTCAATCTCAATATATTTTATCTCTTTTGATGATGTATTTGTTCTCTTCTGAAGGTTTCTGCAATTTATGATCTTAGCTTTAGAGTTCTACTCCTACATGGTATAAAGCCTTTAAGCTTGCGACTCTTTTCAAATCTGAGAATTTTTTCCATTATGAAATTTTGAGGTCTCGAGAGTTTGCAGATTGGCCATATATTCACGCTATTTCATTTGGTGCCTAACTGTTGCAGATTTCATTCTCATTTTATTCCATTCGCTGTGCACATCAATCCATGTGCTGGCATTTATTTATTTATTTTTGGCTCAATCTGGCCATATTTCAGCCTATCTGGCTATATTAAGAGGTTTTTCCTTATCTGGGTTTTTTCTTAAAAAAATATTTCCGAGCATAAGCTGCAACTTTCATCCGAGCTATGGCATATATTGCATTTTTTTCAACAACTTTCTTGCTCTCTGTAGTTTGATATTAAGGAGGCTGGCATTTTTTGGAATTACGGATTTGGTAATCTAATTGTATATTGTTTTGTCGGTTGTAGTTTTTCCATTCACAAGGCGCTTTTATGGGCATTTGATTGATCTATTTCACTGATCGGTGATTTCTTTGTGGATCTTGTTTGATGGCAGATAATATTTTTTTAGCAAGGATATTGTCTAAACACTTGTAGCCGATATCCCTTGTTATTGGCAGATGATGTTTTTGTTCAGCACATCCTTTGTAAGAAAGGACACAAGCTTCTCTTGTTTGCAAATTTGGCAGCTTTGTGGATTGGATGACACACTTATATAGTTTGCACAAAATATTTCATTTTGATTTAGAGTTTTACTTTTATGTATAGCAAAGACTTGGTGGAGTTGTGCGAGGAGACAAGGGAAGGGTATAGGACTTATTTATCCCACAACAGAGTGTTGTACAATTTATATTGCCCACTGCACATTCTATACATTGTTAGCATTAGCTCACATAGTTGTGTTTGTGCTACCTCTACACGCTTGTGGACCCCACCGTGTAGAGTATTATCTTGGTTAGTGTCGTGGTGACTTTGTGGACCCTACCGTGCTAGTTGGCATGAGCAACCACCAATATATCTTGTATGGACCCCACTATCATTTTTTTTTTTGCTGAAAATTAGGTTTTATTGTTTTTTTCATGTCTTTCTCTGATGGCACTATTTCTGATATTTTGAAGAATTTTTATAGTCAAAATGTGTTTTTCTTTTGTCTTGTAGAGGGGGAATTATAGGCAATGGAGTGATTTTATAATCACTCATCTTAGTGAGCTTCAACTACTGTCATATTTGTATAATGAGGTTCCTAATCATGGTACACTTACGAAAAATCTTATTTGGAAAGGCCATTGAGCTAAAATTATTAGAGTTATTTGTATGTATATAGATGAAGACATTTTGGAGTCACTTGTTCATTCTACATATCCTCATGCTCTTTGGACTAAAATTCAGGAGGTATATGGTGATAATGTAGTCAGTCATCTCTCAATGCTCCTCCTTCCAATTTTGATGTGCCCATTCATTCTTCAAGGCAGATAGCCCATAATTATTAACTTTTGGAGTTTTTAAAATTTTTAGATGAGGTTACAGATGCTTTAGAGGTTCCTAATTCTTTGTCAAAGATAGTTGATCAACCTTCACTTATATTGACTCCTCATCTAGAGTCATTTGAGACTTCCATCATTACTGATTAGTAGGACCATCATTGTATTTCAACTTTGAAGGATATATTTAGTATTTCATTTTTGTGGTTACAGGATGGATTCCTATCCGGTATCTCAAATTTGGTTTGTCATCCTTCTACTTGTTTGGAAGATACATTTGACGGCTTATCTCTCCTCTTTGATGATGACCATTACATTATTGTTGTCACATCATCTTTGTCTTTGGAGCTTGCTCAAGATCAGTTTCTATTGGTTCCTTTTTTGTCACCTTCTCTTATGATTGGGTATGTACCTAATTGGTTCATGGCATCTTCATCCAAGGACTTGGCAACACATGAGAAGATTTCAAAGGCAACATCATCATTATACATTTGGATTTCTCTTCCTAATTCCTATCCAAAATGAGAAGCATATACCTACATCTCTACATGGTTTTGTTTCTTCCTAAGGGGATACAAGTGGTTTGTAAGCATTGGATCTTGTTTTGTTTCCAGGCACTTATCAAACTTGTAGGAGATTATCTATTATGGGGGAGCTATGTAGTCTCCTTTCTTCCTTTCTATGGGGGGTTATTTGATTGTATATACATGATGTATGTAGTCCATGGGGGTATGATTGAGTCCTCCATCCATGCATCTTGTTTCTTTTCTCCTTTTTTAGAGAGGAGTTTTATCCCATGAGGTTTTATACTTTTCTTCATTTGTAATAGATCACTTGAATTGTACATGGGTACCTAACATGGTCTTGTAGCCAGGACCCATATTGCATCATATGCATAATAATTCTTCTCCCTAAGTTGCACTTTGGGGGGGTGTTTGATTAAATATAATTTACTCACAATCTTAAGTTTACTAAGTAGGCATATCATTTTCCTAGTAAGCAGGAAAAATTTATTAATGTTTTATTGTTTACCTACATTAGTTTTTGTGCCAATAGTTGGCAAGTAGTTGTACCTACCCTTGCACCTCATTGGTGCTCACTCTCTATCTCTTGCCTATATAAGGAGGTATATGTAAATAAATTTATCATCTCAATCTCAATATATTTTATCTCATTTGGTGATATATTTGTTCTCTTGTGAAGGTTTTTGCAGGTTATGATCCTAGCTTTTGAGTTCTACTCCTACATATTTTGACCATGTAAGATATATCACAAGTTGTCTTCCTAATGTATCAATAAAATAAGTCCTGCTAAATGAATGTCTTAAAATCAAAATATAAAGTAGACTTTAATTTAGATTAATACTTTGAGAGCTAATCCCTATACCTACATAATTGATCTAGTGTGGGGAATTGAATCTAGACACATAAAATGAATGGCAAAGGAACTGATAATTTTTACAAATGCACCTTAGATTGTTGTGCATGAATTTGAAGTGTATGGTGTTTAGTGACATCATTTGGAAACTTACTCTTCAACAATTTATTCTCCTTTGGTAAGTACCTTAATTAGTTTGATTTAATAGATTTGAAACAACAATTGATTTTAGTAAAAATTAGGTACATAAAGATTCCTAAGATGGAGTATACCAATGTATTCTCTAATAATGCTACTATAGATATATCATGAATGATCTATGACAATTATCTCTAGGATTCCTTAATGTTCCTTATATGATTTCAAAGTTAATTTTGGGTTCATATTAGGTACCATTCACCCTAAAATCCCTAGACATATATTAATTGCATTTAGTTATTACTATTGATAAATAATTTTATGTATTTGACTATCATGGAGAGGGTAGACATGAATGCCCCTCCTAGGTGATAGGGAAAATGATTTATTTGTATTTATTCTCTCACAAGTAATTGTGATAAAATGTCAGATGAGAAGTTACAAAAAGGATCTTAGAAATTGTTCAAGATTGGGAGATATAAGAGGATCTAAGAAGATCTTCTACACTTGGATTTTATGATAGACTTGGTCAATCTTCCCATGGAATTTATAGAAAGGGAAGGTGGTCATAATGAAGGAATCTAATTGCAATGATGAGATTTATGACACATAAGTGGTGCAAGAGAAGTTTCTTACTATTTAGGATGGTTGATCATAGGTGGTGAATTATGAGATTCTATGTAATGGAGGTGCATGCCTAGATTTGGAAGAGTAGTTTTTGCCACTTATTTTGTAATACCATTCATGAAATGTTTTATCCATGTCTCCTCTATGTTGGTACCTTAAGACAATAGTATCATGAGTCTCTTTGGATGTGGATTTTGTCTACAAGTGTTTCTCCATGTAAAGATTATGTTATGATTTGTGTTTTCTTTTATTATTGATTTTATTTCATCTTATAATTCTATTGTGGTTGAATAATTTTGGATTCATTAAAGAATGCTATTGTGTTATTTCACGCTATTTTCAAAATGATTAATGTTATTAAATAAAAGGACATTACACACAAATCTACACTAGATTGATTCAAAATGGCTTATGTGAGGGAGTTATCAAGGTCCTAATTTTAAATTAAAATTTAAAGTTTAAGATTCAAATTTGTGTTCCATAAACATGAATTGAGTCAATGTACTTGTGAATTTGATCTAGGGTGGTAGATAGGAGGTCTAGGGATTGGAATTCAGAAATGATGAGGATAGATTGGGATGTGGTCATGAGTTGAATTCCATGCAATAACATACCACTTGTAGACTTGTTAGTACATAGAGGACACTCATTGAAATGAACCCAATATAAAAGTGAAAAGGGCATAATAATGCAATTTTCACTGTTACAAATATAAAAAATTATAATGAGTAGATTTTATTATAAAGGAGAAATTCAAATCAGAAAGAAATAAAATACTAGGCTTCATCAAATCATTTAAAGGTTTTCATCCTTACACTTATAATATCTAAATTTGAGATTAAGATATAAAAACATTTGTAATTCGTGAGTGATTTTACAATATGATTAATAAATAACATGGTCCATCTCATTATTGTTTTCAAGTATATTAAGTTTAATTGTAAAATTAATTTTAAAATTATCTTTGTCAAAAAAATATTTTTTAAAAGTAAAAACTAAATTAGAAAATATAAAAAAATATAATCATCAACAATCAATTAAAGTGTGTATTAACCAACATACACTAATTAAATAATATGAATTTCACCAAATTACATAATTTAATATTTTAAACAATATTTAATTGATATACCTAACTTATAGTTTAAGTATTATTTTGTTTTGAGAAATAGAAAAGGAGAAAAATTTCATATATTCAAACATTCAAATATAATCATGGAACAACCAATTAACCAATCTATTAACCAACATACACCAACATACACCAACAAATAATATGAATCCCATCAAATATGTGAGTGATATTACATCATGATTAATAAATAATATGATTTATTTCATAAAATTATTTTCAAATAGATTTTTTTTTAACTTTAAAATTAATTTTAGAATTATCTCTCTCCAAAAAGATATGTTTAAAAAATTAAAAGTAATTTAAAAATATGAATAAATGTAATCATGGACAATCAATTAATAGGTCTATTAACCAACATACACTAACCAAATAATATGATTCCCACCAAATTACATTATTTTGTATTTTAAAGAATATTTATTTATATTTTAAAGAATATTTAATTGATATACGTAATTTATATTTTAAGCATTATTTTATTGTCTAAATAGAAAGGGATAAAGATTTCATATATTGGAACATCAAAATATAATCATGGACAATCAATTGATCAGATCTCATCAAATTAGATAATTTTAAATTATTTATTTGATATGCATAATATTTAATTGATATTTTGTTACCCAAATAGAAAGGGATAAAGATTCCATATATTGTAGGCTACAACGAGAACCTCGTTTGTGTCCTCTATAAAAGAAAAAAATGAAGGTAACCATCTCCAGTTCCCAAGTTTTATTCACAACGCTAATGCAAATTCAGTTTCATTTTGCATTGGTTGCAGGTGCCTAGGGGCAAAGCAATAGAAAAAAACAAGTGTGGGAGTGGCTCACAAGGGTTAAGCCAAAGCAGCAAGGCAACCAACGAGTGGTGCATTTATATAAGTAGTAGGCTCTGAATGTGAATAGTCATTTCGATCATCTCTGAACTGGTCATTGAAATCAGGACCTCCCACAATTGCTCCAACAAGAACATTTGGGTTTGGACCATTATTCTTCAACCCTTCACTAAAACCATCATTGCACCCTATCTTACCAGGATGCTGTGATTTCGAAGGCAAAGAAGATCCCCTGTGATGAATATGCTGTGGAAACTTGGTGCTGTATCCCACCATATATGACATTCCAAGAGGATTCTCTCCCAATATGTAGTCAATCTGAATAAGTAGTTCAATGAGATAGAGATATATATATTTATAACCCTTAGAACTATTTCTTGTTTTGCATGTAATTATACCTGTCTCTTCGCAAGGCCTCTAATGGAGTCCGCTGTGAATTGGTTGTTTCCACACCTTGCCACCTGGTTGGAAGCTCTCAGGTATTTGGCATAAGTGAATAGCAGGAAAGTCGTGCTAGTAACGTATTGCATGTTGCTTTGATCATTGTCACCATGAAAAAGACCACCTGCAATATACACAGACACATCAAAACACCCAAAACAAAAAATGGCAGCAGTCAATTAAATTTCCACTTGATAGGACTGAATATAAGCAAAAAGACTTGCGTAACCTGGCGTGTGTTTTGCTGACAGTAGAGAGCAAACGACATTGTCACCCAGATATCTGAATTGCTTAAATGAACCCACCTTATTAAAGAGAGCTTGCTGTTTACATGGAAAAAAATTAGACACAGTTGTTTTAATGAGCTCTATTCATCTGCTAAGTTCAATCAATTAATGTTGAGATACTCTATAAAGATAATAAGTGATGAAATATAATGATGTGAATGTGTTAAAAAATATTTTAAATATGTGAAATAATTCTAAAGAAATATAGATTGATGTAATAGCTTACTCTAGCTAAGAGAATTTTTGCTCCTCCATGTTTCTGGTCCCAGCTAAGAACATTGTCCGAATTGGAGAGCCCGAGAGACTGGGCATTTGATACTATATAATTGGCATATGAAGCATCCTCTGTAGCTTTTTGCAACCAACTCGCTCCCCACAGTAGCTCATCCTGCACACATCCATTCCATTGTTTCACTACACATAAAAACAACACAATTCGAAAACAATCAGATAGAAAGTTTTCTACTTACTTGGTACCCTGAATAGGAGCAATAAAATGGACAAACAGCCGAAG
The DNA here is from genome assembly GCF_030272615.1 of Cryptomeria japonica. Classification (NCBI taxonomy): domain Eukaryota; kingdom Viridiplantae; phylum Streptophyta; class Pinopsida; order Cupressales; family Cupressaceae; genus Cryptomeria; species Cryptomeria japonica. The sequence goes on from NC_081407.1 coordinate 597,088,263, forward strand.
GGAGGGAGTCACTGTATGAGCCTCTATACTTGTCTGCAAAATCAAACACCTGCAATAGCAGTGAAGTTGGTTTATATTTTATTGATAATAAGGTGAGCGTATTTAACGAATTCTTTATCTTTTATCTTAAATTTGATAATCATTAACATGTCAAAATATTTGATCCACCATGAAGAGTGATGCAGACCAGACTACTAAAAAGAAGAGAATAGAAGGGGAGAGGGTGTAGATGGATAGTGGAGTGTGATCTCAAAATTTGATGAAAAAGCATTACATAATCTAATCTAGAAACTAGATAATAATATAAAAGTTTTTTCAAATAAATGTATTTATTAATATCCAGAAGCATTCTACAATGACTGTATGATTGTGTTAACAAAAACACATATATTTTAATTTACATTTGATAATTATTTACATGTCAAAATATTAATATTTAACAATAAAATAACTTATGAATAACTAAAATAGCTCCAAATTAATATCATTGAACATTTCTTTACATATATAAATATATTTAAGATATTTATACTGATTATTTCAAATTTATTTCTCAAAATGGATAGATTTCAAAGAGAAAGAAATATGCACCTGCAGTGCCCTTTTAATAAGAGTCTGAGAATAAGAAGCATCTGAGGTCTTAAAGACAATGGAGGCAGCTGCGAGCGCTGCAGCAGTTTCAGCAGCAACATCTGAACCTGGGTGTTCACTGTCCACTTTGTACACATTACGAGGTGTATCCATGTCCTCTGGCCTCTCCCAACATTGGTGATCAGCGTTTGGTTCTCCCACCTGCAATCACATCAATGAATTCAAACATAAAACTTCACCCAACACTAAAAGACCATAGACAGTAAACAATAAACCAATTGCTTAAGCCACTTCAAAGAGTTTCCATATTTCAAGGTTTGGAGAATTTTCCCACTATTCACCTGTACATATATAACTCCTGGAGTACTAGTGGCTTTAAGCAAATAATTAGTAGCCCACCGAATGGCCTCCTGTGTATGCTGAAGGTCGTCACCCATGGAGTCCCCAAACTCCAAAACACTCCATGATAACATGGTGGTGGTGAATGCCATTGGCAGGCCAAATTTCACATTGTCTCCTGCGTCATAATATCCTCCACTCAAATCCATCTGAAAAACAAGTCAAGATTTAGTGTGTGCCGTTTAAATCAAACTTAATAAATAATATTGATGTAAAAAAGATAATACATTATCAATAGATCCATCTGAAATAGCAGAATCGTCCCTCCATTTCATCCTCTGGTTGGAAGGAAGTTTGCCAGATCTTTGGCCTTCAAAGAAGAGAATGGATTTGGTGAGAGCATCTTTATAGTTAAGCTCAACTGCCTCTACTCTCTTGCCTTTTCCTCCACCCCAACAGACAACCAATATTAAGCCAAAAAATATCAGAACTTGCTTGCCACCCATTGTCATGTTCATTCTCTCTTTCATTTCTCTTTCTCGCCTCAACTTATTGCTTATTGTTCGTCTACTTTCACTCCTCAACCTCCCCCAAGATTTATAGCATTCCAATCTCATCCTCGAACAAAAAATAGTATGTTATTAGTTGGGCATTCCATTCCCCGTTACACAATCAAGAATTTTGAGGCTGAGGATGCGGACACTCTCACCACCATCCATTTGTCAATTTAGTAGCAACTTTAGGCAAGTTTTAGCCACCAATCCAGCTACATTGGATTATTCATAAATATAAGGCTTCAAATAACCTATTTGGTGGGAGGAAGGAGAATTTAAAGGAAAACTCTCAATGTTACAAGTGTTCGTGGTCTATTGGGTATGAAATGAAAATGATTTTTTTCTCTTTTCACTATCAAAATAATTTGGTTGTCAAACCTTCACTTTTGGGTATATAGATTTCAACAATTTTACTTATTTTGATGACAGTTATATTTATTTGGTTGTGCACTTGTAATTCATTTTGATGGAATTCTTGATGTTGCTAGTCCATTTATTCTTTTGAAGATAGGTAATAGTACTCTTTCATTCTATACAATAGTAGGACATGATTTATTGGGTACATTTCTTTTATTTAGTGTATATTTGCATTTATTTTTTGTATATAGGTGATAGTGTTTTTCTTTCATTCTATTCAATACTAGGACATGATTTAATGAATAAATTTTTTTTATTTGATATGTATTTGTTTTTTAGATGCTCAAAGGAATGAGAATTTGAGTGGCTTCTACGTTTCAGGTGGGTGCTTCTTCTAGGTATTGTGGTGGTGTGGGCAAATGAAATTATCTATTCTATAATATTTGTTTTCTTTTACTTAACTTTGTTTTAGTCTTGTTGAGTTTGTGTATATTGACTATTGTTCCTTGAACTTGTATTGTTATTCAATGTTAAGGGCTTAATATCTCAAAAATTGCACTCTCCTTAAAGGTTATTTATTTACATGTGGTCAACAATGAAGTAATGTTAATGTGGAAGTGTGGGTCCCTCATCTCTTCCATTCTATCCTCCATTATTAATGGTTTAAATATTTAATTTTAATCTTTTTGGTTATTCTAATTTTTTACAATAATTTTAATTTTTTTAAATTTTTATTATTGAAACTAATTTACATTTATTGGACACGCCATTAATGGTTTCTTCTTATTTTTTGTTAATCTTAATCATATTATTAACATCTTCATCTCATTCTTCATTGCTCTTTTGTTCAGGATGTGTGGTCACACTTTTTTGCTCTTTGGAATATCTCTTGGGTCTTCCCCTCCCTTGCTGACTTGTGGGCTCAACGGAACCCTCCCACTTCAAACTCTACCCTTTCCTTTTTGTGGTCTCTCTGTCTTCCCCATGTGGCCTAGAGGATATGGAAAGAGAGAAGCAACTGTGTTTTCAAAAATTCCTCTCTACCTGCTCAAGTTGTGGCTTCTAAAATATGCAAGGCTATTGTGGACAATGTTCATTGCGGGGTTGCTAATGTTTTAACTCATCCTAGGATATCTTTTTCAACTTATGATTGTTAGGTTGTTGCTAGCTAGCCGGAAACTCAATTTTGACATCTCAATTCACTTGAAGAATCCTCGTTATTTAGAAAACAAATATATTTTGGAAACTTCCCCCCTCGGAGTGGGTGAAGGTGAATTTTGATGGGGCAGTGAATGGTATTCCGGGTTCGACAGGTTGTGGGGGAGTGTTGAGGGATGGTAATGGTGGGTTTATTTTGGCGGTGACACTCCCCTTGGGAAGTTAGACACCAATCACCTTGTTGAAGTTGTTGTTGCCAACCATGGACTAATCCTGGCCTATCAATTGAATCACAAAAATGTTTAGCTTGAAGGGGATTCTAAGAATATAATTCAATGTCTTAAGGGGTCCCAATGTCCTTCGTGGACTATCCAAAGTTGGATAAGAGAAGCCATCAAGATTATTTAGTCTTTTGATAACTATATCATTTCCCAAGCTTTTAGGGAGATCAATTGTGTTGCTGATTATTTTGCTAATGTGGGGGTCCTTAGCAATGCCAAACAATTATGGACCAAGGAAGATATATTGCCATCAAATGTTATGGATTTGATGGTGTATGATAGGTTACATGCTCATGTGGGAAGCATTGATTAATTGATATGGAAAACTCCTTGCATTATATCTTTCATGTTGCGTTGCTCGGCTCCCATGCTTTCTGGGTGTTTTTTTTACTTGTTGGGACTTGGAGTTTTTATTTTCCTCGGCCTCTGGTTACTAGTGTGAATTGCAGATATTCTATTATGGGGGGCGATAGGAACCGTCTGGAGCTAATTAACCGTGATGGGGTGAAGAAGAATGATACTATTTGGTAGATTTTGTAGAAAGGGGATGTTTCTCCTCAACTGGAAAGTCTTCATGGTTATGACCATAAATTGTTCAAACTTTTTGTCAAGGGCTGGAAGGAGACCCATGTCTCTATGTTTGGAAAGAAGGATAAACTCATGGAAGATCTTATCTCTAAGATTACTAGCATGTTGATGGATGGTAAGAAGGTCTTTAGAGACAAAAAGGCCTTGGAAGAAGCAGTGCTTAAAAAATTTTAAAGGAAAAGAGGGGAAGTGCCTGGTTAGGAAGCCAAAGAGTGGCTTTGAAATGGGCTCCATCAAACCTGTTTAGGTTGTTGTCAAAGGTAAGATACTTATGTAGTATTTCTCCCTTGATGATCTCTTTACTAATGTTTTTGGGCATCATTTTGTATTGAATAATCATTTCAGATATAAGAATAGGATCTCTTTTCCTTTTTATCTTTTGTCTTCCTTGAATGAGGGTATCAAATATTTCAAGAAGAACCCTAAAAACCCTATTTTGCACGAAGGCCTTATAATGCTCATTATGGAGCACAATAAATCTCTGCCCTCCTCCTCTAAGAGTAAGCCTAATATTTTTGAGGATTTGACCCCCTCAAAGGATGAGGATTCAGAGTTTATTGTATCGAAGGATGAGGGGTGGGATATTGATGAGGATTCTGAGACTAGGGTTCTAGCAAAACTCTGAAGAGAGGCAAAAATAACAAACCCTCCCATGTTTCCTTTCACTCTAAGGAATAGAGTTGTTGCCACTCTTCTGCTTTGAGTGATTCTGTGGAGGGTTCTAAGGGTAGAGGTGGGAGATCACCATTTCCATATTGATTGAATGTTGAGTCCCCCCATCTCAACTTGGATAAGGAGACTCATGATGATGTCCTAGGTGGGTGTGTGCACCAAGATGGTGTGCAAAAAAGTGGACACACCCCCAAAAAAAATTTAAAAAACTCAAAACGTGCACAGGCTATTTCAAATTTGAAAAACCATTTGCATGTTTAGGCTCATTTTGTCAAGCCTAAACAAAGCTAAACCATGTACAATGTTTAAATTATACTAAATGCGTACACGGTTTAGTTTTTAAAACCTCGTACATAGTTTTAGTTTCTAAACCTTGTACACAGTTTAGAAACTAAAACCGCATACACGTTTGTCTGTGAATAAATTTTTTTCATAGCGGTCAACTAGGTCATTTTAACCTGTGGCTGCAAGTGAAGATAGGGGTTTGTAAAATGAAAAAAACGCGCATGGGATCCAAAAAATCACACACAAATTCCATGGAAAGAGGTAAGAAATGTATTTTATTTATTTATTTTATACATTTGATTAATTTTATTTGCAATTTAAATTCAAATTCATTGGTGTTGATTCATTTTATTTTTTTTTGTTAAAAATATTAGATTATGAAAATCTTGCCCCCCAGTAAGACACATCTAAAAACTTAGGGCAAAACCCATAGGAGAACCCACAATGAAACCCTCGGGATACACCTCCAACTCCTCCTATAGACCGTTCACAAGCTACATGTATAGGAGGATTTGATAAACTAGTTAGCACAAAACACTACCAAAATAACTAGACTGGTGAATAGACTGAAAAAATCCGAGCATGAGCATCATGCATCCCTTTCCATAGCCCTAGAATCATTGGCTAGTAGTGCCAATGAAGTTTCCAATCGAATTACAAAATGGGGAAGCTATAGGGATCGATGTCATGCTTTTTATGCTGATGGGTTATCATATAATGAAGTGAAAAAGAAAAACATAAGTAAAGCACAAATATGTTCTCTTTTTGTTGATCCTAAAACATGTGAGACCTTACCTATTATTTCAAAGAGGCTTCCTATACACTGGTGTAGCCATTTGCTACTGAAAAATGTTTTTTGGGATAGGTGGTGGATGGTATTTGACCAACTGCCTTGTAATAATTTTTAGGTTCCATTATATTTTTTGAGGAAACTATATTGTGAGTTTATCCTTAATGAGGGGCCAAACTATTTTGATATGAGAGAGTTCCAGGGTAGAGGTGGCAGTTCTACCTAAGATAGACCTGGAGCCCCGAGGGTACTAGACTCGCAGAGTCACATCCCCCTAGCACTGAAACCCGTGGTGCATGTGACAATCCTAGTAGCCCTAAAAGATTCAATGGAGCTAAAAAGTCTTCAGGCAGCCATATCATTGAGTGATGTCATCATTCAGCATGGGACATAGTTGTTGTACCCTCTTGGCCCAAATGATGATCCAATAGTTGAGCCACATGACCTTGGTCAGCCCATTCAACATGTATTTCCTAGTTTCTTAGGTATATGCTCTGGGATGGATATTGAGGCTAGTGCAGATGGTTCCACATCCCATCTATGTATGATTTACGAGAGTAGATGTCAAACTAGCACTGTAGAGGATGTGGTGTTGATCGATGATTTGATGGATATGGTGTTTGTTGGTCAGACGTAGACATAGGTGTGTTGATTTGAATTGATAACATTTCATTTATCAATCACTTAAAATTTATAATTGTAAATGAATTTTTATTTATATATCTATTTAAATTGATACAAATAATATGCATTTCATGTTGCAGCAGTGGGTGTTAATACACCATCTGGTATTCCTCCCGCAATTGTTGCAGCTGCAACTTCGATGCCTGGGATATAAATTTTGCAACATATTAAAATAGAATATTACTTTTAATTCAAAAAATAATTATAAGATATAATAACTCTCTTTAATGCATATTTATTTTGTGTTTTGTAGGCATTGTTAGGGGATCAAATGCCCTAGATTGATAATGTCACTCTCTCGGCAATCAAATTTGGCCTAGAAAGCTATGCAGTGTCATATTTTGCACGCCTCATTTTATGTCTTCTTTTGATTGAATATGCAATTCATTTAATTTTAGATTTGTTAAATTATGTTTAATATTATCTACTAATATCTCTTGTGTTAATTTTATTTGTTTTAGGGTACCCCATGTGTGTCTAGGACACCTCCTTAGCGAAAGAAATCCTTGAGGATGCCTAAACATCAAAAGATAATTCAACACATTTTTAATTGACACTTTTGTTTGAAAAGGTTGAATTTGTCTTAATTGGAACTTGTAAATTGACTACTTTTTTTTTGTCTATTTTATATATAGTAGCAATTAGGATTTGTGGAATTGTTGAATGCACCTGATACGCTAGAGGATCAAGAGAGGGAAGAGGTATGTATCTCTACTTTATTTTCTTGATTTGATGATTATATGCACGTGTACATGTGAACTTTAGATAAATTATAATCTTATCATTTTCATACAAGAAATAGCCATAGCTACTTCATCAATGGCAAGCCCTTGTAAGTCTACTGGAGAAACATCTCAGGCTCTGGTACACTTTTGTCCTGTATATTGTAGATTTTTAGTGTTTTTGATCTATATATATTATACCTTGTATTAATTGTATTTAAACTACAATACTTATCATTATATTAATTCTATTTAATCTTATCATTTTTCATACAGGAAATAGCCACAAGTACTCCATCAATGGCGAACCCTCCTTAGTCTACTAGAGAAGCATCTCAGGCTCCGGTACACTTTTGTTCTAACTTCTATATATTGTAGATTTTTTGTTTTTTTTAATCTATATATGTTAGTACCTTGTATTAACTATATTTAATCTACAATAGGCTCCTTCACGGTTCGGCCATAACTTGGATCCTTTGAAGTTCCATTTTAAGAAGACTCCTAAGTCTGACAAGGAAAAGAGAAAAAAGGCAATAGATCCCAAATCAACATATGAGGTAATTTACAATTCAATTGCAAAGAAATTATAGTTATGCGTAGTGTTGGTTAACAAATTAGCCTTTTCTTAATTTTACAGAGAATGAATCATGTATGCCCTTTTTGAAAAGGCAAATGAAGCCAATAGTTGGGTGAACCGATTATTGGTTTACCCTCTTCATAAGGGTGCAACTTCCTATAGGATATTCAATGAATTTTTAAACATACACAAACATTAACTTCATTTTTAACCAAAAAGTGAGAAAAGGAATTTTAAATTCATTAGCCATCACCAGATGAATGCTACAAAGATAAATGCTTTATATGCAAAGCCCACAGAGTTGCAATTAGATTAATTTCACTTCACAGAACTATCCTTATTAAAAAAATCAAAACATCTTAGACTATGTTTGAGTCTCTCTCATGCCTCAAAGGACAAGGGGGATCAGAATATCCAAACAAAAGTTAATAGTAGAGTTATTTATCATATTCATTCACAAACTTATGAAAAAGTGGATTATCAAAGAAGCAACATATTCTGCACATGCACATATATCCCAACAAAGACTTGCTTTTCACATTCAAACACGTAGCTTTGAAAGCTACTGAAAATGTATCATTTCATACATAGATAAAAATGTCTTCACTGAAAAATCCACCACATGCCAAAAGAAACGAAGTTTGCTAATTTTAAAAGTTTTTCGAACCTTTGAAATGACTTCCCCAGATACATAAATAGCCTCCAGGCTTATAGTTTTGAAAAGTAACTAGAATTAAATTTTAACTCTATCCAAGAGTTAAAGAAACTGTCCTGCCTATAACTAACATAACTAAAAAAGATAACCGGCCAAAAGTCATGAACAGAGTGACATGATAAAGATTATGATGCAACCAAAGAATCTTCTTGCTTATCCTACTTTGTCAGGGTCTCACGTATATTCCGCTACTCTAGATGTGTCGTCGAGAAGTTGAGGACAAGCTAGTAATGAGGAAGCCTAATATGTATAATGTGTTGCTTCAAGACTTCTTTGTCCTTGATTACCTGCAAGACTTTAATCTTCTGTGCTTCCAGATGGTCAAAGCAAACTGTCAGCATGGACTCAATCCTCGCTATTTGAGAAAAATCACCAGTAAGACAAGGATTTCGTCTCTTTGATGAGCTGCACTCTTTCCTTGAAGGTCTTGATCATCTCCACCACATCTTCATCACTCTATCCATCATCCTTCAACAGTTATATATCAATGCACTTTAGATCCTTTTGCATTATTTTAACAAGTACTTTTAACTCCTTAAGCAATTTGATGGATTCTACATGGCCTTCTTTGATGATTGAGTTCCTCCATTCAAATTTTTTCTTCATCACATACATCACGTTATCATCTAAACCATCCACAGGCTTCTCCGCAAGAAATTTCATAACTCCAAACCTATGTACATCATTCATTTGTGTCAATACTACTACCCATTTATACTTTTCTTTTTCCCATGCTAAGGCTTCCAATTCCAGCTCCTTACTCACAACTACGACATCCCCAAACACTTTTATCAGGTTATCAATGTAATATGTGCCTTGTTGTGCTATAGACTCAAGCCATTTATAAAAAATGTCAGCTATCATATGGTTCCTTTGAACTTGATCTAATAGCTTTAGGTTCACTAGTGATTTCAAATCAAAGGATGGTGACATTTGTGACAAAGGCTTGGGATTCAGGTTGTGTATGGCATTAATATATTCAGCCATTTGTCTGACAATCTACTTCAACTCTTGTTTGTCCTTTTCGTCCTTCCAATTCCTGGATATCATCCTCTTGGAATATGATTACAAATTCTTAGCATCCGCAAACCTTGAAGAAACCCCTAAATCAACCTTTTCAACCACATAAACTTTTTCAGTGGCATTTTCTGCATCTTTATTTGAAATGGGCCTAGCCACTTCTGTTATCCAGTATCTTGTGTTATCATCAACATCTATCATAGCCTCTATTTTAAGATTTTTAGACTTAGATGTTTTCCCAAGGAATTTTCTAACCATATCCTCAGTGGGAATGGTGATGGGAACCACACTACGCTTTTTGTTAATAGACATCTCTAGCCATCTGGGAGCACTGGAGGAAACTTTGGGTAAAGGCATCTAATACCTAAAAGGAACAATAATGGTCATGGTGCCTACTGAGTCCTAGTCTTCTTCAGGTTCTTTTTCCTTGTCCATATCTTGAACTAGGGAATCATTTGGTACCTATTCATCCATGGTTACTCGAGTCTCCTCACTTGAGTCTAGGTCAACAATAATTTAATTCCCCATAGGTTTCCTACTTTCCTTTTTTCTTTTTGAGCGCATGACTTGAACTGGCAGGAGACTCAATGGAGATTTCTTTGGCCTTTTACTTCTCACTTCCTTTTCCCTTCGTCTTGTGGCACCTGCAATATCAACAATCACATTAGAGGACGAAGTGGGAAATTGAGTAGCAACATGAAGTTGACTAGTTGTTTCCACTTTAGGAGTGAATCTACAATCCCTCAACCACATCTTCACTCTCCTCTTCCCATACTCCTAAAATATTTATTGACAACCCCATTGTAGCTATTTGTTGCAAGGTGAACCTTGACCACAATCTTCTTCTGACCTCCAATTCACCAGAACAATTTTCCCAATAGTCCTCTATAATGGTCACCAAAATGTAATGGTGGGTGAAAAATGTGTGAATGAGAGATCAAGAGGAAAGCTACCATTTCCCTCCAAGGAGAGATGAGAGTTTCACTATGGATTTGCCTTCAGACACTTTTAACACATTACATTGGAAGAGGGGGGGAGGGATTCAATAGATTCAACCTCCAAAGAAGAAGATAAAATTCTGAATGAAATGAGAATGATAAGTCAATCCCTTCTTCTACTCAGAATGGAAAGGAACTGATTGAATTATGTATTAAAACTAAGTGAAAAGAGATGAAGAAATGATAATAACTCAAGATCTAAGTTTGGGATGAAGTTGTGCACCCGGATTTGGCAATAATATGTCAAAATGAAGCCACCTTGTGAATTTGAGGAAAAGTTTCCCAGATCGTGGTGAAAGTGTACACGGTCCTCCAAAAAATTCATGAAATGAAAAGGGTTTTTCCACCTCTGCAAATTGAGTCCAAATTTGAAAGTACAGTTGTGCACCTACAAGCTACACATAGAAAAGAGAGGAAAATGGGTTGGGATTTGGGGTTTGCCTTCAGGTCAAACCCCACTTTTGGAATTAACCAAGTAATGAAAGAAAGTTCTTGCAAGTAAATGTAAACGGAAGACTAAAATGTAAATCACCTCAAGGGAGGTTGTGATAGAAATGTTGATAGAAAATCTTGTATGAAGTTGAATGTTGAAATGGATCTCCTCTTCAATGGTTGAATCCTTGACTTGAATGCAACACCTAGCCTTGAAGGGAGACTTGAGATGCTCAATGCTTGAAAGGGATGCTTGAATGCTTGAATTCTCTTGAATGCTTGATCACCAATTTTCACCTTATTGAACTTATTGAACTCATTGAAATTCTTGAACCCCCCTCAGATGAGAGGAAAACTGCAACTTTTATACTTGTCAATTAGGGTTAATGAAACTGATTTTTGTCATAGGCTGATATTGGGGAAGTTTTCCCACTTACTGCACAACCTTCTATGCAAACTCGAGAAAGGTCCTACCCCAAAATAGGGTAGGGATAGGGGTGTCATGCCCCTATCCTTGGGAGGAAAAGGGTGCCACGCCCCTATCCTACTATTTTCTCTAGGGCAAAGTGCAAATAGGGTGGTGTGGAGGGCAAGGGAGAAGCAATTTTCAGGGGTTCAGCAGTCTCTGGTCTCCAATCAGGCTAGGGGATTTGATTTTGCATGTGTGAGGACCCTAATGTGGTCGAAAATTGCTAGGTTCACAATTTTATGACACTAAATTTATCCCCCAATTTAGCGGGAGTATGAGCATATGCCAATACTGCTGGTAAAGTACAAGGAAACAATATTGAAAGGACTTTTACCATGTCAAGGAAGCAAGATGCACCAAGCCCCCAATAAACTTAGGATCTTATAACTTCAATTGACAAAGTAAAAGGGAAGATTGAGAAAGGGAAAACCATGACTGCAAGTAGCAAAGTTCCACTCACTATGAGTCATGAAAGCAAGGATACCAAATATTACAAAGAGAAACCAAGTATACTAAGTAACTCTAACTATCAAGAAGGAAAATATGAATGGAGTGTATGCCCCCATGTTAAAGCGATCACACACGCCTTATCAGGAGCAATTTCTTTAAGGTAGGATACTCCCAAGAGAGAGAGAAAAGAGGGAGCACGTTATCGCAAGGATTTAGCCCCCAATCAAGTAAAAAACCCAAAGATAATGAACACAAAACATGAGGTAGTTTCTCTTTCCTCAGGGTCAGTATGTTGTATGATAACTCATGTATATCATATATGTATGTGTATATAATAATCCTCATTCCCCAAAGAAGAGAAACTTCCTTGGAAGAAAGGGAAGATAAGAGTCTTTTGAGCCAACATGAAAGAGACCAAGAAAATATCTCAATGCTTTGCATTGTCCCCAAATAGACATTAAGGAGATACTAGAAGAATAAGGATACACATAGAAGAATAGTCACAAAGGAACAAGAAAGGAGAGAGAGAGAGAAGATCTACAGTGCTAATATTGCAAATCTAGCACGACATCCGCCTCTCAATCTTGCTAATCACTATTTCGGGAAGGCGATCAACATGCCAGAGGAGAGACATCGAGCACAATAGATGGAGCTATCACAAGATCCAAACAAGGACTATGCTCATATTGTAAGTCACTTTGTTTGATTCTAGGAGCTAGGATTAGGGTTTGTGAAAATTTAGTTGATAAATGCTTGTCCACATTAACATATTCATACTCACTATCAAAAGCATTAGGAGTTGTATTGCCATCATGAATAACATTTTCACTCATTTCTTCATCAAAGTTTAGAGAAAGAGGAGCAAGAACATGAATAGGATTAAAGCCATCACATGTTTTGTGCAACTTATGATTTAGAGATGTAGGTTGAACATCTTGGTTAGGAGAAAAGGGAATCATGTCAACTGTTGGAGTCTTAGGAGATTGATTATTTTGAGGAACAACTTCACAAGCTTGAACACGACGTCTTTGTTGGTGTTCTCTCGCACAATGATTCCGTCGAGTCTTAGTGGAAGGATGAGAAGGAGGAGGAACACTTGAAAAAGTAGGAATGTTTCTATCCTTGAGAGTTGAAGGTTTAGGTTGAGATCTTTTAGGTTGAACAAGTGGAGAAGCATGCCTCTTCTCTTGATAAGATGAAGGAGGTGGAACTGTGCCATATAAAGGAGGAATGTTAGGTGTAGGAAGAAGACTAGGTCCATCATGAGGAGGAGGTACAGGTCTAACCTTAGGAAGAATATTTTTGTTCTTATTAGTAGAAGGTATAGTCACATCCATAGGAATAGGTTGATGATCTTCCTTAGGAGGGAGATTAGTTCTATCCATGAGGGGAAGAACTTCATCTTCAAGTATGATAGGAATGACGAGTGTTGGGGATCTAGGCTGACTTAAGGATAATATCATATCTTTCTTCCATTTTTGATAAGATTGAAAAAGAGCATCGCTCCTTGATGGAAGAGATTGAAATTGTTTAGGCCAAAAGAAATCAATAGGAACACTAGGGTTTCTTTCGGATGGATGAAATAAGCTATGGTTCACAGTTATGATTTCTTCATTGTGAAGAAACTTCAGACACTTGTGGATTGGAGAAGCAATAGTCTTCATGGAAGATAGCCAAGGATAGCCCAACTTCACATGGAATTTCTTAGAAGAGGGAATGATAACAAAGTTGGCATACATAGATTTAGTATGAACTTCAACAAGAAGGGTGATAGAGCCAATAGTAGGACAAGAGAAGCCATCAAATAACTTCACCACTACATTAGAAGCATCATATAGTGGTTTATTTAATTATAAAGTAAAAAGATACTCCTCAGTGATGATATTAACCATGCAAGAGTGATCAACAAGAGCTCCATGGAAAGGGATATCCTTAACCTTCACAACTATATATAAAGGGCCATCGGGTGCTCTAATGGTCTCACTAGGGTCAAATGTAATACAAAGATCCTTAGGTGTATATTGTTTTTCTACCATATGTACCAAGTTCGGAGCCATAGAGGTGAATTCCCTAGAAGAGAAAGAAGTAGGCACAATCTCAATCATGTTAGAGGTATGAAAAGGTAAGGGATCAATGAAGATCTTAAGATTTTGATTAGAAGGAGCTGCTGATTTATTCCCTTTATCATTCACACCTACCATAGATATAGTATTATTATCAATCAAATCTTGAATCTTATTTTTCAATGCGAAACATTTCTTAGTATCATGACCACGCTGAGGATGAAATTGACAAAATGAATTGTTATCAAAATAAGGGGATGCAAGTTTAGAAAGATCAACTTGTTTTATAGGAGGAAGTTTGATAACATTTCTGTGCAACAACTGAGACATAACACTATGTAAAGGTTCATTCAAAGGAGTAAATTGTCTTTCTCTTTGGAAAAATTTAGAAATAGGAGGCACACCTATTGTAGCTTTCATATTGTTGTTGTTGATTGTATCATTGAACTTGATGAAGCTTTTTGTTGGTTTGAACTTCACAAATGGTTGTTGAACACTCTCCCACTTATCACTCGGAGTCATAGGAGTGGATTGCTCCATTTGACTCATAGATAGTTGATAATTGTGGAGTTTTGCACACAACTGCAGAAAGGAAGTAACTCAAACAAAAAAAGATTTTCTCTAATATATTTTTATAAATTAGGAATGAAAATTCTTTGAATATCATTATCAGGTATAGGAAAAAAAATCAAGCACACAAATAATTATATCTACCAATGAAATAGGTCACTTTTTCTTTAACACCTTGTTTACAATGCATGAAATCAGTCGAAGTGATTTTAGAACCAATGTTGTTTTGAAATTGTTGGATGAAACCATTTTCCAGTTGTTGAAAAGTAGTGATAGAATAAGAAGGCAAAGAGAAATACCATTATAAAGCCTTATCTCTTAGTGTTCTTGTAAACAGTTTTGCATGCAATATTTGATCATAAGCAAAGTCAGTACACAAGGTTTAGAATGTTTTGACATGCGTCAGAGGATCACCTTTTCTATTATAGAGTTATAATTAAGGGACCTCAACATGTTTAGGTGAGACAACTTTAACAATATCAAGAGAAAGTGGGCTCACAACATCAAAGGTGGGGACACTAAACTCAGATTGACTCATAAAAGCAATTTGTTGTTGTAAGAAAGACACAGTTTGAGCAAGATTGTTAATTGTCACTTCAGTAGAAGAATTGATGTTACACATAGTTGATTGTGAAGGTGGTGTGATGTTATTGAAAGAAAGAATGTACTGAGAATAAGGTGGTGGGACATTATGATAAGTAGGCATAGGTGATGATTGGGTAGGAAAAAGGACACTTAAAGGAGGAATAAAGTTGTTGAAGGAATTTCCCCCTTGTGTCACATTGATTGGTTGAGGGATAATAGGAACACTTATTGAAGACATAGGTAAAGATGGAGGATTTAATGAAGAAGAGGGATTTCCCTCATGACTAATTGTTGTAGGGATGACATTTTGAGTTGAAGTAGCGATGATTTTGGAGGTAAAAGCAGGAATACTAGTCATAAGAGTAGTCAAAGGAATAGAAGGACTGACTTGTGTTGAAGGTTGTGAATAACCTAGGGTTTCATCACAACTCTTGATAGGCATGAAATTATAATCAACAATATGTGCAATGCCATGCAATATATCAATTCCATTCTTATCACTTTGAATCATGCATTTAAGGCCTTCAATTATTGGAAGAGCTTCACTATTAGGGTATTCTTGGGACATCCATTGTTGAAAGTTATCAAATTGATTGTCCAATTTGGAAAGTTGACCTATAGAAACCCTATTTAAAGCTTCTTCTTCATCATGGGATTCATCAATGGGGTGAATAGGCACATGATTAGGATGAGAAGAATTAGCATGATCCTCATTAAAGAAGTCACCCAAATTAGACTCTATCTCCTCAGTAATTAAACCTTGAGAGGCCTTAATTATAATGCTTCATCTAACAGGGATAGTATAGGTAGGAATAATCGTGGTAAAACTCATGCACAAGAGGAAAATTTGAATTTTGAAGTTTGGATTTTGAATTATAGAAACAAAGCTTACAAAATTAAGTAATGTAAAATTTAAGAAAATAATGATTACACAATTTGAACTTTGTAGGAGAAAGAAAAAGACACACTAAATCCAAATATAATAAATCAAAGGAAATTGGAATTTTAAAATTAGGGCCAAGGGAATACCACTTAGTTTTAAAATTAACAAAAACAAAATTATTAAAATTATGGCAGACTATAATTAACCTCTGAATTTTAAAAAAATTCTTGAAATTTGAAATGTTGAATTTTGGAGGAATTTTTGATTCTTCAGGGATCAAAAATTGACAAAATCAGCCAATCTTCTGGATTTAGGCTATTAAATACAGTCATAACACTCTCCCAAACTTTTGGGAAAAAAGTCGTGGACCGTGGTGGGAATGCACATGGTCTGACCAATTTTTTTCAAAATTTCCAGGGATGAATATTATGATGATTTCAAAGCTAACCCCAAAATATTGGAGAATTTTACAATTTCTAGATGGGAAAACTTAAGGTTCAAATTTAAAAATAGAACCCTATTAGGGTTTTGAAGAAAAAGAGGAATTGAATTGCAAATTTGGAAAAGGTCAAACCTAATGGATAGGGACACCTTGGAAAATGTTTAGAAATCTAAATTTGAATGAAATTGATTGAAATTTGCACAAAATCCAATTAAATTTGAAAATTAGGGTTCTATGACCTAGCCAATTAATTTTGAAATTTGAATAATGGGAAAAAGGAGGGAAATTAAAATTTTGATTTGTAGAAATGAAAAAAAGTCTGAGAACAATCACAAATCTGAAAAGTAAATGGAAATCCAATTTTTGCAAAAGTTCAAGGTGATTTTTGAAAATTAGGGTTTTAACAAGTAACCGCTTAATTTTGTGAATTTAATTTGCAAATTGAACAAGGCAATGAACAAATTGAATTTGACAAACAAAACAATTTTCAGATCTAAGATAACCACAAGCATTTTTTTACAAATCACAAGTTCAATTCTGATTTTATTTTAAAAACTAGGGTTTTGAATGAATGAACCACCAAATTTGCAAAAAAATTAAACTTGTAAATAAAAAATATGTAATTTTGTTCAAAGGAAAGCATGCAAGATGTCGGTTTCACCAAATGTAATGGTGGGTGAAAAATATGTGAATGAGAGATCAAGAAGAAAGCTACCCTTTCCCTCCAAGGAGAGATGAGAGTTTCACTACGGATTGTTGGCATTGTGTTGTCATTGACGTCAACCAGTATGGGATGGCTACCAATAGAAGAGATGTATGTGCAACAATGCTATAAAGGAGGACATGAGGTGATATCTCGGATATCACCTTGTATTGCAGAACACTGGTAAGGTAAGGAAGATGATCACTGGTGACACTAGTACACAAGTTAGTGCCTAACCTGTGTAATGAGATAGAGAGGTGTTTGAGTGGTTGTTTGTGATGAAGAGGTATAATGTTACCTAAATCACATCAACAATGGAGGAGAAGAATGAATGGGACACAGGTATGTTGTGAGGTTGTAGAATAGTAGGACTCCCACTGGATGAAGATGCAGTCATCGTGAGACGCAATGACTAACAATGAATGTGTCCACACTGGATCACATGTGCCTGTTTGAAGAGATGATGCACAAATAGGGAAGCCACATGACTACATTGTAGAATGCAGAAGACAAGGTGTCACTCCATTGGTAAGTGGAGCTTATCTCCTATTATAAATTGTGTGCATTATAGTTTGAGATAAGAGTGAAGAGGTAAAGGGATGCACTTGAAGGTTCACACTGGATCTACCTATGAATTGAGGGAATGCCTTAAGTGCATGTGATCAAGGAGAAGGCGAGGCTGAGTTGATGCAATCTAAGTAGAATGTGGCCTGACTGAAGATGAAGTCTGATGAAGATTGATGACAGGGTGTCATCAAGAGTGTTTACAGGTATGTATGTTTAACAGTAATATGGACAAGGTGCAGATATAGAAGTCTCCCCACTTTGTGGGAATGAGCATGTTTTGAATAGTCATCTCTAAAGAATGGTTTAAGTATTCCACCAACAGTTCAACAAGTGTCGACATGATGAGTGAACCGGTAATATGTGAGATACTGGTAGGGTTAGTAAACTAGTAGAAAGGAGGAATCGGTAGAATGTTTGGTCGGTGATCCTATGAGGACCGACATGAAGAGTCGAGGTGGCAGAGATGGTTGACTTGGATGCCACATGGAATCAAGGTGGTGAACCTGCATCAGATGAAGATGGAATGTACACCAACGGGGTAGGTGTAGAGTTGGTCGACATTAAAGGAGACTATGAAGCTTGAGGTGAAGTTGTAGAAGTGTGCGGCTTGAGATTAAACGGACAAGAGAGGATCGAGGATAGACTGATCGAGTAGATTGGAGTAGTTGAAGCAACCCATCATGCCATTAATGTTGATTGACCAAAAAGTATGCGAATAGATTATTTGCAGGTTGTTGAAGAAGGAAGGTGTGTTCTGGAAGGTGCGTTGATGGCAGACTTGTGCAGATGGATGTCAGGAAGATCAATTCGAGCAAGATCTTATTAGATTTGGTTTTCCTTGAGGATGGTGAGGAGACCCTAACTACCTAGATTTTGAATTGGGCTTTGGCGAGAAAACCTGGCTATAAGTATGAAGGCCAAAGAGATTGTTTGTTGTTGTATAGAAGAACATTGTGCTACTATGAAGTGTGATACTTCTGCATGTAAGAGAAAATCAGCCAAGTGCTTACCGAGAATCTGAGAAGTAAGTGAGAGTGAGGGAGAACCTAGTTGAAGTGTTGAACTGGTAGGAGAGAAGAACCGATAGTGTTCATACCGACAGAGCATAAGTGAAGGAGGTTGCAGAGAAGGTAGATAGAGAATTGACAAAGTGTTATACTGATGAAGAGCGGGGAGTAAGGTGGAGATCCAACAGAGGAGAAGAAGAGGAGAAATGTACCGGTAGAGTTTACTGGCAGTTAAGCAACAGAAGAGAAGCAACAGGTGAAGAGCAGCAAAAGAGTGAGTCGGTGTAGTAGAGAAGGTATCTCACTGATAGAGTAAGACATATTACAAGGTTGCAAGATTCACTTGTAACAAGATAAATAATTTTTGTAATTGAGGTTTACATTCTGAACACTGAGTTGTAGCTTGGTGCAAGGGTTGTAGCTCCTTGGGTTGGTGCCCTAAAGTTAGGGGTTGGTGCTCCTTGGGTTGGTGCCCTAAAATTTGTAACTGTGTTTTCATTGTGAGGTTGGATTGGAGCAGTAGACTCCAACAACATTTCTCACTGAGGTTTTTCCTATCTTGGGTTTTCCTCGTATATGCTAATGTTATGTGATGTCTCCTTGTGAGTGTTTGCATTTGAGTTAGTCTCCTCACTAACTAGTAAGTCTGTTCATAGTTAGATCTAATAACCAGAATGCTCATATAGGATTGTCAAAGGGAAAAGATTTGAGAACCACTGATTCACCCCCTCCCCCTCTGAGTGGTGCATTGTGTCTAACAATTGGTATCAGAGCCTAGGTTCCTAGCTAGACAAGCTTTCTCCAGCTTGGGTAGTTTATGGCTTAAGGACATAATGGTTTATTTAGTGTCAATCTCTGCTCCAATGTTTGATGGATCAAACTATACTATTTGGAGTTGCAGAATGGAAGTCTTCCTGTCCTCCCTAGGTTATGATATCTGGATGGCAGTTGTTAATGGTTTTCCTAGAAATGTCTATCCTCCCACCAGCACTGAAGAAGAAAGAAGATGTATATGCAACAAAGAAGCCATGAAGGCTATATTCAGTGGACTCATCGGTGATGTTCTCTGATAGGTGGATAAGTGCAAAACAACAAAGAGTCTATGGGTTATACTGAAGTAGTTTTATGGAAAGGAGCCATGCACTGGTGAATTTGATTGTGGAGGCATGAAGGACAACAATTTAGACACATGTGGAAGTGTTGACAGTAGATCAGTCAGCTGTTGTAGTTTTGATGAAGAGGAAACTCATCTCTTCATGGCACAAGAGATAGAAAGTGTTGTACACTCATCAGAGTGTGACAAGGTAGATAGATCCCACCAGCAAGATGTGTTTGGGAGTGATGATGAAGATGAAGCCGAAGTAGATCTTGAAAGTGAACTAGTTAGTGCAGTAGATGAGCTACAAAGTGTTAGAAAGGACTTTAAGAATTACAAAGATTCAATTGAAGATGAATGCAGATGATTGGGAATATGCCTTGAAGAATCAAATAAAAATATCTACATATTGACATCTCAACTTGAAGAGGCAAAAGGATTGACTAGTGAGTTGAAATCAGTCTTTGATGATAAGGAGAGAAGATGTGAGGATCTCCAACTAGAAGTGGAAACAAAGGACAAAGAGTGTCTGAAGCTGAAAGAGGAAATGAAGAGCATTAGGAAAGACCTTGAGAAATGTCAAAATGAGCTCAAGATAAGGATCCGGTTTGATGGCAGTACTAAGGTCTTGGAAAAAATGTTAAGTAAACAAAAACATTCCAAGGATACTGGAGGATTAGGATGTGTTGTCAGTGAATGCTCTACAAACAAGGAGACCTCCCATAAAGATATTCAATTTGTCTCCCCAAATGAAAATGGCAAGAGCCAAACCTTCATAGTCAAAGATACTCCAAGCAAGAAGGTTGACCTGACTTCAACTGATGAAAACATGAAGAGGAAAGTTGGTGTTGCATGGAGATACAATGCAGATCTGAAAAGAAATGGAGGGATGAGGGAAAGCAATGTTATCTGTAGCATGTATAGGAGAAGACCCCCTACCGGTAGAAGACAAAGAAATGTTGCTGCCACCAAGTCAAGACAAGCATGGCAAGAGAATAAATCAGATGGAAGATCTGTAGAGAATGGGCAACCCTGGATCCATTCCTGGAGAAGCAGAAACAGAGAGGCCAAATCGGTAAAATCACCTCATGTTTGGCAGAACAAATTTGTAAGTAATAAGTCATCTTTCTTTTGTTATTGCTTTGTATGTAAAGGATTTGGTCATAGGGCAGATGAATGTAAAATGAGGCCTAGGAATAGACAGGGTGTTTCTCCTAGGAATAGCATGTTAGATTGCAAGAGTAGAAACATGCATAGGCCTACTCCTAGCTATGCCATCAAGAATCCATGCACTGCTCCTAAAAATGTAAACATTGTATGCTACAACTGCAGTGGATTAGGCCATAAAAGTTATGATTGTAGGAGGAAGAGCTAGCAGTCCTATGGCAACCAGAGGATCAATCATGCTCAATATGAGAGCAGTTACAGGGGACATGAGTAGCATAGATTGGATTGGAACAAGAGGAGAAATGTTCCTACACATGCAAGGAATTCAAGGAAACTAATAACCAACCAAAATGGCTTGTTTAGAAAAGGAAGAGCAAGCCGGTATGTTAGAAGGTTCCCAAATTATGAGATTGACATGGATGTTGTATGTCACTATAACACTATCTACAGAGAGGAGACTAATGAGGAGGAGAAGAAGAAGATTGTAGATGTGGAAAGGAAAGAACTCAAGCAGACATGGAGGAAGAAGACCATGGACTGACACTATGCATTCAATGCATGAGTGATATCTCCTAAGGCCTAAAGGAGATGCAAGATCCTAGGGGGAGTAACACATTGAATTTATCATTCACCCCCTCAGTGAAAAAGGAAACATGGAAAAACATGTTGTTGCCAGTGTGAAGAGAGAGGAAGAGGTGTTAAGTGTGTGTAGAGACTGCATTAACTATGCACTTACAGATCAGTGTTGGATCACTACTACATGTGTCAAGAAGTGGGGGTTAACAATTGGTATTAGATGGTAACCGGTATGTACAGGATGTTACCAAAATGAATGCAAAATAGGTTATGTAATACAATGAAGCTGGAAATCATTGCAATAACCCTCACAACATGGAATGTGAAGCTCATGTCTCAGGTGGTATTGGAAAAGACTTGAATGACATATGTTGGCCCCGTGGTTGATCATGCATGCATGCATATTTTTGGGGTAACCAGTTTTGATTCTTGGCATGATGATAACATTGTCTGGCATTGTGTAGATCAAGGATCATGTCATAGGCTATGGTGAAATAATGGAGTTGAAAGATCATCAAATGATTTCATATGTATAGCTAAACTGATATATGGTGAAGACTTGAGTCTCGGTACTATACCTGACCGATGATAAGAAATTGAGATGTATGACTTAAGGGGAATTCAAGAGCCTCATAATGAAGAGTCGGCTTGCTTGAACTTGCAAGGATACTAACTGCCCAAACTGTAGGAGATGGAAACCGCAGAGGTGTTGTAGGTTGACCGATAGGTGAGTAGTATTCACTAACATATCAACAATTGGTATCAGTCTTTCTGCAAATTGAGTTCAAATGGATTCGGATCTGCATACTCTGTTAGTGTCAGTTGATGGTTAAGATCCCCATCTCAAGTTTTGTGACTTGAGAAGATGTAATAGTTAGTGACAAGATAACAAGTGGTATCAAAGGTGTTGCATCCAATGCAAACAAAGGGGGAGAAAAAATTCTATCAGTGACCGGTACATACAAAGAGAAATAATATCTTGACAGTGCCCTTTGCCATTGTTGTCAAAGGGGGAGAAGGATTCAGTAGTATATCGCATACTACATGTGTGTGAATCCATGGATCACAGTAAGGGGGAGAAAGACTATGTAGTATGCCGGATACTACATGTGTTGACATCAATGTCAAAGGGGGAGATTGTTGGCATTGTGTTGTCATTGATATCAATCGGTATGGGATGACTATTGGTAGAAGAGATGTATGTACAACACTGCTATGAAGGAGTACAGGATGTGATATCTTGGATATCACCTTGTGTTGCAGAACACCGGTAAGGTAAGGAAGATGATCACTGGTGACACTAGTACACAAGTTAGTGTTTGACCTGTGTAATGAGATAGAGAGGTGTTTGAGTGGTTGTTTGTGATGAAGAGGTAGAATGTTACCTAAATCACATCAACACTGGAGGAGAAGAATGAACATGACACGTGTATGTTGTGAGGTTGCAGAACAGTAGGACTCCCATCGAATGAAGATGTAGTCATAATGAGAAGCAATGAATAAAAATGCATGTGTCCACACCAAATCACATGTGCCTATTTGAAGAGATGATGCACAAACAGGGAAGCCACATGACTACATTGCAAGATGCAAAATACAAGGTGTCACTCCATCGTTAAGTGGAGCTTATCTCCTATTATGCATTGTGTGCATTATAGTTTGAGATAAGAGTGAAGAGGTAAAGGGATGTACTTGAAGGTTCACACCGGATCTACAAGTGAATTGAGGGAATGCCTTAAGTGCATGTGATCAGGGAAAAGGCAAGGCTGAGTTGATACAATCTAAGTAGAATGTGGCCTGACTGAAGATGAAGTCTAATGAATATTGATGACAGGGTGTCATCAAGAGTGTTTATAGGTATGTATGTTTCCTGGTGATATGGACAAAGTGCAGATGCAAAAGTCTCCCCACTTTATGGGAATGAGCATGTTTTGAATAGTCATGTTTGAAGAATGGTTTAAGTATTCCACCGATAGTTCAGGAAGTCCAGACATGATGAGTGAACCGATAATATGTGAGATACTGGCAAGGTTAGTAAACCGACAGAAAGGAGGAACCAGTAGAATGTTTGGTTGGTGATCCTATGAGGATCGACATGAAGAGTCAAGGTGGTAGAGCTAGTCGACTTGGATACCACATGGAATCAAGGTGGTGAACCTGCATCAGATGAAGATGGAATGTACACCGACGAGGTAGGTGTAGAGTTGGTCAACATTAAAGGAGAATGCGAAGCTCGAAGTGAAGTTGCAGAAGTGCGTGACTTGAGATTAAACGGAAAAGAGAGGATCGAGGATAAAATGATTGAGAAGATTGGAGTAGTTGAAGCAACCCATCATGCCATTAATGGTGATTGACCAAAAATTATGCAGACAGATTGTTTGCGGGTTGCTGAAGAAGGAAGGTGTGTTCTGGGAGGTGTGTTGATAGCAGACTTGTGCAAATGGATGTCAGGAAGATCAGATCGAGCAAGATCCAATTGGATTTAGTTTGCCTCAAGGATGGTGAAGAAACCCTAACCGCCTAGATTTTGAATTGGGCTTTGGCGGGAAAGCCTGGCTATAAGTATGAAGGCCAAAGAGATTGTTTGTTGTTGTATAGAAGAACATTGTGCTACTGTGAAGTGTGATACTTCTACATGTAAGAGAAAATCAGCCAAGTTCTTAATGAGCATCAGAGAAGTGAGTGAGAGTGAGGGAGAACCTAGTTGAAGCATTCAATTGGTAGGAGAGAAGAACCAGTAGTGTTCATACCGACAGAGCAGTTTTGAAGGAGGTTGCAGAGAAGGTAGATAGAGAACAAACAAAGTGTTATACTAGTGAAGAGCAGGGAGTAAGGTGGAGATCCAGTAGAGGAGAAGAAGAGGAGAAGTGTATTGGTAGAGTTTACTAGCATTTAAGCAGAAGAAGAGAAGCAGTAGGTGAAGAGCAGCAAAAGAGTGAGTCGATGTAGCAGAGAAGGTATCTCACCAATAGAGTAAGACATGTTACAAGGTTGCATGATTCACTTGTAACAAGATAACTACTTTTGTAATTGAGGTTTACATTGTGAACACTGAGTTGTAGCTCGGTGCAGGGGTTGTAGCTCCTTGGGTTGGTGCCCTAAACTTTGTAACTGTGTTTTCATTGTGAGGCTGGATTGGAGCAGTAGACTCCAACAACATTTCTCACTGAGGTTTTTCCCATCTTGGGTTTTCCTCGTATATGCTAGTGCTATGTGATGTTTCCTTGTGAGTGTTTGCATTTGAGTTAGTCTCCTCACTAGCCATTAAGTCTGTTCATAGTTAGATCTAATAACTGACATGCTCACATAGGATTGTCAAAGGGAAAAGATTTGAGAACCACTGATTCACCCCCTCCCCCTCTCAATGTTGCATTGTGTCTAACATGGATTTCCCTTCAAACGATTTTCATGCATTAAATTGGAAGAGGGGGGGCAAAATTCACTAGATTCAACCTCCAAAGAAGAAGATAGAATTTAAGTTTGGGATGAAGTTGTGCACCCAGATTTGGCAATAATATGTCAAAATGAAGCCACCTTGTGAATTTGAGGAAAAGTTTCCCAGATCGTGGTGAAAGTGTACACGGTCCTCCAAAAAATTCATGAAATGAAAAGGGTTTTTCCACCTCTGCAAATTGAGTCCAAATTTGAAAGTACAGTTGTGCACCTACAAGCTACACATAGAAAAGAGAGGAAAATGGGTTGGGATTTGGGGTTTGCCTTCAGGTCAAACCCCACTTTTGGAATTAACCAAGTAATGAAAGAAAGTTCTTGCAAGTAAATGTAAACGGAAGACTAAAATGTAAATCACCTCAAGGGAGGTTGTGATAGAAATGTTGATAGAAAATCTTGTATGAAGTTGAATGTTGAAATGGATCTCCTCTTCAATGGTTGAATCCTTGACTTGAATGCAACACCTAGCCTTGAAGGGAGACTTGAGATGCTCAATGCTTGAAAGGGATGCTTGAATGCTTGATCACCAATTTTCTCCTTATTGAACTTATTGAAATTGTTGAACTCATTAAACTTCTTGAACCCCCTCAAATGAGAGGGAAAATGAAACTTCTATACTTCTCAATTAGGGTTAATGAAACTGATTTTCATCATAAGCCGACATCGGGGAAGTTTTCCCACTCACTGCACAACCTTCTATGCAAACTCAAGAAAGTTCCTGCCCAAAAATAGGGCAAGGACAGGGGTGCCACACCCCTATCCTACCCTTTTCTCTAGAGCAGACTGCAAACAGGATGGTGTGGAGGGAAAGGGGAGAAGTAATTTTTAGGGGTTGAGCAATCTCTGGTCTCCTATCAGGCTAGGGGATTTTATTTCACATGCGTGAGGACCCTAATATGGTCAAAAATTGCTAGGGTCACAATTTTATGACACTATAATTTATCAGAACAATTTTCTCAATAGTTCTCTAACTGAGGTTCATGCTGAAAATCCGCCTCAACATTCAAATGCTCAATTGCATATCCTCTACTGTCAAACTTACGTCTGACAACGTAGGGCTGCAATTTTAATTTCTTGAATTCTAGTTCCACGTTCAGAGCATTGGAAATAGACTTGCAACTGTAATGGCCAAGTTCAACTGGAAAAATTACCCCAGATTTATAATTTTCCTTTAATTTCTTATCTATGTGGGCAAGATGTCTACAGACTTCAACAAGTACATGATTGTTTAGGGCATACCTAGGCAATTTAAATAGTTCACCTTCAAAGCCCCCCACTCTAATGTAGGTAAATATGTGAAGTTCTGATGCAAATAGCTAACAAGTTGAGAGGGGGGGGTGAATCATACAAACTTAATCTTCCATAAAATCAACAGATTCAACCTCGGTAACTTATACTTCAGTAATATTACCAAAAACTGCTAAAACATGCTAACTCATAAACACATAATCATCATAACACATATAGCACCAAATTTAACATGGAAACCCAAATAGGGAAAAACCACTGTGGGATTTCGGACCCACTAAGAAATATACTCTTCTAGAGTATGCTCGGTTAAAAGCAAATCATGTTAAAGATTACAAACACATTGCTAGATGTGACCCAGTTAAGGGATTTCCCTCAGATCTATTAGGATCTTCACTTTGTTAGAAGTGACCTTGTCAAAGGATTTCAAACACTCATTTAGAATGTTACCTTGCTAGAGTATTTACAAATAAGACTGTTACGTCCACTCGGTTAAGAGATTTTCTATCACTTACAAAATAACAGTAATAAAAATATATTTGCAACTTCACATCTAAAATGCTAAAGCAGATTCTATTTGCTCAAAACAATCTTGTCATATGACTTATCTTGTCCCTCTGCTGGGCTCCCTACTTTGTTATTCAAATAGGTCTTCAAGCTTCTGTGCATGATAATCACTATGTAGCATCCATGTGCTTACACTTGCCCACATACATTGTTTATCAACAATTCCTTATTTATAAACAATTTGCTAACCGTTGAATCTCCTTGATCACATTTCCCATGATCAATCTTAGCCATCAGATCTTCAATCTTGACTAGGTTCAATGTATCCTTCGATATGAAAATGTTTTACCTAATCTTGGAACTTGCATACCTTCCTAGGAACTTGTGCTAGGTTATTGCAGTTCAATCTGCGCTGTAGATCTTCCTCTTGATTTTCCATTGCCGTAGATCCTTAACAAACTTCATGCATGGAATACCAATCATTTATTCATCTCCAGCTCATCAGCATCCTTCATTAAATAATGCTTTTATCCATCCAATGCGATCTGTCATAACTCGGTTGCAACTCGATAAATACTAAACTTTACTCGGTAGACATTCTGCCTTCATTAACCGATATCAATAACCTTAGGGTTTACCGACTAGGTTCCTTAGGGTTTACCGACTAGGTTCCTTGCTCGGTGACATAGTATAGTATTAACCTTACAATCAAACAACATATGTAGGATATCAAAACAATCTAAACATCATGATCTCATCATTGTCTAACTCAGTAATAGTTTCCCATTGAATAACTTATTTCTCCCCTTATTCATCACATTCTTTTTGTGTCTTTTACCAACATCTTAATTCTCTTCAAATCAATCTTCTCAAGATATGGCAACATCATACTGAATCAGAAAATCAATTTCTTGACATCAATGATAAATAATATTGTAAAGACAGTAATCATCCTTCTTTAGTTGATCAATAATCTCCAAAAACCTTCTCAATATCCTTAATAAATATCAACAATCTCCTTCTATTGAAATGCCAACAATCTCCCCCTTTGGCATTGATGGCAAAACCAACAATTAAATGGCAATACCAACTTGATTTATTCCAACTGATTCGGATTCAAATTGCTGTTAGACATCTCATGTTATCCTTGAGCTATTAAAATCTTCTCCTGAAGTCTTCGCCCTTTTTTAGTAATCTTCTCCCCCTGTCATTAGTCTTTTGTTATTTTCTTCATTAGGGCTTTACCATTTAGTCTACCATTTAGTCTTCTCCCCCTTTGACAACAATGCCAAAAAGAAAAAGAACTAAATCATAAACTCTTCTATTGTGAAGTGCTTGCTTTTGCTGTGTTACACATGTATCAACTCAGTCTTGGTTAGAGCCACTTGTCTCAATTCACTATTTCTTGCACACCTTTAGAAATTCCTCCTAAAGTGCATAAATCAGCATCAATCCACACATAATATTTTGTAGATTCATCGAATTGATGCTTTCACCGAACTCTGTCAGTGAGCAAAAGATAGGGGTAGGACCCCTAACTTGCTTCTGAGATACTCAAAAGTGTCCCTTGGCAGTGGCTTTGTGAAGATGTCTACTATTTTCTCCTTTGAACTGATATATTCGAGCACAACTTTCTTCTCTTGAACTTCTTTGAGATAATGATACTTTATAGACATATGCTTTGTCTTAGAGTGCATTAATAGATTCTTTGAAATGTTAATGGCACTCGTATTATCACAGAATATAGTTACTGGCTCTGTAACTTTCTCATTTATACCTTCCAATAGTTATTTGATCCATGCTATATTGGTACAATTCAATGCTGCAGCAACATATTCAGCTTCTGCTGTTGACTGTGAAATACATCCTTGTTTCTTGCTAAGCCAACTTACTAGTCTTTCTCCTAAAATGAAAGCTCCACCACTTGTGCTTTTCCTATCATCAATGTTGCCTGCCCAATCAGCATCAGTATAAACTTTTAAATCAAAATCATTCCTCTTTTCATATACTAAGCCATAATCTTCAGTGCCTCTCAGGTATCTGAAAATTCTCTTGATTGATCTCATATGTGTTTCTTTGGGATCTGCAAAGAATCTTGCAACAATACCTACTACATGTGCTATATCCAGTCTACTGTGCACAACATATTGCAACTTCCCAATCATAGATCGGTAAGGTGTCTCATCAATAGATGCAGATTCATCATTCTTTCATAGTTTATAGTTAGTAGTCATAGGAGTACTTACTGTTTAGAATCCTCCATTCCAAATTTCTTCAAGATTTCCTTTATGTACTTGGATTGAGTAATGGAAATCTCATCTTTCATTTGTAGTATCTGTAAACCTATAAAATACTTTATCTCACTGATTAATGACATCTCAAATTCTTTGCACATTTCATTTCCAAAGTTCTTGCATAAGGAGTCATTACCACAAAAAATAATATCATCAACAAATATGGCTGAGATCAGTATTCCATTGTCCTCATCATTCTTCATGTATATATTGTTGTTTTCACTTGTCCTTATAAATCCAATCTTGATCAAATAAGAGTGTAGTCTTTCATACCATGTTCTAGGTGCTTATTTCAGACCATATAAAGCTTTGTTTAGTTTAAATACTTGATCTTTGCTCGTCTTCAACAAATCCTTTAGGCTGTTCAATATAAACTTCTTCTTCTAGTATACCATTCAAAAATGCAGATTTAACATCCATTTGATATACCTTGAAGTTTTTGAAAGCAGCATATGCCAACAATGTTCTTACTCCCTCAAGTCTAGCCACAAGTGCAAAAGTCTCACCATAATCTATTCCTTCTTCTTGAGCATAACCTTTGCAAACTAGTCTTGCTTTATTGTGAATGACCTCACCTTTTTCATTTAGCTTGTTTTTGAAAATCCACTTTGTACCGATTACATTTTTGTCCTTCGGTCTTGGGACTAGTGTCCATGTTTCATTCTTCTTGATTTGATCAATCTCTTCTGTCATAGCATTTACCCAATCTTCACTGTTAAATGCCTCTTTTACTATTCTTGGTTCAAATTCAGATATCAGACATGTGTTCTATTTCAGTTTGTTCCTTGTCATTACTGGATCATCCTTATCTCCTATAATTTGACTTGATGCATGATGTCTTCTGACATATTTGGCTAATATAGGCTTGGTAGGCTCTGTATGATCTTCTTCATCACTCGATAACTAGATATTCTCTTCATTTGCTTTAGTAACTCTCTTGGTAGGATTTCTTGGTTGAACATAAACAAATTCTTCATAATTATATGGTTCTTTGGAATTTCCTTCATCATTTCTTTCTGTAAATTCGTCAATTTTCACATTTGCACTTTCTACTATTTTGTTAGATGATTTGATCAGACATTTAAATGCTTTACTTCTAGAAGAATAACCAAGAAATGTTCCTTCCTTTCTTTTTTGATCAAACTTTCCATTTTTGTCATCTTTGTGAACAAAACATCTACTTCCAAAGATTTTAAAATAACTTACGTTAGGTTTCTTGTCATACCAGATCTCATATGGTGTCTTCATAGTTCCTTTCTTTAGTTGTACTCGGTTTAGGGTGTAAACTATAGTGCTGATTGCTTCTCTCCAAAATGTTTGAGGTACCCTCTTTTCTATCATCAGGGTTCTAGCACAATCTACAATTGATCCATTTCTTCTCTTAGCTATCCCATTTTATTGAGGTGTTCTCAGTGCAGAGACTTGCCTTTTTATACCATGATCATTGCAGAATAAATTAAATTCATCAGAAGTGAATTCTCCTCCTCTATCAGATCTAAGACATTTCAACTGTCTTCCTGTTTCATTTTCAACTCTTGCCTTGTACCATTTAAACATTTGAAAAGCTTCTGATTTTTCTTTTAAAAACATAACTGACATCATCCTTGAGTAATCATCCACAAATAATATGAAATATTTATCACCATAATAACTTTGAACTTTCATGGGACCACAAAGATCAGTGTGTACAAGATCTAAAATTCCTTTAGAAGTGTAGGACTTACTTGTAAAGCTTGATCTTGTCATCTTACCCATTTGGCATCCTCAACACATAGCATTCTTAGGTTTTTCTAAGCTCGGTAGACCTCTTACTCGGTGCTTCTTACTTATTTTGATCAGATTATCAAAATTTACATGACAAAACCTTTTATGCCATAACCAGGTATCATCTATCTTTGCATATAGACATTTGTTCCGAGTTGAGTCAAGATGAAATGTATTACCTTTTGTTTGTGTCCCGATAGCAGCTAACTTTCCATGGTTGTCATGAACTTTGACAATTCCTTTCTGAAATTCTATTCGGTATCCTATATTGTTTACCTGTGCTACACTCAACAAATTGTATTTCAAACCTTCAACCCAGTATACATCATCACATTTAGCATTGTCAAGAAGTGTGATAGAGCCTTTACCTTTTACCAGACATGATGCATCATTACCAAATCTTACATAGCCTCCATCATAATCTTCTAATTTAACAAATTTGTGTTTATCACCTGTCATGTGATGTGAGCATCCACTGTCTATGATCCAAGAATCATATTATTTATGTGAGATATTAGGGCTTTTTCTTCATACCTTTCTTCATCTAATCCATCTTTAATAGCCACATAAACAACTTCCTCTGTATCTGTTTCATCAGATTTATCATCATCGGATTCCTCATCAGCTACTAGGCATGTCTTTCTGTCTCTCCTTCTGAAGTCTCAGTGTCCTCTGTATTGGTTGTCTTTCTGCCTGTTATCTCGATATTCTCTCTTTTCACTAGATTTTTTGTCAGGACAGTTAGAAGCCATATGTCCTATTTTATCACAATTGAAACATTTTAAAGGTAGCTTTCCTTTATACTTACCTTTTCCTCTCGATAACCTTATGGCTAATAATGCTTCAAACTCTTCTTGCTTTTTGATTTCCTCATACAGTTTGTGTACCTCTTCCATGTTCTTGTGAAATCTTTCACTTGCTCCATTGTGATTCCCTTCAGAGTACTTACTCATTCTATCATTGTAATCATCAGATTCACCAATATGAAAATAACTGAATGTAGATTCTACTTTATTTACTAAAGACCCACTGTTATCAAAATTACTTAACTCAAATGCATGTAGCTTACCAATAGTAGCATCCAAAGAAACTGGCATATTTGGTACAGACCTTAGTTGATTGATTACAGAGACTTGAATGGCATAAGCAGGTATAAGGGTTCTCAACAACTTACTTGTTACATCCTTTTCTTCAATAGTTCCTCCTGCTCCTTTAATTTGATTGGCAGTCTCCTTTAACCTTGTATTGTATTGGGTTATGTTCTCACCTTCATTCATTCTCATGGATTCAAGTTGTCCTCTTATACTATCTACTTTTTCTCTTTGAACATGTTCATCACCGCCATACACAGATATGAGCTTGGTCCACATTTATTTTGCATCATTTAAGCCTTCTAGATCATTAAACTCCAAGTCGATCAATGCTGATGTTATTTCAATCATAGCTTGAATATGTTCTTGCTTTGCCTTTATCTCTTCCAAGGTCATCGAGTTGGTGCTTGGTGGTATGTAATCATTTTCCAAATAATATGTTGCATATTCTCCAATTCCTGATAAGTGCAACTTCATCCTTTTTTGCCATGTGGAGAAACTTGACTTATTTAGCTTTGGTGCATCCCTTTTATACATCTTCGGATCTTTGCCTCAAGTACCTTTAAACTTTTCTTCCGAAGTCCAGAGCTCTGATACCAATTGTAAAGTTCTGATGCCAATAGCTAACAAGATGAGAGTGGGGGGGTGTGAATCATACAAACTTAATCTTCCATAAAATCAACAGATTCAACCTCAGTAACTTATACTTCAACAATATAACCAAAAACTGTTAAAACATGCTAACTCATAAACACATAATCATCATAATGTATATAACACTAGATTCAACATGGAAACCCAAATAGGGAAAAACCACTGTGGTATTTCAGACCCACTAAGAAATATACTCTTCTAGAGTATGCTCGGTTAAAAGCAAATCATGTTAAAGATTACAAACACATTGCTAGATGTGACCCGGTTAAGGGATTTCCCTCAGATGTGTTAGGATCTTCACTTTGTTAGAAGTGACCTTGTCAAAGGATTTCAAACACTCATTTAGAATGTTACCTTGCTAGAGGATTTACAAATAAGACTATTAAGTCCACTCGGTTAAGAGATTTTTTGTCACTTACAAAATAACAGTATTAAAAATATATCTGCAACTTCACATCTAAAATGCTAAAGAAGATTCTATTTGCTCAAAACAATCTTGTCATAGGACTTATCTTGTCCCTCTGCTGGGCTCCCTACTCTGTTATTCAAATAGGTCTTCAAGCTTCTGTGCTTGGTAACCACTATGTAGCATCCCTGTGCTTACACTTGCCCGCATACATTGTTTATCAACAATTCCTTCTTTATAAACAATTTGCTAACCGTTGAATCTCCTTGATCACATTTCCCATGATCAATCTTAGCCGTCATATCTTCAATCTTGACTAGGTTCAATGTATCCTTTGATCTGAAAATGTTTTACCTCATCTTGGAACTTGCATACCTTCCTAGGAACTTGTGCTAGGTTATTGTGGTTCAATCTGCGCTATAGATCTTCCTCTTGATTTTCCATTGTCATAGATCCTTAACAAACTTCATGTGTGACATACCAATCATTTATTCATCTCCATCTCATCAGCATCCTTCATTAAATAATGCTTTTATCCATCCAATGCGATCTGTCATAACTTGGTTGCAACTCGGTAAATACTAAACTTTACTCGGTAGACATTCTGCCTTCATTAACCGATATCGACAACCTTAGGGTTTACCGACTAGGTTCCTTTCTCGGTGACATAGTATAGTATTAACCTTACAATCAAACAACATATGTAGGATATCAAAACAATCTAAACATCATGATCTCATCATTGTCTAACTCGGTAATAGTTGCTCGTTGAATAACTTATTTCTCCCCTTATTCATCATCACATTCTTTCTATGTCTTGTACCGACATCTTAATTCTCTTCAAATCAATCTTCTCAAGATATGGCAACATCATACTAAATCAAAAAATCAATTTCTTGACATCAATAACAAAATAATATTGTAAAGACAGTAATTATCCTTCTTTAGTTATATCAATAATCTCCAACAACCTTCTCAATATCCTTAATGAATATCAACAATCTCCTTCTATTGAAATGCCAACAAAATCTGGAGAATTGGATATAGTAGCTTCCATATATACTGACTAATTTCCTAGCTTTAGCTGACATCCTTTTATTCACATTTCCTTACAAATCAAAGACAAGTTTTCCTGCAAAGACATCATTCCATCTCATGAAATCTCAGCATACTTTTTTTGTTGGAAGTGTGGTTAATACTCATAAAATTTCATGTTGTCGACATAGGGTTCATGATGCAACCCTTTCCATTCTCTGGTACAAGAAAGAATACAAAAGAGATAAGAAGACATATAGAAACTAGTCACATCGACAAAATTATGTAGACCCTCATGAAGCCTGTTGGTGATAACTTGTGCCCAACCAACAACACTTGAATGTAAAAATACATCCAATCCTCCCAGAAGAAGGGATGTGTATTTCCTTTAAGTCTATTCAACATAATTACAATATCTCACACCTCTATTATGAAGTGCTCTCTTGTGAGGGGTTTGGGTAATCTAGAACCTCGTTTCTACAACTTAAGGAGCCAATTCTTGGCAATGACGCTCTTGTAGGTGCCCTTTTTCTTAGATAAAAATGCATATGAAGTACCAATAGACCATTCCTCATATGGTTCCTTATGGGGAATTCCCATGGCGGCCATCATCGTTTCCCTGTCAGTTTTTACCAACACCTCACCATTACTAGTCCTAATAAACTTGTTGTCTGGATCATATCTACTCATGCATTCCATAACCAATTCAGAGCAAGGGGCAGCAGTAGCTTCAATCAAACCACTCCTAACAATCTTTCCCATCATTGAATTACCATCTGGGTTTCCCACTCTCTCTAGAAAATCTCCCAAGTCAGCCTAAGCCAAAGAAGCATCTCCCAGCTCTGGAAGTGTACTCACTAAACATGATGTGCAGCCAAGTTTCAGAAAGGTTGGCCTCATGACTACCGCTCTTACATTCATCAACAACTTCAAAACAAGCATAAAATTCTACTCAAAATAAAGATTTCACTATAGTGGCTTTCCGAGCAAGTAACATAGCAGGAAAGGGATAAACAAAACTTACCTATTACTATCAAGAAATCTCTGCAACCCTCAAAAGTATGGAGCTATAATTACCTTCAGTTCCCTTCACTTCTCCAACAATAAGCAGCTACGAAATTACAACTGAAGGGTTCGCATATTAAAGGTAAGAAAATCTATACAAAACTTATGCATGCTTCATAAGAACTCATACAATCATGTGAAGGAACTCCTCATTTGATGGGATTCTGACAACCACTTTTATTACAAATCACTTCAACACAAGTGGCTCAATCTTTCATGGTTACTTTCCATAATTGGGATTTTCAAACTTGACATGCTCAGAATATTCCTTTTTTCATGCCACCTTTCATTAACTTTCCCCGCCTTGTTATATTTTCTAGAACCAACTTACAATGAACTTTTAACCATGAACTATTTAACAAAGTTAAAAGGTTCAAGTTCAACATGAGAGAACAATAATGAAGGAACCTTGAAGTGCAAAATACCACCTTGTGGCTCAACACAAAATTGAACTAGGGATGGGCAAAGACTTTTAGATGAACACAAAGATGAACCTCAAACCTTGAACTGGACAATAAGAGTTCAATGGTTCAAGTTCAAAATAGACGTACCATACTTAAGCTCATCCCTTAACAACAAACAAAATCGCGGGACACATAAAGGCACTAGGTGAACTTTGAACTCTGAATCAAAACACAGGTTCAACATATAGGTTCATTTAAAAAAGACAAGTAAGATCACTTCATAAATAAGACCAAAACGTTTAGAATTTGGGTAGACAATATTAATTATGCTTTATTTAACCAAAGACAGGGTTTTGACTATTGCCAAAATAATAGGGTAAAAAATAGTTATGTTGATAATTTTGAACTATTTTATATAAAAGGATTCTAACTTGGCTTTTGAATTGTGGTTGTGCAGCCATCTACCGAGTCGCGTACTGCATCAAAGAGGCTCAATTTTGATGATGCACCAAAATTATAGGATCATATAGTGTTAGTTGTGGTCATTAAATGACCAATACATCTAGATATATTCTACATTTTTATTGTATATCAATGTGGACATGGCATATGCCACATTTTTGTAAAACTTGTATTGACTTGGCATATATGCCTTTTTTGTATACATACGCAATCATTGTGCATTTTGATATATATAAATATTGATATTCAATCCAATAAATGTGTATTGTGTTCATTATTGTGCATTTTATTGATATTGATAGGCATATTCAATACATACACAATTTGTTCATTGTGTTCATTATTATGCATTTTGATATATATAAATGTTGATTTATAATTGATACAGTTATTTTTTATTCAAACAAAGATATACAGTTCATTATGTGAGCAATATATCTAGAGTGCTCAATGAAATAAATCTGAATGATAACAAACAAGCTTACATAATTGTAATAAAAGAGCCTCCAACACACAAATCATTAAAATTTGTCTCTACCTAAAATAGTAGTTGCAAGCTAGGTATTGCCAAAACTAGTGGCTTGCTAATCAATTACTTCAGCTACACAAATGTCTTTTGTTGAATTTCACTCTATAGAATTGGCTAATCTTTTATCTCAAACTTAGACAACTATTTGGTGTATTTGGTGACTGCCCTTTAATAAAGTTAAATGAACATTTACCTATGTAATCATCAATATGAATATAAACAACAAAAATATATGATATAAATCATTGCAATGTGGAATATGATTTGATAAGATTTCTAAAATATTGAATTAACCCTACAAAACTCCTTGTTGAGCAATCAAAATGAAATTCAATTCTAATGGTCAAATTCGATCCATGGTAATGATCATTGGATGCTTTTGATTTCGTTCCTTTATATTTATCAATGTGAGTGGTGCAAGAGCACCCTCATGCTCACAATGGTCAAATATGGGTTTTTATCTTGCTTTCCATTGTTTCATCTAAATAAGGTGATTTGGGACCATTAATGATCATTTGGAGTCATTTGTGAAAGTTTGGGGTCATTTGGATAAAAGATGTAAAAGTTGCTCAGTTGTTGTCAAAGTTGCAAGATAGGCTAGATTTGATTTCATTCATCATGGGAATAAATCAACAACACAAGCATTTTTTGGTGGTTAGGTTTAAAGTAGGTGTTCTCCTATTGTGCTTCCCAATGAGATGGAACGTTGAGAGCCATACCCTACCAATGTGATCCGTAAAGTGCCCTGAGTCCAAAAATTTATCAAACACATCAAAGCAACCAATCACATCAAATCACCTGGATTGTGCTTCCTCTTGGATAATATCGACCACTCATCATCAAACAATCTTGACCATCACTTTCTCTCTAGATTTTCTATAAATTCATGCTCTCATCTCTCAATCAAATTATTCTAAAGATTTTATTGTTATCATGTTGGTTTTTCTCTAGAGTCATTGAGAATATTGCATCTTTTCTTAATCATGCTAGCTTAATTTTCTTAATCTTGCATCCATCTATCTTAATTTTCTTAAACTTGCATCCATCTAGCTTAATTTTCTTAATCTTGCATCCATCTATCTTAATTTTCTTAAACTTGCATCCATCTAGCTTAATTTTCTTAATCTTGCATCCATCTATCTTAATTTTCTTAAACTTGCATCCATCTAGCTTAATTTTCTTAATCTTGCATTCATATAGATTAAATCCTCCATCTTGGTGTAGTCTAGTCACTAGTATTGCTTAGATAAATTTGAGAGAAAGTCTATACTCTTATATTTTAGGAGGCAATGGGTCAATTTTTTATGGTTTTACATTTATTGATTTTGATAAACTAACCATACATACAATAACTTATTGAGTGTTTGTGTTTCAGTTACAGATTCCAAATTTCACACACTTTTTTGGTGCCCACTGTGGGGCAGGAAACTCAATTGTCCGGCCTCATAGATCATCAAATTTTCAT
This sequence comes from Cryptomeria japonica, assembly GCF_030272615.1. NCBI lineage: Eukaryota > Viridiplantae > Streptophyta > Pinopsida > Cupressales > Cupressaceae > Cryptomeria > Cryptomeria japonica. The sequence continues at coordinate 597,125,978 of NC_081407.1, forward strand.
ATTTCAAATTATGTCTACAATTCTTTGAAAAAGTTTGTAAGATTTTATGTTAGCTACCGTACAAGTATTTATCTTTTGTCATATGGTCTGGTGAGAATTATCATATGGTCAGGTGAGAAAACTCATACGATTTTCTGCTCTCTCATATGAAAAACAGAGAGGTTTTTTAGGGGTTTTCCGACGTGAATTTGTTGATGCTAATATTGACCCTTCTATGTTCTCTCTTTATCTGATGTTTTGGACAACCTAACAAGTTTTTGTAGAACACTCGTCAAAGAATCTATCGCTCAAACTTATTCTTGTCAAAGAATCTATTGCTCAAAAACAATATGACTACTGATTCATTGTTTTTGTAGGTTGCCTAAGGAGATTCAAGAAAATTTTGTGTGTTCTTAATTAGGCACATAAATTGTGATGTGGTAAATGAATAAATCTTATTTTTTCCTATTTGAGTAAAGTCTAAAAGGTAGGAAAATATTCTCTTGTCTGCACAGACAATCAGAAATCTAGACCCTTAAAGCTTTTCTAGTTTGAGATATGTGTTCCTTTACCAAGCCTGACACAATGGGAAAAAGTAATCACCTTGTGAGAACAACCCAAGTGAGTACAGATAGACCCAAGCTTTCCAACTCACTATAATAAATATTCATCTTTGAGATTAAAGTCTCGAAGGACAAAGTTATTTGAGTTTTCTCTTTGAGATTTCCCATATTGGGCATTTTGTAGGGCCTCACGGTCTCAATCATGCTTGCGTGACTACATCTTTCTTGGTACCTTGTTGGGTTATAGGCCTCAATCATGCTTGTGCAACTTCAAGGGGTAACTTTGAACGAAAACCCTTACTAATAACTCTAGGATAGAAGCTACCCGGTTCACTTTCGAAAGAGGGATAATCTTTGTGCAAGAGAGATAGTAACTCTTCCAAGATACTTATCATATTGTGCCCCCATTATCATTTGGAGTTGGCTAATACGGCATTGAGAATCCATTGTGTGAGACTCAGTGGCCATATTTTGATTAGCTATTGGGTGTGTACCTAAGTTTGCAAGCAAAGGTTTTCTCTCTCAACCAAACTTCCTTAGGATTAGCATGTTGTGCTTGAATTCATTTTACATCTTGCGTGTTTGTTGTGTCTTTGTCTTTGAAACTAAAACTGAAACCCTAAACAATCAACTGAAACTGGAAAAACAATCAAAACATCAAAACTCAATGGTCAAAACCCTATTCCTGTCAAAAAATCATCCTTTGTCCAGTTCTGTGGCGTATGAGTCAGAATCCTAGGGTCCTATTTTTGCCAATTTGTTGTACTGTCTTGTGAGAATTATCCTCTGATAACACCTAAATTGTCATAAGAGTTTGTGCCATTTACTACAACTTTTGACAACTTAAAACAACACCTCGTACAAGTATTCCTATTTGTCATCTGGTAACCTATTCATTGTCGTATAGTCCTTGTCTTTTGTTGTGTGAATATATGTTTTCATTAGTCCAAAAACTTGTGTTTCTGTGTGCCTTTTTAGATCTCTATCATACTTGTTTGATCAGTCCTGATACATCACAATGAGAATATACCTGGTATTTTTCATCCTGAACATAGCAATCTTGATCGTGTACCCAGATCATTGTGTTACATGATTTTGTTGATTATATCTTAGCTGGTCCAATCAACCATCCAGCAATTTGATCCGCTTACATCACATCTTATACAGGACATATCATTCCTGAAACCAGACTTGGTCTCAATCTCTTCATCCAATCATCACCTCAAACAAACAACTAGCTTCGATTTGATCTTGACATTTATATTACTTCTTTCTCTTGGTCACATCAATTGTAAATGCCTGTTCAAACTAGGAGCTCTCATAATAATTATGATGAAAGTAAGAGGAAGTCTTTCTCATTGCAAGCTAATCCATTCTTTCAAGAACAACCAATCTTTGACAAACCTTCATCATCAAGCCAACCATTTTTTGATCAACCTTTATCTTCTAATATGTCTAGGGAAAGACAAGAAAAGGAGTCTTCTAAACACAGTGCTCGCTATAACATTAGCACTCAAGCTACTGATAGTGACACCTCATCTAGTCATTCTGAACCTTATGAACCTGAATAAGATACTATAGCTAAATGTCAATAGGACAAGGGTTTCAAGAAAATGATTAAAATTATCATGGCCTGAGAAAAAGAAGAATATTTTCTAGAATTAGCTAAACAAGGAGCTAGACTTTCCGCTGACTACAATGTTGAAAATATTATCATTCAAGAAGAAGAGACACCATTGTTGTTAGTAACTAAACAATTGCAAGCATTGAAAACTAAGATCAAATAAATGAAAGGCAAAGATAAATCTTCTATGCAGTATTCCTTGGACACAATCTACCCGTTTCTATTTGACAAGAATCTTCACATGCCTCCATTTCCTTCATGAATGAAAATTCCTAAATTTGACAAATATGATGGCAACTTGGATCCTCAAGACCATGTCTAAGAATTTTGTGCTCTATGTATGGAATTTATGCATGAACAAACATATATTATGTGTCTCTTCCCAAGAAGTCTAGGAGGACAAGCTATGGAATGGTTTTTAAAATTGCCTATGGGAATTAAATCTTTCGAGGAGTTGTTCTAACTGTTTCTCCAAAAATACTCCTAGTCACCATGATTGATCTCTGTAATACAAAATAGAAAATAGGAGAACCTTTCCTCACTTTCCTTCAATGTTAAACAAAGATGTTCTCTAGATATTCACGACCCATTCCTAATTCTTAAAAGATGGACATCTTTTTCAACAATCTAATTCATGTGTTAAAATATAATGTTCAAATGCAAGTACATCCTTCATTTAATTAGATGGTGGACATTTCTCTCAAAATAGAAGATTTTCTCGTGAAGAAGGGAGAAATCTAACTTTATAAGGAAACATAGCATGGCTCTGATGGTATGATGAAAGAATAAGGATCCATTCAACTAGCGAGGCGGGGGGGGGGGGGGGGGGGGGGTGAATCAGTAAATAGAAAAACTAATAATAACTTCACCAATCTCAAAATGAACTTCTCAAAGTAAACTTAGAACTATAAATGCAATATCTCTATCAAGTTAAATCGGTTGACTGTTATAACAGATTAACAATAAACAACTTGAAACTTACAAACAACCAAATACTTTTACTGACATAAGTAAAACTTCATTTCATATTGTTGTCGGTTATCATGACTTATCAAAGTGGATTAAGTAGTTAAGAAAATCAACCATAGAAAACATAACCACAGCAACATTCACCACTTGACACAATATTTTTGACATGGAAACCCAAATGGGAAAAACCACGGTGAGATGAGACTCACAAGATAACTATCTGAACTCTTCTGAAGTTTTCCCTGTTAGGAGCCAAGCTTGTTAAAGATTTATAAAAAGTCATGTTAAGGACATATCCTGTTAGGGACCACCCAGTTAAGGGATTGACTATAATGCCTTGTTAGAAGCAATACTTTGTGAGGATTAACCTTTTTAAAGGATTTGAAATCCAAGCTAATGGACAATCTAGTTAGAGGATTTGAATAACACCAAGCTTGTTAGAGCTTACCCGGTTAGGGGATTTCAATCTATTGTAATTGTTAGAAAACAACAGGAGTTTTTTTATCTATTTGAATAGCACTACACTTGCTTGTTCGGATCCTTTTCATGCTCCTATCTTCTTTTACTCAAACTGCAAATACATCATCCAGTTTGACAACCACACACTCAACTGAAACTTTGCCAACTCTAAAACTAAACAACTCATAAATCTTATAAACAAAACAATAGGTAGGTAACACAACAAAAACCTAATTCTCTCATAGAGATTACAAACAAGTCGGTTCAAGTATGACCGTTGGATTACATAACAATCTCTACACATCATTCAAGAGAGTCACAATCGCTCCTTGATCATCGCTTCATTGAACTTAGTAACTCATCACATGCTTTGCATTACATGCAATATACTTGCTCATTCCCAAGACAAAAACCATTACCTCAACACGCCAAAAACACTTTGAAACTCTCTTCATACAATATGCATATGTGTCACAATCATTACCGCTCTTCATCAGATCATGAACCAATATAAAAAATTCACCAACTCAATCGGTTAGGGTTTATCAAATCAACAGGTAGGGTTTACTGGTTCAACTCTCCAATACTTAGCAATATCGGTTCACTCCACAAATTTACCTACTGGTTACAGTTTCCTTCACTAGCTCTTCCTACCGGTTACATAACAACATTATAACAATATCATTACCGATTAATTGACATCAATGGCAACATAACATATCATTAATGCAATCTTCATGCAAATGCCAACAATCTCCCCCTTTGGGATTGATGGCAATACAAATATCAATACCATTGATTGTTGTGATTGTGAATAGGAATCCTGGTTTACATTTTACCATGTACTCTCCTTGTCTTCAACTTGTCACTAGTTCTTCTCCCCATAATCACATAGTTCTTCTCCCCCTTTGACAACAATGCCAAAGTGAAAGTAAAACATGCAATGTAAAACTTTGTTGTTCAACATCAACAACCTACAACTTGATGCTCCCCTTGTGGAATAACTCCACTCCTACATCAATCCTATTATAAAATTCTGCAAGTAGCTTCGGGACTGATGTACTCTACATCATGCTTAATTCACCTCATGAAGGGGTACAACCCCTAGCTGACTTCTAATATACTCAAAAGTAGTCTTAGGAAGAGGTTTAGTAAAGATGTTTGCAAGCTACTCCTTGGTATAAACATGCTCTAAGGTCGCATCTTTACTCTGCACTTTTTCCCTTAAGAAATGATACTTCAATTCAATATGCTTGGTTCATGTGTGAAAGACAGGGTTCTTTGAAATATTTATGGCACTGGTATTGTCACACAAGATCTTTACAGGTTCTATAAACTTCATCTTGAAACCTTCTAAAATATGCCTCATCTAGATAGTCTGGGTACAATTCATATAAGCTGCAACATACTCATCTTCAACAGTAGACTGTGATATACAACTCTTCTTTTTGATACTCCATGAAACAAGTCTTCCTCCAAGAAAGAATGCTCCACTAGTTATGATTTTCCTATCATCAACATTACCTACCCAGTCTGCATCTGTGTACACCTTCAAGTCAAAGTTTCCTTCATATGGATACCATAATCCATAGTCAATAGTACCTTTCAAATATCTGAATATCCTCTTGGTTGCTATCAAATCTGTTTCCTTTGAATTCTTCTAAAATCTAGCAACTAGATGATCTGCATGAGCTATATCCGGTATGCTGTGAACAACATAGTGCAATTTTCCAATCATTGACCTGTACTCCTTCTCATCAACAGATGTGGCTTTATCTTCCTTAGACAAATTACAACCTGTAACCATTGGTGTCCCAACTGGTTTACAGTCACTCATACCAAATGTCTTTAATACCTCCTTCACATACTTAGACTATGTAATGAAAATACCACTCTTCATTTGTTGTATTTGCAAACCTATGAAATTTTTATCTCTCCCACTAGAGACATTACAAACTCACTTTTCATTTCATTTGCATATTCATTGCTCATGTCATCATTCCCTCCAAATATGATATCATCTACAAGCACTTCACTAACCAGTATTTTATCTCCTTCAAATTTGCGATATATGTTGCTATCTTCACTAGTTCTCTGAAAACCTATCTTCATCAGGTGTGAATGAAGCCTTTCATACCATGCTCTTGATGCTTTTTCTAATCCATATAATGCCTTATGCAACTTACATACCATGTCTTTCCCATCAGTCAGAGCATAACCATGTGGCTACTCAATGTATACTTTTTCTTCCAATAATCCATTCAAAAATGTTGACTTTACATCCATCTGATATACTTTGAATCCCTTATGTGCTACAAATGCAAGTAAAGTTCTAACACCTTCCAATCTGGCCACTTGTGCAAAAGTATCACCATAATCTCCTCCTTCTTCTTGTGCATAACCTTTGCAAACTAATCTAGCTTTGTTACAAACTACAACACCATCTTCATTCAGCGTGTTACTGAAAACCCACTTAGTACCTATTACATTTTTATTCACCGGTCGGGGGTACTAGGGTCCATGTGTTATTCTTCTCAATTTTTTTTAGATCCTCCTCCATATCTTTAACCCAATGATCATCTCCAAATGCTTCCTTAGCAATTCTAGGCTCAATAGTGGAGATCATGCAAGAATTCTCCCTAATTCTTCTTCTAGCTAATACTCCAACATCCTTATCTCCAATAATCTGTCCAAGATTGTGATTGAGTCTCACATACCTCATAATAACATGATCATTATCTTTAAGTTCTTCTTCATTATTAACATCATCTTCTTCTAAATCTACCTGTTCCAGTTGAACTGGTACAACAACATTCTCTTTACCAGTTTTAGGTTTCACAAGTTTTGGTTCCAAAAACAAAATGCAAGGATCTTCATCCTTTTTCTCCACACTAGTTTCCCCTGAGACTTGAGGATACTCATTCACATGAACATCAACACTCTCAATGATTCTCTATGTCTGGTTGTTATAACATTTGTAGGTCTTACTCTTGGTGGAATAACCAAGAAATATACCTTCATCACTTTTAGCCTCAAACTTTCTAGCATAGTCACCTCTCTTAATAAAACATTTTTTGCCAAATATCTTGAAATAACTAACATTAGGTGATCTACCATACCATTATTCATAAGGAGTCTTATCCTTACCTCTTTTTACCAAAATCCAATTCATAGTGTAGACAGCTATGCTGAAACCTTCTCTCCAGAAAGTTTTAGCTACACCTCCTTTTATCAACATCGTCCTAGCAGCTTCAACAAATGACCGGTTGTTACTCTCTGCAATACCATTCTATTGTGGTGTCCTTGGTGCAGAAAGTTGTCATTTGATACCATTTTCTTCACAATATCTAGTGAATTCTTCAGAAGTAAATTCATCACCTTGATCATTCCTCAAATACTTTATCTTCTTACCACTCTCCTTTTCAACTAAGGCCCTGAATGCCTTGAACTTACTAAATGCTTCTATTTTATCTTTCAAGATTGTGACCCACATAATTCTTGAGCAATCATCAATGAAGATCATGAAATATCTGTCACCTTGAATACCTTTAGTCCTTATTGGTCCACAAAGGTCTATATGAACCAAATCTAATAGATGTTCTACTGAAAAAGATTTTCTCTTGAAAGCTGAGGATGTCATCTTTCCCAACTGACATTCCTGACATAGAGCATTAACCGGTTTGTCAAACTGAGGCAAACCTCTCACTATCTTTGACTTACTCACTCTAATAATATCAAAATTTATATGACAAAATCTCCTATGCCAAAGACAACTATCATCTACTTTAGCAATTAAACAGTTGTTGACTTTAGGATTCAGGTGAAACAAGTTACCTTTAGTCTTCTTGTCGGTTGCAATCAATTCACCTTTGCTCCCATAGATTTTGCACAATACCATTTTTAAACTCTAATGGATATCCTCTATCATTGAGCTGAGAAACACTCAAAAGATTATGCTTTAAACCTTCAACCCAGTAGATATCATCTGCACTACTCTTTCCATTAAGATAAATAGTTCCCTTACCTTTAACCATGTAGGGTGAGTCATTACCAAATCATACAACTCTGCCATCAAATTCCTTCAAAGAAAGAAATTTTCTCCAGTCACTAGTCATGTGATGTGAACAACCACTATCAATGATCCAATCATCAGAATTATCCATGCGTGAAACTAAAGCCTTCTGATCAGATGATTCCTCTTTAATGGCTACAAATACAATGTCTTCATTAGAATCACCACTAGATTCCTCATCGGTGATACCACCATCAACTGCAATAAGACAATCTATTTTGCCTTTTCCCTTGTACTTCTTGAATTTCTCTCACTTGTGCTCATTATCACCATTAGGACAGTTAGCTGCAATGTGTCCAATCTTGATGCATGCAAAACATTTCAAAGGTAATTTACCTCTATATTTATTGGTACCTCTGGGCAACCGTTTGGCCAACAATGCTTCAATCTCAACCAAACTGTCTTCATCATCAACTTCTCTGCTGGATCTAGATTCATAACTATGACTACCACCTCTACTTTTTCTCATAGATGGGTTAGAAACTGAAGCTTTAAATTTTGATTCATATTTATGAACACTACCATCATAACCATTTAATTCAAAAGAAGTAAGCTTACCAATGATGGAGTCAAGGGTTAACCTAGTTTTATCAATAGATTTTAGCTCCTGAATAGCTGCAACTCGGATAGCATAGACCGATAGCAGGGTTTTCAACACCTTACTAACCACTATGGAATCATCCACTTTACCACTTGCACTCTTGATCTCACCAACTATCTCTTTTATCCTTTGACTATACTGTTGGATATTCTCACCTTCAGTCATCCGCATGTCATCAAAATTTCCTCTTAGACTCTCTTCCTTGGCAATCTTCACATGTTCATCATGGCTATAAATCTCTTCAAGTTTCTTCCAGACCTCATATGCAGTCTCTAGACCATGGACATCTACATACTCTGCATCAGACAAAGAACTGATAATAGCCTCCAATGCTTGATTATTTTCTTGTTGCTCTTTCTTCTGATGATCAGTCATAATCCCACTAGGTGGAACATATTGAGTACCAACATGTTCCTAGTATTGATTTCCAAGACTCTTGATATAAATTTTTATTCTATCACTCCATATCCTATAGTTCTCTCTATTAAACTTCAGACCTTCCTTCTTCATCATGTTCTACAAGATCTTTACCTCAAGTTGTTAGGCTTAAACCATAGAGGACCTAAGATGCTGTGATACCAATTGATGGTATGATGAAAGAATAGTCATCTAGTCAACTACTAAGAGGGGGGTGAATCAATAGATAGAAAAACTGATAATAACTTCACCAATCTCAAAATCAACTTCTCAAAGTAAACTTAGAACTATAAATGCAATATCTTTGTCAAGTTAAACTATCAAGTTAAACAGTTTGACTGTTACAATAGATTAACAGTAAACAACTTGAAACTTACAAACAACCAAATACTTTTATTGACATAAGTAAAACTTCATTTCATATTGTTGTCGGCTATCATGACTTATCAAAGTGGATTAAGTAGTGAAGAAAATCAACCATAGAAAACATAACCACAAAAACATTCACCACTTGACACAATATTTTTGATGTGGAAACCCAAATGGGAAAAACCACGGTGAGATGAGACTCACAAGATAACTATCTAAACTCTTCTGAAGTTTTCCCTATTAGGAGCCAAACCTATTAAAGCTTTACAAAAAGTCCTATTAAGAACATATCATATTAGGGACCACCCGGTAAAGGGATTGACTATAATGCCTTGTTAGAAGCAATACCCTGTGAGGAGTAACCTTTGTAAAGGATTTGAAATCCAAGCTAATGGACCACCTGGTTAGAGGATTTGAATAACACCAAGCTTGTTAGAGCTTACCTGATTAGGGGATTTCAATTTGCTATAATTGTTAGAAACCAACAGGATTTTGCTGATCTATTTGAATAGCACTACACTTTCTTGTTCAGATCCTTTTCATGCTCCTATCTGCCTTTACTCATAATGCAGATGCATCATCTGGTTCAACAACCACACACTCAATTGAAACTTTGCCAAATTTGAAACTAAACAATTCATTGACCTTATAAACAAATCAATAGGTCGGTAACACAACAAAAACCTAATTCTCTCATAGAGATTACAAACAAGTTGGTTCAAGTATGTCCATTGGATTACATAACAATCTCTACACATCATTCAAGAAAGCCTCAACCGCTACTTGATCATCACTTCATCAAACTTAGTAACTCATCACGCGCTTTGCATTACATACAATATACTTGCTCATTCCCAAGACAAAAAATGTTACCTCAACATGCCAAAAACACTTTGAAACTCTCTTCATACAATATGCATATGTGTCATAATTATTACCGCTCATCATCAAATCATAAACCAATATAACCAATTCACCAAACTTAATCGGTTAGGGTTTATCAAATCAACAGGTAGGGTTTACCGGTTCAACTCTCCAATACTTAGCAATACCAGTTCACTCCACAAATTTACCTACCGATTACAGTTTCCTTCACTAGATCTTCCTACCAGTTACAAAACAACATTATAACAATATCATTACCAGTTAATTGACATCAATGACAACATAACATATCATTAATGCAATATTCATGCAAATGCCAACAAGCTCTAGTTCCAAAGAGAAAAACAAATACTGGAAATATGGCAAAGATAATAATAGAAATGTTGTGAATGATGGAGTAGTTGATACTATTAAACCAAAACTAATAGTATTTAATCTGACTAGTGGCACACAGGCCCTCAAAGCTGTCAAAAGTGTTGCGAAAAACCCTCTTAAGAAATTGAAAGTGTGGTTTAAATATAAGCCTTGGATTTCAAATCCTAAACATGATTTCACTCCTTTGGGAGATTCCTATGAAACAACTCTTAAAACTTTGTTGGTAAATAATATGATTGCATTGCATGACAACTCCAAACCATACGATCCTGAAGTCAAACCCAAATGGTGGAGGGAAAATGATTACTATGAATATCACTGAAACAAGGTTCACACAACTAATAACTGCATGAAACTCAAACATGAGATTTAAGACCTTATCGATAATGGCAAAATTGTTGTTGGGAATCATGAAACCAACTCTAATCATGAAGCTTTCAAAGATCTCTTGCCTACTTATGAGCAAGGAGATTCCTCTAAATCCAACGGAGGTGCCAAGATAAATTACACCTATACCAATAACAATAACTTCATCAACATGCTTGAAGCTTCTCAATCAGAGCATTGTAATGTAATCATAATCAAAGAAGAGCAAGACAAATCAAGAGTTGCAAACGTTGTGACCCGTGCTCAAGGAAAATTTACTCTCAAAGGAGTTGGGTCCTCATCTTCCGATCAAATGTCATCATCAAATCTATCAACATCATCAAAACTACCGACATCTTCAAACAAACAACCAGCCACAAATACTGCTAAGCCTTCCCCATCTAAATAGTTGGATTCGTCGTCTTCTTCCGATTACAGCATTGTTGAACAACTAAAATGAACTACTGCTCAAATCTCTATTCTTGAACTACTTAAGATCTCTCATGCGCATAGAGAGATCCTAGACAAAGCTTTTCTTGCTACTAACATCCTTAAAGACTTAGATCTAGATCAGTTTCAATATATGGTGGGTCACCTAACCTCACCTCACTACGTATCCTTCTCAAAAGAAGATGATAATTCCTTGAGCCATCCACATAATCAACCATTACACATTGAAGCCATGATCCATAAACACCGCGTCAAAAGTGTTTTTATAGATGGAGGCATTGGGCTAAACATTTGTACTTACAATCTACTCATACAATTGGGATTTTTTGAGAATGATATAGATCCAAGAAGAAGATAAAAATAAAATCTTATGATGAAGAAGAGAGAACTTCTAAGGGTCTAGTGCTATTACCAATCAGGGTAGGACCCATGGAAAGAGATGTTATTTGTCGGGTGCTTGACCTTCCTCTATCTTACAATATTTTGTTGGGTAGACCATGGATTCATGATATGCAAGCAGTGCCATCTACATACCATCAGTGCTTGAAGTTTTCGTATAATGGAGTTGAAGTCAATGTTCCTGTTGATACCAACTACGCTAGCAATGCATTAAAACAATGCATTGATACTCTTGTTCCTCACAAAAAAGTAACCTCTATAGCTGAGAGTTCAGAATCTATGATGAAGAACTTAGAAAAGTAACTGAAAATCACAAAAGCTGGCATGGATGGATAAAAGATAGAACTTGTACTTTCATTGATATCTCTTCCCCCATCACCTAGATAGTCTAGAAAACCATCTGAAGCTATGAAACCACAAAATTCACCTACAAATGTCATCTATGATGGTGCTTTTGTGCAATTCTCTGGTTCCTTTGTAAATGAAATAGAAGAGGCAGTTGTTCTCGAATGGCTTTACAGAGGAGAAAATGAAGATAGAGAAGTCTAATGTTGTTAAATTTCTCCTAAACAATATCATAAAGGCTATCAGATAATCCAATGCATGGGGTATTTAGGTATAGGTCCTCTGGGAAAATGTCAAGAAGAAATTACCGGACCCATCAAGCTGTAAACCAAGTCGACAAAGGACAAAACCAGACTTGGGTACCATCAAGTCAAAAGTGACAATCTTATCAGCCACATCAAACACCAAAGGAAGTAAACAGACAACAAACTCAAAAAGAATATGAGAAAGAACAAGAAGAGATGATAATAAAAAGAGAACAATTAGCTTATAACCAAGTTCAAAAGGTACCAACAGGAAAAAGACCAGAAGTAGAAATTCCAGAAGAAATGAGAGAACAGGTGGAAAGAATCAAAGAAATGTTTGCACCATTAAACATTCCTATCACATATACGAGAATAATACCAAAAGAAGATTCAAAAATAGACTCAAATGAGTATGAATGAGTTCGAGGACCTCTATCAGATGCATCTACTGAAGAATCTAATGATACTATAGATGAAGCACAAGAAATAACACACATGAAGCTACAACGAGAACTAGAGGAAGTTAGACTAAAAAAAACAAGAAGGTTATGAGCAACAACTAAGAAAAGAGAAAGCATAGGAAAATCACTTACCTACTGTATCTCCATATAATGAGACAAAACAAATCAGGTATGGGAAAACAACTGAAGAACTGGAGGCCAGTCAAGAAAGACTGATCATAATTCTAGAAGAAGTTGAATGGGAAAGAAGAGAGAAACTCGTAGAGTCATCAAGGCTATGTGAACATGTATACATGTTATCACTGAACCAGAACAAGAAGGAACTTGCAGCATAAAAGATTTTCATATTGATACCATACATGATTTTACTGATTTACTTGAAGAGGAGTTAGATGCTTCATCTTCTAACTTTGATCAACCTGAAATGAGCTCCATCTATGATATTACCTATTCAACACCAAACTATGACTACTTTATCATGAATGTTGAAACTCTGCTTGAAGAAGCTATTGTTGTTGAACTACAATACGTAGTCCAGTCTGAAATAGGAAAAGGGTCTAGTGGTAGGCTTGTTGGGTTAGATTCTCTAATGCTAACATAGGCTTTGATAATCATGTTATGACTCTTTCCGGTCTCAAGACGCTAACGCAAGGTAGTCTTCTAGAGCTCAACTTGATGGTCCACAGTTGTGATGACAATACTATGAATTCCCTTGAACCCGTCAAATCTTTATCCCTAGTATACCCTAAGCTTATTGACCATACTCTACAAGACCAACCTATGGATATCCCTACTTTTTCCAATGATTTGCCTTAGCATGTTACCTTAATGCAGTTGAACCCATGAACTCTTCCATCAACAAACAAAGTGTGAACATGACAAAAGAAAATATCAAATATCTTAGTCTCAAATATCAAAGGAAGATTTAAACAAGTGTTTTGATGGCGAAAACCACACTGTCGCGGTATCAGAACCAAAAAAAAGTAAAAATAAAAGACATAACTGATGGTGAAAACCTCCCTGAGGCACATGAAGGTGGGATGCTTGATATTCTACTTAATCACTTTCAAGAGTGATCATCAGTACTCATTTAACCTACACAACCAATGAGCATTGGAACAAAGGAAAATTAACATATAATACATGTGGCTCAATCCCTATCAGTAGAAGAATTGAAAGAGTTAACTGATTTCTTCATAGAGAAAAAGATCAACTTCACATGGACATATTCTGATATGCCAAGTCTAGATCCTGACCTTATAATTCATCATCTTTTTATTGCTCTTGTAGTCAAACCTATCAAACAAAAAATCTGAAAAATGCATCCTCATGTTGCATTGCTTGTTAAAGTTGAGCTAGAGAAATTACTCAAAGAAGGATTCATCTGAGCAATTGATAATGTTGAGTGGATATCTAACATTGTCCCAGTTTCAAAACCTGATAAATCAATCCGCGTCTGCACATACTTCAGAGACTTAAACAAGGCATGTCAAAAAGATGATTTTTCACTGCCTAACATTAACATGATAGTAGACATGATTGCTAGTTATGAAATGTACTCTCTAATGGATGGATTTTCCAGCTACAACCAAATCAAAATCGCACTTGAAGATCAAGAGAAAACAATTTTCACATGTGTCTGGGGAACTTTCTGCTAGAATGTCATGCCCTTTGGCTTAAAGAATGCAGGTGCTACTTATCAAAGAGTTGTAACTACAATCTTTCATGACATGATGCACAAAAACATGGAAGATTATGTAGATGATACCTTGGTCAAATCTGTGAAAAGATTGACACATCTCTCAGAATTGGATCTATTCTTAGACATAATGGAAAAGTTTAAACTCAAACTAAATCCTAAGAACGTGCATTCGGAGTTACATTTGACAAACTGCTAGGATACATTGTTTCAGAAAAAGGGATTGAAGTTGATCCATAAAAAGTTGAAGCTATAATGGAAATGCCACCTCCAAAGAATTTAAGTCAAATGAGAACTCTACAAGGGTAGCTCCATTCAATAAGGCGCTTCATTTCATAGCTAGCAGATAAGGCTCAACTGTTCCCAAAAGCATTACGGAAAGGAGTTACATACAACTCGAATAAAGAATGTGAACAACACCTAAAATAGATCAAGGAATATATTTCCAATCCACCCATTTTGATGTCACTGATTCAAGGTAAACGTTTGATTCTCTATATATCAGCTATTGACACATCACTAGGGGTAATTTTGGCTCGACAGGATGAGAAAAACAAGGAATGAGCTATATACTATATCAGCAGGATGTTGGTGTCCTATGAGATGAATTACACTATCATTGAGAAATCTTGTTTGGCAGTGATCTTCACTTCATAGAAATTGAGACATTACATGCTGGCACATTCTATCAAACTAGTTGCTAAGATTGATCCTCTAAAATATCTTCTAAGCAAAGAAACACTCACAGGAAGATTGGCTAAATGGGTTATGATACTCACATAATCTGACATTGAGTATGTAGAACACAAAGATATAAAAGGACAAGTCATTACAGATCAACTTGTTGGCTCTTCGCTTGAAGATAATCAACCTCTAAACATAGAATTTCCAAATGAATCCATAATGCATCTTACTCAGCGATCCTGGAAAATATTCTTTGACGGATCTTTTACTCAACAAGGTTCTCGTGTTGGGATTCTTTTTATCACTCCTCAAAGATACTCAATTCCAAAGGTGTACAAGATCCTTTTTCCTTGTACCAATAATATTGTAGAATATGAAGCCTTGGTGAATGGAATCAAACTAGCTATTGAATGGAAAGTTGTTGAGATATACATCTATGGTGACTCTCAGTTGATAATCAACTAGATCAATGATGTGTATCAAACTCAGGATGAAAAACTGATGCCCTATAAAATAATGGTTGATGACTTTAAGAAATAATTTATCTTTGTTTCATTTCACCAAATTCCTAGATTAGCAAATAGAGCACCATATGCTATTGCAACATTGTAATCTATACCACAACTACAAGAAACACAGTTCCACTATGAGTTCCTGGTGGAAGAGCTTCACTATCTTGCTTATGATTCCCTTGATTCCCAGATGATCTGTTCTATCATTGGGCATGACTCATCTTGCTATAACAATATCTACTCCTACTTACATGACCAAATCATTCATGATAACCTTACTTGCAATGAAGAAAGAAACCTAATCCATAATGTTTCACAGTATGTCATCATCGCTAACGATCTATATAGGCAAGGTTTAGATAGTACTTTTCTTAGGTGTCTAGAACTTGAAGAGTCTCAATGTGTGTTATCTGAAGTTCATGAAGGTATTTGTGGATCTCACTCAAACGGTCTAACTCTTTCTTGGAAACTGCTAAAGGTTGGCTACTATTGGCCAGATATGGAAAAAGATGTAAAATTTGCTAAAATTTTTAGAAATGCCAGCTGCATGGCATTCTCATACATTCTCTAGCAAGGGAGATCATACCTTTTATCACACATTGGCCTTTTCAACAATGGGCATTTGACCTCATTGGCCAAATCTATCCTTCATCATCCAATGGACATAAGTTTATCATAACTTTCACCGAATACTTCACTAAGTGGGTTGAATTAGTTCCAATAATCAAAGAAATCGGCAAACAAGTGGCTATGTTCATTCTTAACTACATCATCTATAGGTATGGAATCCCCTCCTCAATTGTAACTGACAATGGGGGGAATTTCAATAACAAGGATATAGATGAGCTCTGTGAAATTTTCAAAATCAAACAAGATTGGTCTTCCATATACTACCCTCAAGGTAATGGATAGGCTGAAGCATCTAAAAACACTCTACTGGCCATCATGCATAGAACAATCAACAAATTTGGAAAGTATTGGCATCTACAGCTCAATCCAGCGCTATGGGCATATAGAACAAGCATCAGAACACCTACTGGGGCTACATTTTTTGCTTTAGTTTATGGGGCCGAAACAGTCTTTCCTATTGAGGTTGAAATTCCTTCTTTGATATTTTCTTTGCAAGATCTTATCACTGATGAAGATCACAGAATATCTAGATTGCAAGAACTCGAATTGTTGGATGAACGTCGGCAAGTGGTGTTCGATCATTTGAGAGCTTGCCAGAAGATAATGTCTAGAGGCTATAACAAGAAATTTCAACACAAAATTTCAAGTTGGTGACCTTTTTTTGAGAGAGAATCCTAAAAATCAATAGCATTGGGAACAAAAAGGGAAGTTTGAACCCAACTAGTTGGGTCCCTACATTGTTACCGTAGTCTTTGGCTCCAGTGCTTACCAACTCTCAACACCAAAAGGAGAACAACTCCGTGAAATGATCAACACCATCCACTTAAAGAGATTCTACACTTATTATTCTCTTCTCCAATAATCTATACAGCTAAAATGTCCTTTAAAAAATCATAAAATGTCCTGAAAAAAAAAAAAAAAAAAAAGACAGAAAATCTACCAAGAAGGTGAAAGCCTGGTAAACAGGCGCCTCTTGTACTGAAGTGCTCCATCTATCAACACAAATTTGGCATTTCTTTCTTTATTTCTCATTTTTTCTACATCTTTGCTTTAGCTTGTACATATACTTCAATCACTTTTTTTCTAACACCTTGGTTCTTCATGGAACCCTCATAGGTTTGAAACCGATCAGTGTCATAGTCTTTGGGCAATCAACTTATCAATCTAAATGTCCTAAGAAGTTTAACCAAGTCATCTTTATGTCAGTAGTACCAGGTCATCCAATCTGAGTCAGTTACATGTCTCCTAACCACTGCACGATTTTTCTACTAACATCTCATCAAACACAAAAAGCAAAAACAATGAAAACAATCACTAAAATTATCTAAGCTATGACTGAAATTTTCTTGTAAGTCATCTTTTAAATTGGTTTTCTCTTATTACTCCCTCTAAGTAACTTAGGGAAGTCTATCTTGACTAAGAGGAGCAAGGACTGGGGGCATAATACTTTTCTTTGTTTCTACTTGTAGGAATGATTCCAAAGATCTGGAAACATCTCATAAACTAGTTGTCTGTGATAAGTGCCTTCACATCAAAGTGAAATTGCCACACATACCTCAACTCTATTTATTTGTATGCTACAGGGAGGTTGGAACTATTTCCTTATCTATTTTGGGTAACTTTGTTTATTATGCAATCTGAATTCATGTTTAATCTGTCCTAGGATATGAACAATAAAAGGGTCAGTGCGGACAAGAAAATCACTATTACATAGTAAAAAAAAGGAACTCTTCTTTGTCTAGTGTGTTTGCACATAAGAAACATTCAATTCATCCTGGCTCTTTATGCCTTGGTGCTTATGTTGGCTTGGTAAATCAAAAGGACATGACATTCAGTTCATCTCGGCTCTTTGTGCCTTAGTTCTTTTGTCTATCTCTGACATCTTAAAATGCTCAGTGATGGTAAATAGCATAAAAAATCCAGTGACTAAAGTCTTAGGTTGCATTCATACTAAGCTTTGTGCATTTCAATAAATTTCAGCATGATAACTTTACTTTTTGTTTCCTTTGAATCTGAAATGATCATCATTTTTTTCAAACTTGCTCTGATTGACAGGAAATTTGTACCCCTAGCTAAATTGACCATCCCGAGTCCATTTTTCGAGATCGAAATAGAAACCTTAAATCAATTTTCTAGTAAAATTCTCACAATGTTGACAACTTGGCACATTCATCAACAGGTCAATCTTTGCATCACTCTACGCTCAAATATTTTCCAATCAACCTAGAATTTCTTCAATTTATCTTAAATCATTCTTTGTGCTTAAAATGTCATTGTTAAATCTTTTTATCACTTCAGTTGCCTAAAATCATTGTGGTGTCTTGCCATATTTTGATTTCACTCCCGAGGGGGCATACTTATTACATCATCATTATCAGTCATTACATCATCAAAAGTCGAGAATTTTTTTTTAAATCTTCATCAAAAGTCGAGTAGCAAATATTTTCAATCAAAGATTAATCGAACATCAATCAAATATCATCAAACAAGACCTCATTTCTAGGGGCATCACATCATATCAAGTTGAGGCTCTTCAAATCAAATCAATCTCTAGGGGCATATCAGTTTCATCGCACCAAATCAAGTTGATATTGCCTTCATTTGAATCAGTCTCTTAATGGTAATCAATTTCATCGTACCTCATCAAGCTAGTTATTCGTTTAAACCTAATCGAGGGTTTTAAGAGTATTTTTAACAATGATCACATGCTTAATCCAATAGGTGTTCAGTTTCATCACATCAAATCAAGTTGGACATTCTATTTTGATAATAGGTTCTTGTTCAATCAAGTTTAGAATCGGTATTATCTCTTCGCTCAATCGATTCTAGTTCAATCAAGTTCTAGATTGGTATCCAATTCTTGATCCATCAAGTTCAAGATCGGTATCTTTGCTCTTCATCATTCCTAGTTCAATCAATTTTGGGATTAGTATTGCTTCGATCAATATGTTCAGTTTGATCGCTTTAAACCAAGCTAAATATCTCGCTCTTCATTCATTCATGATCTATCAAGTTCAGAACCAATATCTCTTTGACATCAATTGTTCTTTGAATCAATGTGCTGCTTGTACATCAATTCAAAGAGGGACAAATGTAATAGCCTAAAAATGGTCATCTAAACCATGGGCCCCTAATCTCGACTACATCACTAAGGTCCTAACAAAACGCAATTAAATCAATTTTGAGCACCTAATGAATTAATTCCTAAATCATCAATGTCACATGGCAAATTAATCATTTAAATTAAATAAATCATCAAAATGTGTTTAATCAATTATCCTATTTATTTAATTAAATATCCTAGCATATTTAATTAATAAATCAATTTGTCATTAAATCATCAAAAAGGAATTAATTTGAAAAAAAAGGAATTAATCATCAAAAAGGAATTATTTTGAAAAAGAAATTAATTTGAGATAATTTCAAAAAGAAATTTTAAAAAAATGAGCAAAATTGAATAAAAGGAAACAAATCAAAGAAAGCTTGCTTTGAGAAAGGAAAATGGAATAATTAAGTTTTTCTGATTTTATCTCAGTTTTAGTTCAATCTTATTTCCTTCAAAACTGAAGAAAGCAACCAATCACATCAAATCACCTGGATTGTGCTTCCTCTTGGAGAATCTCGACTACTCATCATCAATCAATCTCGACCATCACTTTCTCTCTGGATTTTCTATAAATTCAGACTCTCATCTCCCAATCAAAGTATTCTAGAGATTTTATTGTTGTCATGTTGGTTTTCCTCTAGAGTCATTGAGAATATTGCATCTTAGTTTATTGCATATTTTTTTAATCATGTTAGCTTAATTTTCTTAATCTTGCATCCATCTAGCTTAATTTGCTTAAACTTGCATCCATCTAGCTTAATTTGCTTAATCTTGCATCCATCTAGCTTAATTTTCTTAATCGTGCATTCATATAGATTAAATCCTCCATCTTGGTGTAGTCTAGTCACTGGTATTGCTTAGATAAATCTTAGAGCAAGTCTATACTCGCATCTTTTAGGAGACAATAGGTCAATTTTTTATGGTTTTACATTTATTGATTTTGATAAACTAACCATGCATGCAATGACTTATTGAGTGTTTGTGTTTCAGATACAAATTCCAAATTTCACACACACACACACACCTATAGTAGTTTATTTTTACTATTTCATCTCAATTATCCATTCTTCATCCTAAACCCTGTAATGTAAAATCCAAATTTCAACTAAAAGTAGGTGGAAAACTAAACCAGTGAATATAATCAGAATTTCAGCCCTTTTCCTAATTGAATTGTGGCCAAATCTATTGGATTCACCCCTCTTTCACTATATTGGTTCCTTAGGTAAGATTAGTGGTTTTAGTATCTTAATTGGTGAAACCTTAATTTTCCCCGCCAACACACATCCAATATATTATTTAGAACTAATTTTATAGATTTTACCATCAATTTATATATCTATTAATGTATTCTCCTTTGGTTGATCCCTTAAGCAAACTAATTTATTTTCTTTAAGAAAATAATTGAAGAAAAAAGGAAATAATACAAAGATGCCTAAGTTGATCTATGCTAATGTATTCAAGTCAAGGGATATGCAGGTATAATGTGTCACCTAAGCATCCATTTCAATGTCATTGCAAGAATGTCCTTCCTAGCAGGGATAACTTTAAGAAACCACCCCCTGGGCAACTATGTAAAATCCTAGTGAATCAGACATTATTTTCGGGGGGTAATTTTCATATGGATGGCAAAAGTTTTTTTCAAAATAGGGCAAAAAATTATTTTGTATTGGTGACTTTTTTCTAGGGTACAAAAATTCCATAAATTTTTGGCGAATCACACCTTGTTGTATGGGGAAAATATATATTGTAGGAGGCGAATAATTTTTGTTAAAGGGAACAAATATATAATTGTATGGGCGAAAATTTTTACTCTGAAGGAAAAATTATTTAAATGTATTGCCGATTTTTATCCACCGCTTGAAAATTATTGAATTTGTTTTGGTGAATATTTTGTTATTTATGGAAAAATATATAATTTGTTGGTGATTTCATGAATTCATTGCCATTAATAGACAAGGCACATCACATCACATCAGTACATCACATTGAGTCCGGACTCTACATGATGTATCAATAAGTGTGGCCTCTGTGACATGTGAAGGGTTACACATACCTAAAATCCATCAATGATTTTAAATTGTTCAATGATCGTAGATCAATGGCTAAAGTTTTATTTCGACCCAATTTTCTGAAGAGAACATAGCTCACTAGAAAGTGCCCGAAATGGAATCGGATTCAATAGACACGTATCAAATGTCATGAATCACGATTGATAATTTTGGTCATTTAATATATATCTATTCACTTACTGCAATCCACTTTGTCCCTACAACTTCTAATGTGGTACTTGCCAACTTGGTGCTGGTTTATAGTTGTTTCCAATTTCGCACACTCATGCATTTATGGGAAAGATTTGCAGAGATACGAAAGATTTAAAAAAATTTAAAGAAATTAATAGGGTTAGAGAAGTAATTATTACAATCAAGAGCTTCAATTATTTATATACGATCTCTGCTTCTTTCATCTTTAATTAGCCTTTTCTATTTGGTAGATAAATCGTTGGAGCTCATGGTATTTAAATTCTTCCTCTGGTTTAGGTTTATAGGCTCAAGTTGTTTAATTTGTTAATCTATTTTCTCAAGATGGACACTCCCATCTGCTTGAGAAGCATTTATGCAAAGGACGAGAGGGCCTTTCTAGGCTCCATCAGAGACCAAACCCTCCAATCAGTCTACAAGGAGGTTGGGTCATTCACCAATGAGGCTGTGTGGATGGTGTTGGGCAGAGAGTTTTTGTGAAACGAAAAATAGATACTGTGTTAACATGGACATTACATCCTGATTCTTAGCGTCTCTTCTGGACCTCAGAGGAGACAAGGTGGATATGTTGATGTTGTTGAGGAAGGTTTTTAAGGAATGCTTCCTTGGAGATGACATTACTGTTGTCATCCTTGCAAAAGTAGGGGTGGTGATCCCTTGGGTGAGTGAATTGTCCAAGCTTCTCCTCCTTGACCAAATAATGCCATTGGCCAAACAATTGTTTCTCCTGAACTTGAATATGGAGCACTTAATGCATCACAGGAAATGGGCACGAATTGGCAGGGACTTCCTTCGGAAATGGTTGCTCTTCGACTACTTTTCAAACTACATGTGGCTTGAAGAATTCTCTCAGCTTATGTTGTCTGAAGAATTATACATGGAAGTAGGGCCATATTCTTAGGGAAAAGTTGTAAACCATCCACTACCTGTGCCCTAGCCCTGCCCCCCGGGCCCCTAGTAGTTTTTTTTTCCTATGTCCTCGAAACCTAACAGGCTCAGTAGCTCACTCATTTTGGATCAGTGGTTTTTGAGGGACTCAAGTCTCAGATGTAAAAATTGTAAATTTCCAAAGCATAAATATTAATGATAATTTTTCAAATTCCAGTTTCTTTTAGTTTGCCTCTTAGAGTCTTATGGATATAAAAATGCTTTCTATAATTCTATTTCATTTTTATTAATAAATTTTTTTCAAATGCTTTTTGTCTATGCGCTACGTTATTTCAATATTTTGTTAAACAATGGAAATAAATTTAATATTGTGATCTTTTTATGTAATGTTTCTTCCTCTATATTTAATATATATATAAAAAAATTAGTTCGTTCCATTAATTATTTGTACATTGATTATGGTTGATTATAATTTTATAAATATATATAAAAAAAGAATTTTATCTCACAAAAAACAAGTGAATTAAAAGTAAAACTCCAACTTACTTTCTGTTGAAGTTTTGAACTAGTGCATGCGTGGGTTGGTAACTTGGTACTGGGTACATGCTATGATTTATAGTTAAGATTTTGTCATAATGAAGAAATTGAGACATTTATGAAGGGTAGATGGGATCGCTTTCATGGAAGCGATCCAAGGGCAAGGATGTGGCAACTTCACACAAAATTGATTTGAAGTAGGATTTAGGAATGATAGCAAAAATCACATCTAAGCACTTAGTACCAACCTTAATGGGAACTGGAAGAGTAATAGAACCTATAGTAGGACAAGAGAAACCATCTAAGATCTTAACCAGGAAATCAAATTTATCATATCAATATGTTACTAACTTACTTTATGCAATTGCAACAATGTACACAGTATAAAGATATTCTTAACTTATTACATTCACCATACATGTTGGATCAATCATCAATGAGAACCCCTCGTGAGAGTATGTATTTGATCTTTGCAGGTGATATATAGACTTATAGTGGGCCATCAGGTGTTTCAAATTTCAATTTCCAATAGTCTCACTAGGATCAAAGGTAATGCATATTGCATAGGTCCTTAGGAGGTGCAGGTTTATCAATAAGATTCACCACATTATTTATTAATAAAATTATATTAAATTAAAATTTATAGTAAACTAAATTTATGTTGAACTTTTATATATATATATTTAGTCTTTATTTATTTATTAAATTAAAATTTATATTACACTAAATCTATGTTGAACTTATATATATATATTTTTAAACTATTTTTTAAAATTATATATCGTCAACATATTTTTTAAGAATTTTGTTAAACTATAAATTAATATTTTAGATTTAATATTGAATGCTTTATTTTTTATATTAAACTTTTACCTTTCAAATTGTATATCAAAATTTATATTTATATTTAGTTATTATTTT
The DNA here is from genome assembly GCF_030272615.1 of Cryptomeria japonica. Taxonomy (NCBI): domain Eukaryota; kingdom Viridiplantae; phylum Streptophyta; class Pinopsida; order Cupressales; family Cupressaceae; genus Cryptomeria; species Cryptomeria japonica. The sequence continues at coordinate 597,149,792 of NC_081407.1, forward strand.
TATTCTAGAAACTAAGTTTCATGTTCTATACTATTTTTGAATTTCATATTTTTACAAATAATATTAGCATTATATTTAATAGTTATCTCAAACTATTGCACATCTTTAAATGTCTCTTGTTATGGGACTGACGACATCTAACAACAGGTACCATCGACGATCATCCGTTGGATGGGCAAAGATCAATGACTTAAGGTGGATTTTGGCACGAATGTGGTAAGTGAACACATTTGTGAGAACTTCGCATGGAATTGAACGTTTTAAATTTAATTAAATATAATTAAGTGTATAAAGCTCTTTTTCGGGCAGAAGTTTAAAATGATTAAACAGACTTAAAAATAGTCCCGAAAAGTGACACAAGTATGGTGATGTGCCCAAAAAATGGCAGAAGTCATGGGACACATGACATCTGACAACAAGTATCATCATCCGTTGGATGAGCAAAGATCAACGACTTAGGGTGGATTTCGGCCCGAATGTGGGAAGTGAACACATTTGTGAGAACTTTGCCCGGAATTGAAGGTTTTAAAATTAATTAAATATAATTAAGTCTATAAAGCTCTTTTTCGGGTAGAAGTTTAAAATGATTAAACAGACTTTAAAAATAGTCCTAAAAAGTGACACAAGTATGGTGACATGCCTGAAAAATGGCAGAAGTCATGGGACCCATGACATCTGACAACAGGTAACATCGTCTGTTGAATGAGAAAAGATCAGCAGCTTAGGGTGCATTTCGGCCCGAATGTGGGAAGTGACCACGTTTGTGAGAACTTCACCCGGAATAGAACATTTTAAGTTTAATTAAATATAATTAAGTCTATAAAGCTCTTTTTTGGGAAAAAGTTTGAAATGATTAAACAAACTTAAAAAATAGTCTTGAAAAGTGACACGAGTATGGTGATGTGCCCGAAAAATGGCAGAAGTCATGGGACCCACGACATCTAACAATAGGTACCATCGTCCGTTGGATGAGAAAAGATCAACGACTTAGGGTGGATTTCGGCCCGAAACGGGGAAGTGAACACATTTGTGAGAACTTCACCCAGAATTGAATATTTGACATTTAATGTCCTCAGAATTTAGATTGAAGTAATGAATGTTTTGTCCTTCGGCATCAAATAGTTATTAATAGTAATTAATAAAATTACAACATGATTCTAGATATTTGGCCCTTTAGGTATTACTTTTCTACTTTTCAGAGTTTTCAAAATAAGAGACTCATAAATCATAATCATATTTTGTTTCATGGACAAACCAGTAAATCGAGGAAGATTCAAAAACAACTACTAGATTGAGGAATGCAAGTTGCAATAGAGACTGTTTGTGCCAATCTAGTCAAATAGAAATTTTGGGTAAAATCTAGAACACCTACATCCTACCTTTTTTGCTTTTTTAAATCTCGTGGTTCAATTTGAGGGTTAGCATTTTTAGGTTTTATCTAGCATTATTTTGAATTATTAACAATAACAGTGATGGGGAAAACGGGAAGCAGTAGTTCAACAGGAAGCCAAGTGAAAAACAAAATGTACCTAACTGAACTAGTTAAAACACCAGGTTTCATTGATGAATACCATGATATTTATGACCCTGCTATCAATGGTGAAAAGCATATCATAGATATTAGATATGCATTGTCTAGTAAGGCAACAGATACATCTAGGGCAAAATTTACTATTTTCAACCCAATGTTAAAACAAAGAACAAATAAAATCACATCGTGGGATGCTGGATTGGGAAGCATGGTGTTACCTGAAGTATTCCCTTGCCCTGATTTTGTCATGGTCTACGCCAAAAATTATGATGAAGATAACAAATAAATTGTCAATAAAAATATAAAAGAGGAAATTCTATCCATGAACAAGGGAGAATTTGCTCGTTTGTTGAACCTAGGATTTGAAGCCCAAAACTCAAACATCCAAATTGACCTAGGAAAGCTGGCAGGGAATTATGAGAGTCTTGATCTAAGTCATAGAGATTCATTTATCAAAGCTCTAATGAAGAGTGGTATTCTATTGGATCAAAATCATAATCCTCCTTATGATTCTAACATTTTTGTTCCATGGGTTGGGGATACTATTTCCTTGCTGTTGTTTTGCCTGGGATTGGAAAATGATAGGGAAATGGGTGCAAACCTTCTTGAAATGATTTATAATATCCATTGTGTAGGTTAGCCAGTAAGATATAATTTTATTGAGCACATTGTTCAATCCATGCAAAAACAATTACTAATGATCAAAAAAGGTTCCTGTAAGACATTTAGGTTCTCATCCTGCTAGTGCTATCTCCTTCTATCCAAGTATCATGCAATATTCAAGACCAACAATCTTCAAATTGTGAACTATAAGATTGATGAGAAGACTCGGAACAGAACAAAGTGTCCAATATATGAATGGACACCAAAGATAAGGATGCATGATAACAGATTGAACTACAACCATTTTGTAGACTTCTTTTTGGCACCAATGTATAATGAAATTGCAAGCGCTCCAATGCCTAGGTTGCCTGTCTTGTAGAGATTGCATTCAACTCAGAAGTCAAATAGAATTGGTTGACTGGTTCTTAATGGAAGAATTCACTGTGTTAAGGTTTTACAGATTGGCAATAAAACCATACAGACTTCTAGTACATGTGACATAGAGGGTATTTGCATTGGAGTATGTATGACAATTGGAGAGCAGAGATAGGCACTTCTATGGTCAACAAAAGAAGAGCATATTTCCTTCCTTGCCTTTCTCATGTGGAGGGTTCACATTTGAGAGAAAAGCATTCAATGTGGCACATGATTTTTTGACAGTTTTGAACTTTGGTGATGAGGGTCTCTGGTAGTATGATCCAATCGATGTAGTTCAAGCAAGGCTTAATAAAAATGGGAACTCTTTAGTGTTATGTCAACATGAAAGTAAACCATTGCTAGAAAAGATTATAAACATGGACTCCTGGGATGAGGTTAAAAAAGAGATGGAGAAAATTGCAACTAACAATAATATTTTAACAGAAGAAATTTCATCACAAATTATGGCATTACACACACAAAGGGCAACAAAGGAGGGCCAGGGCATCCAAAATAGGAGGTCCTATAATTTCTACCAAAAATATGCTAATCCATCTAACAAATCTATTCCCAAATCAATTCTGCAGGAATGTAAAGAGAGTTTTTAGACTATGAGGAAGAATCTCGGTGAACCAAAGACCAGTACAAAATTTGAGACCATCGACGAGGATGGAGAGTTTAGAAAATTGTGGAATATGGAGCATCCCACAACATCATATGATAGGAGTGAAGATGATGATGAGTATGAGGTTGAGCCCACTCCAACAACTACTATAGTCCCTAAAATTATAGGTGGAGTCAATGAGTCCATGAAAAAAAAATATAGCAAAGGGGCAAGCATTATGGAAAAAATGGGTTTTGAAGGTGGTGGTCTAGGTCCTGGAGGCGAGGGCATTTGGTATCCACTTCAGGTACAACTTCCATTAGAGTCAAAATCAAAATCTCTTGTTAAACCAGTCATTGGACTTGATTCTTCAAATTCATCACGGATAGGTACTACTCATTTCCCTCAAGGTCCACCTACATTTGTTTCAGGTTCAAATCCACAACGACCACCACATCATGGTATTCCCATTGGTGGTGAATCAAGTGCCACTGCCACAGGTAGGGAATCTAGGGATAGTATTCCCATTATTGTTCAGTCAAGTGTCGTTGTGATTGGTGGGGTTGGTATGGGTACTACTACTGATACTAGTTGTCTTAGTGTTGGACAAGGGCTACAACAAAATATCTCTCGCAAGAGACCACTAGTGGTAGATGCTCATACTATTCATAATTCTATATCAAGTGCCACTGACACTATAAAACAATCATTTGTAGCTTCAGATCACACACCTCAAAAGATTATGAAAACTCCACATGAAAGTGTCAGTGGGAGTCGGATAGGATCAAGAATTGTTGTTGGTAATCCTAGTCAAGCATTAGTTAAAACCACAGGCATAAGTGGAACTGGAGCCTCTATTATTCCTATGTCACCTTTCAAACATTCAATTGCTTCAGCAAGCCCAAATTTTCAATTTCATGATTACTATAAACAAATATGAACAGACAACAAAAGAAAATAAAGAAAAAAAGAAAGCATTTCATAGGGGTGCCTTGACTGAAGTTTTAGATGAACAACCTGCAAGGAACATGGTATTTACAACATATGACTCATATAAAGATATGATGGAGTTCATGGTTGTTATGCCCCCGGGCCCAACTAAAGATAAAAATCCACCACACAGTCAGATAGATCCCTCTGAATTTCAAGTTAGTACCCTCTAAATGGATTTTTCCAAAGTACATAATGTGGAAAAAATTAGTGTGTCAAAAAGGACTAACGAAGTGGTCTACACTTCACTGCTAAAGGTGGAGAGAGAAGAAAATAAATTGGAGAAACAAATAGAAAAGTTACAGGAAAACTTGGCAAATGAAAAATTAAGGAGGAAAGCAACAGATAACAAGTGCAATGATTTACAAAAAAAGATAAAAAATTTGGGCTTTGTAGTAGAAATTGTAGAGCAAGAGAATATAGATGCAGAATTGAAGGACCTGAGAGAAAAACTGGCTAAAAGCAATAAAAAAATTGATGAGGAAAGAGCTAGTTTTCAAAAATTATACAAAAGTTATGAGACTGCTGCTGCCGAAATAAGAAAAATGCAGGACCTATTGGATCGTGGGAAGGAAAAAGAAAAGCATTTGCAAGAGGAAGTAGAGGAAGAAAGAAAAAAATGTGCACAATTGAAAGAAGACCTGCACAATGTAAATGATAAAATAAAAACTTTGGAGGATAGATTGAAAGATAATATGAAAAATGCAACGAAGAATATACAAGAAAGCATTTGGCGGCAAATAATGCAGAGGAGTGACAAGTTGTGTGAATGGTTTGAATTGAATGAAAGTCTAAGAGTAATTTATATGAAAATCAAAGGGCACTTTGAGAAGAGCATACATGTTTATTCAAAAGAGGATATGGCAAAATAGATTCTGCAAGTAGTCTACAGTACCAGTGACAGCTACTTGGCATCCAAGGGAATTAAGAGCCGCATTGATGCCACAATCAAGACATCATCTATCATTCAAAAATACCAGAAACTAAGGGAAAAATCAGAAGTTATGGAAAAATGTGGCAAAAAGATATTGAAGCTACAAGAAAAGAAAAATAATTTGATTAAACTTGGTTTGCCTAAGACCATTGACCCATCAAATAAATTCATTGGAAAAGAAGGTTACAAAAAAAGCATGGGGATAAAAATGAAGTCTGATTTAGAATTGCTTCCTAAGGACATGACTCCTCAAAGCTTTAGGGAATTCATCCAGCCATTTACAACTCTAAATTCAGTATTGGATGAAACACTGATGTCAAGTCAATCTTCTAAATATGGATTATTGACGAAGTTGCAGTTGACTTCCCATAATTTACACAATATTGACCTTCCATCAGACGAAGAGTGGAGCACCCTACAAAAACTGGCATAGAAATCTGATGTATTGTACATTTTTCTTCTTTTACTCTTAATTTCAAGGTTTTATGTTTTTCCTATTTAGAATTTGGCATCGCTTGAAATAACTATGTTTTGTGAATAGGAAAAAACCAGCACTCGCTATTGCTAATTTGCTAATCCAACCTATGAATCTATGATGCACAGTGCCAAACTTTAGCCAGTAAATTTGTATTCTCAAATTCTCCCAAGCTTTAACATTTATGCATTTCTCTATTTCTGATTACTAGGTTTTAGGCACTGCTATTATCTATATATAATTTGTCATGGCATGAATTAATATTTAATTTTGAACTCTGTTTTTTGAATAGGAGACATCAGACACGTAGCAGTTGTTAAATTGCTAATCCAGCCTGTGATGGCCATGTAAATCTGTGTTGAGTTTGTGATTTTGATGTTGATTCTTCACATGTTGCAAACTTGCAATTCGACCTAAAGCTATTGTTGCTCCCTTGTTTCTATAAAAGGGAATTCAGGGTCATTTGCAAAGGGTTCTAAAACTTTGTATTCACTTTTGTATGGACATTGGAGAATCACACAGGAGCTGTTGTTGCTCTCTTGTTTCTATAAAAGGGAATTTAGGGTCATTTGCAAAGGGTTCTGAAACTTTGTATTCACTTTTGCAATTTGCATGGAGAATCACATAGATTGGTGTATTACTATTGAATGAATTGTATCATATGGCTATATTTTGAAAGAATTAATGAAAATCTAAGTTCTCGACATGTGTATTACTATTGAATGAATTGTATCATATGGTTCTTAAATGTATCACATAGATTTGAGACTCAAACATGTCTAAATAAACAATAAACATCTTTGTATCAATAAACACATTATGGTCTTTTATTATGCTATTTTAAATCTGGAAATAGAAAGTTGAAAATACAATTACAAATCAATATTAAATTCTAATTGCAAAAATTAATATGCTTTTGTAATATGAATGATGAGATACAGTAATAAGATTAGTAAATACCAATCTCTTACAATTTCCATTCATCCTCATCAAATTCAAAGCTTTCTTGATTCTTGTATGTGGTTTCTTCACTCTGAGTCTTCATACCTTCGTTGAACTGCATCTCAATGCTACCAGTAGGTCCAGTACATGAGTCAATAGTCCCACTGGCACTTTGGCTTGAAGTGTTGCCCAAACCTCTTCTTTCACATTTGGACCTCCAGATTTGCAGTGCCCTATCGTAAGGAAAAGTGTGGACATCATACCTAGATGTATAGAGCCTCAAGCAATTTTCCAATTTTTTGTCTAGTTTGTTTCTTAGCTTTGATTTTAGGAACCCCAAAGCACTGAAAACTCTCTCATCTTTCACTGAACCCAATATCATGGTAAGGCATAAATCAACAAACTTCAAATATTCTGGCATTGAATCACACAACGCTGCGTTCTCAACTATAATTTTCCAAAGCCTTGTTACTGATCCCTCTTCACGGGGGTTCTCCATTTTTCCATATTGTTCTCTCATAGTGTATGCAAAAGGAGATGATTACTCTCGAAGATGAGTTTCGTCTAATATTCCATTTATAGTTACTCCATTCAATTCTCTGGATATGCAAAATTGTTTTATCAAAATCAGTAGCTTACTTTGAAAATCAGATGCAATGTTGAGGCTCCAATCATGAGGAAACACAATAGACATGGCTTTGAGTAGGTTGTCATGAGGGAATCTGCTTCTAATTTGTGAGGAAAGATCATACACAATTTTCTTCACAGAAGGAGTTACAGTTTCAACAATCTTGTTGAAATCTTCCCTTGTAACTCTTGCTAGTTGCTTCCTGGGATGCTTTCTTGGTTCCTTGGGGTCGACCATAGCATAGAAGTGCACTGGTATCTCAACTCCCCGTACATTGGCACATACCTCCCCGTTTACACTAATTTGTAAAAAGTTACCATGATTGTTCAGATTTGTGAGTGTTTGCCACTTAACAAATTTTTCATTAGATAGTGTTGGTTGATTTTGATAGAGATTATCGAGGGTCATGCATGTCATCTTATGCAACGTAGCATATTTTGCAATACATAGAGCTCTTTTTTGGGTAGCCTTCATAATATTCCTCATTTCCTCTAGCATGGGCAGAAGCGCTGTTAAAGTTAAGAGTGTCTCTAAATTACTTAACCTCCGAAGAAGGTCAGGAAATTCTGGTTGATCTAATTCGTCGCAAGTTGTGTGAAATAGTCCAATCAAGGATGGATATTCTGAAAACACTCGATGCACTGGACCATCCAAAGAAATCCATCTGGTATCATTATCCTTGAGAAGCTTTTTCCCATCAGTTATTCCATCAAAAAAGTGTTGAAATTTCATAAATCGCTTGGGACTTTGACAGAAGTGTGAGTAGAGCTCTCTAATTAAAATTTACATTTTTTTAACTGAAGCAAACTTGCTCACAATTCCAAAAGCTAGATTCATTCTGTGAGCCATGCAGTGAATTACAGTAATGTACGGTGCAAATGAAGTTTCATTCTTTGTACAAAGATCGTTCCTGTGATCTTGCATTATTGAAGCTCCATCTGCTCCAACACAAACCAATTTTTTGGCTACCATCATGTCATCCATACCTCCATATTCAATTAAACTTCTCTTTACTAGTTGAAATAAATTTTACGTTGTCACACTCTCCTTCATTTTAGCAACAGATAGTAGATGAGGTTGGCGAGTATGATTCTCTATAGTATAAACATGCATGCATACCCATGAAGTATTGTCTACTGCCATAACTTCATCTAAAGAAAATGCAATAAAGTTTGACTCTCTTATTTTTTCCTTTACATCTTCTTTTTCAACCTCAGCAAGACAACTTTCCCATTCCCATCAACTGTTTACTGACCAGTGTCTATTAGGATAGTTAGGAACTTTCAAAAAGTGTAATAAACCACTAATTGATGGGAAATCTGTCATAGCACGCCCTCTGCTCAAAATATAAAAAACAACGTTTAACTGAACAACTTTTCCCAGTTGTTCTATTTGCATTGCTTTTCCAAAACTAGCTTCAATAGAACCTTTAACTTCAGTAGGCTCCATCTGTATTTTCTCATGAAAATAATACTCTTTAGCATTCCTCGCATGCTTACATTCCTCCTTTGTTTTCCATCTTATCATTGATTTTTCAACCCCGTCTATCATTTTTTTTTCATAAACTTTACCCATATGCTTATCTATGGTGTCAAATTTTAGATGCAACCTAATTTCCTTGTTATGTTTCCAAGTGCAAATCTTACACTTGCATTCTATTGGAGGCTCACCTTCAATTGGATTCTCCATTGGTTCAATGAATGGATACTTTGATGCCCAATTAATTTGAAAATTCCTCACTTGGGCATCTACCAGATAATCTTCTTCGAGATCATCCCGATCTGAGATATCAGGTTAACAGTCGTCTTCAACATGTGGTGTAGGTTACAATTTTTGTACTTGCACTTGTGATTATGTACCTTCCTAATTTTCACCACACTCTTTTCCAAAGCCAAAGTACGAAGACAATGTTCTATTTTTTGTTGGCCTCTGATGGCCTTCCCCACATTCAGGTTTCCTACCCTTCTTCCTATTCGACATCTCCAACCAAATAAAGGCTGCTAAAAGAATATCAATTTGTTGAAGAAGCAATAATAGACTATAAAGTATAATATATGTTTTGTTGGCCCTACGACCAACAATCTAGATGTCTAAGGTCTAAATGTCTCGGCTGACCACTTGGCACTGACGAGCTGCCACTGAATAAAAATGAACTCAACAGCGCAAACAAATATAGATAAATTCATAATAACATTATAACACTTCAAAAATATGATCACTCACCTTTAGGTCACTAGAAGTCGCCAATGCAGTCAACAGCAATGAATTTCCTTAGTTTGAAACTTCGCTATTGATCAGAATTCAGAGCCTAGAACCCACTAGATTGTGTAGAGATAGATTTGATCTTTGCATGTATTTATACCATTCCTTATATGGCAAATTCCACAGGAATTTTATATGGTATACAAATATTTGGCGAATCCCACGTAACTATAACACTACTTATGTAATTTTCGAGGTGATTATGGGTCGTCCAAATAATTGGTAAATACAATATAGTTGGCAAAAGTTGGGGTGAATGGAGACACGTGTTGGCAAAATTTCGTGCGAATTGGGTCCTCCTAGCGAACAAATCTTCACATGCCTATAGGCGAATTATGGTTGTCTATTAAGGCAACCTAGGAGAGTGTAGGTGAAAAAATTAAATTTACCGTGTGTCCAATGTATATTGTATTGGCGAAATCCTCGCATAGAAACATTTAATTACATAAAACATATGGCGATCGAGCCATGAATTTGACAGAAATTGATAATGTTATGGCGACATGGCCACCCCTAGTCGGTACAAAATATTTGCCATTTCCCAGGTCGCCGATGAGAAAAATTCACCATTGGCGAATACTTGCCACTAAAGTAATCTCTGCTTCTTAGCCACAAAATTGCTTCAACGGTAGGGCTCTCTTATTTTGTTGACCCATTTGTGAACATCAATTGTAATTAACTATCATTTTTCTACTTGTAACCAGAATTGGAAGAAGAGGGAAAACATTTAGCATTGGTACTATTTTCTTTTATTGGGATTTGGATTATTTCTAAGATTAATTTTGTGAAGATCCAGCACCTTGTATGTTATTCGGGCTTTGGATGTCTCAAATAATATATAATATCCCCATGCTATTTGTTGTTTGACTAGTATTTTATAAAGAATTAACTTGGTATTTAAAGTATTAATTGGGGATTTTAGATCTAAATAGTCAATATGCTATTTGTTATTGTTGAGTCAAAACACTAAAGTAACAGAGGGTATGCACTTGCGATCTTCTAGAATGTCTCTCATTCCTTTAGTTACGCATGCTTACATCTTGTATTATTTTTTAATTTACAAATACAAAATTATAATTTAAAACTTAAATAAATTTGTTGAGTATGCTCTAAATGTTTGACTTCGTGTATTATTTTTGTAGTTTTCTTATATTTTTTATTTTAAAAAATTTCAAAACTTAAATAAACTTGTTGAGTATGCTTTAAATGCATTAGTTCTCAGATATTTTGATATTGAATGCTTCTATATTAATGTCTTTTTATTATCAATGATTAGAAAGCAATATGACCCTAATAAGATGAGGAAAGTGCAAATAGAATTCAACTACATTAGAAAGATTTGATATCTCTTGTGTCTTTTACATATATTTTTTAAAATAAAGGTATGCTAGTGTTAGTATAGATGTATCATTAATTCTCTATGATAACTCTCTATAATGACCTTTAAAAAATTCTTGTATAATTTTAAATTGAATGATGAATGTCCTTCAAAACAACATGTAGCACACAAATGTGGACTAGATTGACTCACAATGACATTTAGAAGGGAAATCTAGGAATTAGGATTAATTCAAGATGGTGGATGGGAGATCTAGGATGGGAGATCTAGGATTTGGGATTAATTCCTATTATTTAACAATGATTGTATAGATTATGAGCTTAATTTCACACAATGAATGTGTCATAACTTGTTGTTAGATAAATGACACTCTCATTGAAATGGACCTAAAACATAAGGGAAAAGGCATGGTTATGCAATTTTCACATTTATAAATATAAAAATTATAGTTCAAGGGATTTTCTTATGTATGAGATATCGAAATAACCTAGAAATAGGCTTCATCAAATCCATCCCTAGTTCTATAATATTTAAAGTTTTAAACTTACCCATTATTAAAAAACCTACAAAACCCCCACTTATAAAAACTACTAAAAATTCTCAGCAACATCCAATAAGATATTTTAGAAAATTCTCCTAAATAAAATCATAACCTAAGATATTAAAAAAATATGTAACATATGAATAATACTACAATATGATGAATTGATAACATACACTAGACAAATATTATGGCATGCCTACATTTTTATATTTGAAGTATGCATATTAGACAATTAATATGCCTCCCATCAAATTATATAGAGTGCACATAATTTTACATTTGAAAACATGTGTATATTAGACGAATAATATACTTCCCATCAAATTAAATTGGATGCACATAATATGCTTCCCATCAAATTAAAATTGGTTGCACGTAGTTATATATTTGAAGCAGTTTTTTTTATTGTCTACACATGAAGAGCAAAAAGAATTCACGACACAAATGCAAATATAGATTCTATTTGCATTGGTTGCGAGTACCTAGGGGCAGAGCAAAAGCAAAAGGAGAGTTGGAGGAGTGGCTCACAAGGGTTAAGCCAAAGCAGCAAGGCAACCAACGAGTGGAGCATTTATATAAGTAGTAGGCTCTGAGTGTGGATAGTCATTTCGATCATCTCTGAACTGGTCATTGAAGTCAGGACCTCCCACAACTGCTCCAACTAGAACATTTGGGTTAGGACCATTATTATTCAATCCTTCACTAAACCCATCTTTGCACTCTATCTTGGCAGGGTGCTGTGATACTGAAGGCAAAGAAGATCCCCTGTGATGAACATGCAGTGGAAACTTGGTGCTGTAGCCCACCATATATGAAATTCCCAGGGGATTCTCTCCCAATATGTAGTCAATCTGGATAAGTAGTTCAATGAGATAGAGATATATGTATAACCATGAAAACCAATTTCTTGTTTCATTAAATTTTTACAGTTGATAATAATAGGTATTAGTTTGTCCATTCATTTGTATAAAGATTTCTTTAATATCAAGAAGTCAGATCAATACTGTGATCCATGATCTATCATTTTAACAACAAAGAGTTAAAGAGTATGATACTAAACAAATCTTACATAATTGAATTCTAAAACTAAATAAGCTGCGATTATACCTGTTTTTGAGCAAGGCTTCTAATGGCATCCGCGTTTAATTGGCCATTTCCACAATTTACCGCCTGGTTGGAAACTCTCAGGTATTTAGCATAAGTGAATAGCATGAAAGTCGTGGAAGTTACGTATTGCATGTTGCTTTGATCATTGTCACTGTGAAAAAGGCCACCTGCAATATATATATATATAGACACCTCAATCTCCAAAACAGCACCAAAATGACAGCGACAGAATGAATTTCCTTTTGAAGGGACAAAGCATAAGCAAAAAAAATCCTTGTGTAACCTCGTGTGTGTTGTGCTGACTGAAGAGAGTAGACGGCATTGTCACCCAGGTATTTCAATGGCTGATAGGCACTCACATTATTTATGAGAGCTTGCTGTTTACATAAATAAAGAACGTTTTGTAAGTGTGAATCTTTTAAATACCAGATACACACAGCTATTTAATGGGCTCTATTTGCCCAGCATAAATTAGAAATCGAGTTAACTGAATGCCAATTCAATGCACTAATTTTTTTAATTGAATTAAGTAAGTTTTGTTCATTTAAATAGGTACATTCTAAGTTTTAATTTGAATTTAATAAGTTTTGTAAATAATGTATTTTATGTTTTGATTTGTTTAGATTGTTGTATGGAAACAAATAATTCCTCCAATCTGTCTATTAGTGTGATTTAAAATAAGCCATCTAAACAAGTTACAACTGAAAGAATTATTAAAGTCAAAATAGTAAGTTCCATTGTTCAATTGATTAATAAGAATAATGAAAATAAAAGAAATGATCAAATTATTGAAAAACATGAAGGATGGTTGTAGATTCCTCTATATATCTACTCCACATAAATAGTAGGCAGCTCATACAGATGAAGATTACAATGAATTGTGACTCCACTTCACAGCTTTCCACCACCAAATGTTGATTGGCCGTAAAATTAAAATTAAAAAAAAATTTTAAAAAAACCTTACACCAGCTAAAAGAATTCTGACTCCACCATGTTTCTCGTCCCAACTGAGGACATTGTCCGAATTGGAAAGCCCAAAAGACAGGGCGTTTGACACTACATAATTGGCATGAATCATCCTCTGTGGCTTTTTGCAACCAACTCGCTCCCCACAGTAGCTCATCCTAGTGCACACACCCATTCCATTTCATTGTTTCTCTACACATCGAAACAACACAATTCAAAAAGAATCAGGTTGCAAATTTGCTACTTACTTGGTACCCTGAATAAGAGCAATAAAATGGACAAACAGCTGAAGAGAGGGAGTCACTGTATGAGCCTCTATACTTATCCGCGAAATCAAACACCTGTAATTAATAAAGTGGCATGATTTATATTATATTATGACAGTAAGAGGTGAAGTGTAATAGCATGAGTGCATAAAAAGAAATGTTTATGTTTTCATGTATGTAAATAAAATAATTTGTATCTAAAATAGACCTATTTAAGATATCTTGATATGATTCTATCAATCAGCTTATCTGAAATCGCACTCTCTCTAACAAAACTTCACTATAATTTGAAATGAACCACCTAACAAATCAATACTTAAAATGTACTCTTTAAACCAAACTAAATATCTACACTGATAGATATAATAGTTTCTGTATTTATCATAATATTTCTAAAGGCATTTGGTGATACTTCTCCAAATAAATTGAATACATTGTGCCTGCTTTGCCCTTTCAATAAGAGTCTGAGAATAAGAAGCATCTGAGGTCTTGAAGACAATGGAGGCAGCTGCGAGCGCTGCAGCAGTTTCAGCAGCAACATCTGAGCCTGGGTGTTCACTATCCACTTTATACACATTACGAGGTGTGTCCATGTCCTCTGGCCTCTCCCAACATTGGTGATCAGCGTTTGGCTCTTCCACCTGCAATCATATCAATAATTTCAAACATAAAACTTCACCCAATACTAAAAACCATAGACAGTAAACAATAAACCAATTGCTTAAGCCACTTCAAAGAGTTTCCATATTTCAAGGTTTGGAGAATTTTCCCACTATTCACCTGTACATATATAACTCCTGGAGTACTAGTGGCTTTAAGCAAATAATCAGTAGCCCACCAAATGGTCTCCTGTGCATGCTGAAGATCGTCACCCATGGAGTCCCCAAACTCCAAAACACTCCATGATAAAATGGTGGTTGTGAAAGCCATTGGTAGGCCGAATTTCACATTGTCTCCTGCGTCGTAATATCCTCCACTCAAATCTATCTGAAGAACAAATAAAAGCTGAGTGTGTTGTTTAAATCAAATTGAAATCATGTGAAAAACAAATCAAAATTTAAAACGTATTGTTTAATCAAAACATAATTATGAAAAGGAGAGAAAAAATGATAAAAATACATTTTCATCAGACCCATCTGAAAGAGCAGAATTCCCTCTCCATGTCATTCTCTGGTTGGAAGGAAGTTTGCCAGATCTTTGGCCTTCAAAGAAAAGAATGGATTTTGTGAGAGCATCTTTATAGTCAAGCTCAACTGCCTCTGCTCTCTTTCCTTTGCCTCCTGCCCAACATGCTACTACTATTAAGCCAAAAGCCATTACAATTTGCTTGCCACCCATTGCCATGTTCATTCTCACTCTCATTGAACTTATTTTGCTTATTGTTGTTCTACTTTCACTTCTCAAACTCCCTGAGATTTATAGCATTTCAATCTCCTTACCAAGTAAAAAAAATAGAATCTTATTAGCTGGGAAAATAGCCCTTCCCCGCATAGAATGAAGAATTCGGAGGCTGAGGATGCGGAGACCGTGATCCTTCTATCCTTATAGAAGCAAGTTTAAGCCACTCTTCACCACCAAATGCTGCCATATTACATTGTTCATAAATATTATCATATTTAAAAAATCTTTATCTTTGGTATAATTTAATTAATTTTATATGGTTAATATTTATTAGAATTTATTCTATTAAAATATAAAATAGTTTGTATGAAAAATAAATAGAAATTTCTTTTAAATCTAGATTTTAAAACATAATTTTTTAAATTAGAAATTTTTTTAAAATTCAGATTTTAAAATACATTTTTTGAGATTTAATCTTATTTTAAAATAGGAAATGATTTGCATTAAAAAAAATAGATGTTTTAAATCTAGATTTAAAAACATAACTTATTAAATTAGAAGTTTCTTTTAAATCTAGATTTAAGAATATATTTTTTAAATTAGAAGTTTCTTTTAAATCTAGGTTTAAGAATTTTTTTTTTAGGTTTAATAAATCTAGACGTCAATGGTAGTTAGAATTTTGGCATGTGTTGTAGGAAATTAACATGAAATGTAATTTAATTTGAATTTTAATTTTTGAAAATGTTAAATGAAATACAAATTTATGAGGAATGAAATTAATTAGCAAAAATTTGAATTTGGGGAGATTTGAATTATTCGAAATGGAGGGAAATTAAATTAAATAAATTTATAAAATTTATTTTGGATGACACAATTAGATAATTAAAAAAATTATTTAATTATGCAAAACAGAATTTTATTTTTTTTTGATCGATAAAAGGCCGAAGCCAAAAATTTATTTCTTTTATAAAATTATTACATCTCCATTCAGTGTGGGCACCGGTAGGAAAGAATGGAGATAAGAAAACCTCCGGTCTAGCCCAGATCCCTTATGGGATCAAATAACAAAAACAACTGTAAATTTTTACAATTCCTCATCTGAGGATGGTGTCTGTCTTATTTAGACATTTTAGTTTCTTTTGTACATAAAATCTTGCAACACTTTCCGGTTGGATCCATCTTCACAAATATGGCAAATCCACTAATACTTCGAGCTTTAACTTTTGTCCTGTATCCCGAATCTGCAAAACCTTATTGCAACTTACTTTGCCAGACTGTTAGAAGCATAGTAAACATAATAATTTGTAACAATCATTCAATGAATAATAACATCTTTTCTATTTTATGTAAGAGGATTATAGCCTGGATATCCCTTAGCTTGAAACCATCTTAACCTTTTGGGTTTCAATTTAAGAGATTATCCGGGCTACAATTCTGCCTACACTAATGGAAAGGATCATTTCTAACAGTTCCTTAATTACTTTTAACACAGCAGACATCTGATACTCCATAACATAAATAAATTCATATGCATATGTATGTACATTTATATGTCAATATGCGAGATTATCATAGAGTCTGCCAGGATCATGAGTATATACAAATGTACACAGAAATATATATGCCCGGAGATAGGAGTGAAACAACAAAAGAGCAAAGGACCTGTACAGAGTCTTATCCAATAGAACCTTCTACATATCTGTATCCATGACTAAGCCTGGACTGACCTCTACTTCCCTCCACAAAACCACTACAAAAAAGGACATGCCATCCATTTCTCAATAGATTGTAATAACCCGAATGAACCCCACCCGGTAGAGAAAGGGTATCTAAAATCCAAGGTAAGTCCAGTGCTATGATACTCTATGAAATCCACTGTTGTCCCACAACCAACGAAACAAAAACCTGTGCTATCCGTCCCATATTTAACACAGGGCTTATTTCAATCACTATCCGATGCAAAGAATCTTGAATATCAGAATTCAAAAAACCAGTAACCTTAGCACGTATACACATAGCCTGGCAGTCTCTAATTGTCATTAGAAGACATCATATATTCCTTATTGCAGTCTATACCCTCACTGCCTAGGACAGTCTAAACTCAGACAACTTGCATTGGAGGGGAGACCTGCATGTGCCAGAGCAGGAATACCCGACTTCTACCAATCACCTTTCTACACTCCTGAAACACCCCTTTCACCCACACATAGGGACAGGTGAGGAGAGATTTATACAAGCATATATGAAGGTTAAAATAAGGATAGCTTTGAATATATTTTTGAATACATATACACATACTCATATATATATAGTTTCTGTATATATATATATATGTATATATGCGTGTGTGTAATTGTATGTGTTTCAATTTACACCCACACACATACACACACATATATATATATATATATATATGAGCATATATATATATATGTATATATATATGATTGTATATATATACATATATCTATATATATGAATATATATATATATATGTATATATTTATATTTATATGAATACACCATATAACATGAATCAATCCATATGGGATTAACTACAAATATATACATATATATATATGTGAGCATATATATATATATATATATATATATTTATCTGAATCTTAGTATACCAAAATGCTGAAATAAGGAAACGGTGACCGCATATCCTAGAACTTATACCTGAGGGACTAGGAGAGGACTTGGAGAGGAGTGATATGAGTTGATGACATGGCCATCGCCAAAATTTAAATTGAGGGAATATCCTTCCTAAAGACAGACGAATTACCATCTGCCCCTAAATTTGCTAACTTGTCTGCTATAGAATTACCTTCCCTATAAATATGTTTAACCGAAGTTTCCTCAAAGTATTTGATCAAATCCAGAATTCTTTTTAATTCCGCTTTCAATCTCCAGTTTGACACTTCCCTAGTCCTGACTGCATTTATAGTTAATGTCGAATCACCTTCAATTTCCAGATATTTAATCTTGAGTGATTTAGCTATAATCAGTCCCTCCCGCAATGCTGAAAACTCAGCCATGTTATTTGAAGCCACACCTATGGGCTTATTAATGCTAGCTATTAGATCTCTGTTATCTTGGTGAATAGCACACCCTATACCTGCTACACCAGGGTTCCCATGGGAAGCACCATCAAAGTTTAGCTTAGCCCAGCCCTTTCGGGGGGGAGCCCATTTTGTTAGCTTCCTATCTATCTCAGCCTGTTTACCTCCCTTCCCAATAAACGGGAGAATTATCAAACCCAACCATTTAGATCGAAGAACCTCATCCCATCTGGTTAAATTAATAGACTTTTCCTGTGTATGACTAAGTTTATTATTGATTTTTTCCACAATTGTTGCTTCGATCTTATTTAGAAGGGATTCTACCCTCAATTTTGATTCTTTGAAGATCCGCCTGTTTCTCTCCTTCCATATTTCCCATATGAGGATAGCCGGGGCAATTGTCCACACTAAGTGATATATATCCTTTGTATGAGGAGGTTGCTAGCTAATCAGCCATTCAAAAATGTCCCTAGGTCTCGGAGTCGGCCATCCAAGGCTTGAGCAAAGCCATTCCCAACATCTCTGACTGAAACTACAATTGAGAAGCAGGTGATCTGCATTTTCTTCCTCTGATTCACATAGAGGGCATCTCGATGGTCCCAAGAATCCTAATTTTGAGAACCAGTCTGAGGTAAGAATTCTTTTTTGGAAAGCTGCCCATGAGAAGATACCAGCTTTGGGAAGACCAACGTTATTCCAGCATAGGCTAATCGGAATATTAGGATTGGTTGCAGCTCGACTGAGTTTTAAAAGTGAGTATCCTTCTTTGGCTTTGTAAATGCCCGAAGAGCTACCCGCCCATATTATCCTGTCTTTCCCACTATGTAATGATAAATGCCTATGCCTCAAATTATTCCAGAGGATCTCCTTGTCTGCATTTGTCAAGTTCATCTCATCCAGGGGTTTCCACTCCCAACCCAAAGCGGGATCATTGGAGATAAGCTTGATATAATCCTTAACAAACCTACCCCTGATTGATTTGCAATGTTCTATACCTTCTTCGCTTATACCTATTTTGTCTAAGGCTGAATAGCCCCCCCAAGAGTCTTCCCAGAACAGTGCCTTAGATCCTTCCGCAGTATCCCAAGTTAGATAATCCCTGATCACCTTTCTACATTCTATCATAAAATTCCAAACTTTGGATCCCTTGGGTAATATTTCCGTCCTCAATATACTATCAGGGTTGGAGTTAGTAAGATATTTAGCTTTGAGGATCCTTACCCATTTAAGATTTGGTTCCGAGTACATTTTTCAGACTAACTTCGCCCCCAGAGCCATGTTTTGTACCCCCAAATCTTTGATGCCAACTCCCCCTAAACTGATAGGTTGGCTAATTTTATCCCAAGAAATTAATGCAAATTTCTTTTTGTCTGAATCCATATTCCAAAAGAACTTCCTCATCTTTTTTACCATTTCTGGCCGAGCTCCTTTAGGTAATTGCTGGCAAGACATTTGATATATCGGAATAGCCGCCAAAACAGCTTTGAGTAATGTAATCCTCCCAGCCGAAGAGAGGCATTTGTTCTTCCAAGAATTCAACCTGAGATCCATCTTATCAAGCATACCTTTCCATAACGAGATAATATTGTTTCCCTTATCCATTGGAATCCCTAAATATTTACAAGGAAGTTTCCCTCTATCAAACCCTAAGATATTACAAATATCTGTCTCTATGTTTTGTGAAGAATTGAAGAAGAAGATTTCTGATTTATTCTTGTTCACTTCCTGACCAGAAGCTAATGCATAAATGTCAAGAATCCTTTTGAAAGCCATGGCTTCAGTCCTATTCGCACATCCCATCAGCATTGTGTCATCAGCAAACTGTTGGTGAGTTATGGCCTCCATTCCATTAGTGATTTTAATACCTTTAATAATCTGATTCATACGAGCACAAGAAATGATTCT
Source organism: Cryptomeria japonica (assembly GCF_030272615.1). Lineage (NCBI taxonomy): Eukaryota > Viridiplantae > Streptophyta > Pinopsida > Cupressales > Cupressaceae > Cryptomeria > Cryptomeria japonica. Next base: position 597,169,711 of record NC_081407.1, read on the forward strand.
CCCAAGGCCCTCTGCCATTATGATAAATAAGAAAGGGGATAAAGGATCTCCTTGTCTAATCCCTCTAGATATCTGGAAGAAGCCTGCTGGGGACCCATTTATAAGTAATGATACCCTGGGAGATGAGATGCATTCGAATATCAAATTGATCCATTGTTTAGAAAAACCAAAGGATTCTAAACATTTACACAAAAATCTCCAATCGACTTTATCATATGCCTTCTAAATGTCTAATTTGATCATCATAGCAGCTAAATGATTCTGTTGTAACGAGTGCATTACTTCTTGAGCAACAATAATGCCATCAAAGATAGATCTACCTGGAACGAATCCGGTCTGTTCCTCTGAAATTATGCAAGGGAGAATGCCCTTCAATCTATTCGCTAAAATTTTAGTAAAAAGCTTGTAGATTGTGTTACATAAGGAAATAGGTCGGAAGTCTTCAAAGTTTCTTGATTCCTCCTTCTTAGGAATCAAAGTAATGAAAGTATTGTTGATCTCCCTTAAAAAACTTCCAGAGTTTCTAACAGCTTCCAATGCTTCCACCACCTCCTTACCAATGATGTGCCAGCATTTTTGAAAAAAGCAAGCTGGAAAACCATCGGGGCCGGGTGCTTTATCAGGGTTAAGTTGCCCCAATGCTAATTTTACTTCTGATTCTGAAAATTTGTTGCTAAGCGCTTTGTTTTGGTTTTCAGTTACGATCTTAAGAATATTCCTAAGCAAAGTTAAATTGGCGTCTTTAAGGGAAGATTCCGAACTGAATAGGGTTTTAAAATGGTTCACCGCTTCTGTAGTTATGTCCTTTTGATCTTCCAGAAGTATACCATTATTACTCATGATCTTGTGAATACTATTAGTGTTCCTCCTATTTTTTGTACTGTTGTGGAAGAACTTAGTATTCCTATCCCCATTTTGAAGCCAATTCTCTCTAGATTTCTGTTTCCAAAATATTTCTTCTTTTGTTAACGTATCCTCATATTTCCCAAGGAGCTCCTTTTCTTTGAGGAAGCTATCCTGATCCATTCCTAGTCTAAACACTTTTTCATTTAGGTCTGCAATTTCTTTTTCTAATGAAATTTTGGTTTCAAAAATGTTACCGAAGACTTCATTATTCCATTTCAGTAACTTGCTTTTGAGGTGTTTTAGTTTATTTACAAGGCAAAACATTTTTGATCCCTGAAAATTAACCTCAGACCACCACCTGGCTACGAGATCATAGAAATCCGGATTTTGCATCCACATTTTTTCAAACTTAAAGGGGCAACACCTCGGTGTAGCCTCTCCCTCAATATTGAGGATGACAGGATAGTGATCAGATCCTGAAGATGGGAGTAACGAAGCTGAGAGGTTAACCGCTAGATCGCTCAAATTCCCTCTAAAAAGGAATCTATCTAATCTCTCAGCGATTTGTGTAAAGCCTGATCTTCTATTGTACCAGGTATACACTCCATTACTAGCTTCTATATCTATCAGATTGTTATGAACTACCCACTCTCTAAAGTCTTTTAAGGACTGCAGTTCCCTGTGAATACCACCCTTTTTTCTGATAAATTTAGGATAGCATTGAAGTCCCCTCCTAGAATAACAGGGGAAGAGGGATCTAGCCCCATCATAAACGAGATTTCCGACCAAACTCTGCGCTTCCCAGCATCCGGAATCGGGCCATAAATGTTTATTAGGGTAAATGAGAGATTGCTGAGTTTGCTTATTACCTTTCCCAATAGCCAGTTTTTGTTTCCTGCAATTGGACAAAATAATATACTACGCGGATTCCAAATGATACCTAATCCACCAGAGGCACCCCTGGCTTCCACAAATTCACAGCTAAGAAGACCTAATTTCCTTTTAAAAGCCTCAGCTTCTACCTGGGCTAATTTAGTTTCTTGTATGAGAACGATGTCATGTTTCCATTTTATAATGTTGCGTCTAATTAGACGCTATTTGTTAGGGGCATTCATGCCCCTAACATTCCACGAAGAGATTTTCATTGGACCGTGGGAAGGCCCTTCCCCTTCCCAGCATCAAAGAAGGTTGTTAATTTGCCTTGGTCTTTTGCATTTCCATCCTGCAACCTTAATTCGCTCAAAGATTTTCTGCCTCTACTTTTAGCTTCTCTAGTGCAGTCAATAAAGTTTTTCCCGTCATATATGTTTTTTATTCCTAAGGTTTGCTAGGGGACTATCACTCCTTCTTTGTCATCCTCTCCCAGCTGGGACTGAGCTGCTGTGTAGTCATTGACAGGGAGAGGGATGATATCTCCTACCCTATTCTCATTATTTTCTTCCTCATCCATAGAAGCCAGAAGCTCCTAAATTAGAAACCTCTTCTCATCTTCCTCTTCCGGGGAAAGATTTTCAACTACATTATTATTGAATACCTCTAGAACAGCAGCCATTCTAGAAGACATTTCTTTTTGATCTGCCTCATTATCTTGTCCCAAGATTTCGACTGATTTTGTATCAGATGGAGATTTCAATGAATCCACCGAATCGGAGATTCTTTTTGACATCTCCACTAAGGCTTCTTCTTTTATAGAATTTGCCTCATCTATTATTTTATCAAGATCACTAATATTACTAAGATTATTTTGTTTATTTTCATCTGAGTTAGCCACTGGAGGGCAATTAGCATGTTCATGGATTGAATTTGATGTGATTTTTTCATACTGATCTGAAAGAGGGTTTTCCTTTTGATCGATACTTTTAACCAGTACCGGGCCTAATTTCAACCATAGATCAGTTTCATTTATGACCCCATCATAGAAGGTGGGATGAATGTTCCATTCCCCCCTGTTTGTTACTAGCTTGGTGGGTTCTAAGACCCGAGAATTACTGTCAAATTCAACTAAGATTTTGATGTTCTTGTTTAAAACCACTCTTTCTAATCCTTCACAGCCCAAAAAGGACCCAAACTGTTCCCCTATATATTCCAAAATTTTAAAATCCAAATATTCGATTGGTAATGAGCCCAGATTAATCCATCTTGGGCATTTGTTTAAATTCTGTGAGTGTGGGTCAAAATTCGGCATCCATTCACATCGAAAAAAACCATAGCCTTTATAAAATTTAACCTTACCATGCAGAATGTCATTCCTTGTATTTTGATTATCACACAAAATTGCAAGAAAATTGTTTTCCAAGATAGTGATACTTACCTGTCTCGGATATAGGGCCATCCACCAATCGATAATCCTTTTTGTATCTTCTCCAAATCCTGTCCATTTTGCAAAAACCCCACATTTGCTATATAAATTGAATTGGGGTTCCATTAGAATAGCCAGGATATTGCATATTCGCCTCTGCCTAATTTTAGGTTTTGGCTCAAAAATTCTAACTTTCCCGAGCGGCACCAGATTAGCCCCAGTTGCCGGAGATTGCTTTGTAGCTGTGTGTCATTTAAAGATGTATCTCTTTGTTTGCCCATCTTCTTCATGGTTTTTTTCGAACGAAAGACTTGCCGATTTCCGTCGGAGGGTAGCGACATGGCTTCGGCATTTTTTGCCCTAATTGCATCATTTTTCCGAAAATCGCCCTCTCTGAAAACCGAATCCCTCCTTTCATTTGAAATCGTTATGACTCTTGCAGGGATTTTCTTACATGGCGGACTGAAGACAGAGATGCTCCTCGGGCATGTGGCAAACACCTGTCTGCACCCCCCCACCGAAAACCTTGACAAGTTCGCTGCGTGATGAATTCGCATTTTCGCCAAATAGCCGAGCAGAGCATTATTTAATTAAGGTGGACATGGATCAGAATTAAAATTTATCTATATGCAAAACAGAAGTTAAGGTACATAACTCGCAATTAATTAAATAATATAAAATTATTTAATTAATTTCAAAAGAAGAATGGTTAAATGATTAAGAAAAAAATTGAATAATTAGCCTATGATAAAAATAAGATTATTGAATTAAAAAATATAATTAGATTAATTAAATAATTAAAAATTAATTGATTAATATAGAAGAATAATTAGTGATGTTAGTAACTAGACAATTTTAAGTGTCTATATTTTGCCCCTATTTGAGACAATGTTCGAAGTAATGTTGTTTCAAAGAAAAAGTAAAAATTTTGCCCCAGCATGCCTTGACAATAGTAGGATATAATTGTGCCCCCTCAAAAAATTGGTCAATCATTTTTTGAATTAAAGACCAATTTAACGATAATTTGTTCAAGATTACTTGTTTCCAGTTTGGTGATGTGGGTGATGTTGGAGGAGATGCCCCAGTGGTAGCAGTTGGAGGGGAGGAGGAGGAGGGAATGGGCATAGATATTGAGAAGATTAGTGAATGAGAGGAGGATAGTGATGATTCCCCTTCTGGGTTATCTAGTTTGAAGGATGATGATGATGATGATGATGATGATGATGATGATGATGATGATGATGATGATGATGATGATAGGGGTGATGAGGAAATGGTTATTGTAGAAAGAGTAGTAGGTAGGGATTAGGATGTAGGTTGTGTCATGGGGGAGGTTGCTAGGGATCAGACAAAGATAGGAGGTGAGGATGATCATATGTCTGAGTTAGCAGATGTGCCTATTAGAGAGGATGTATTGCAGATTCCATATCCTTGAGCTATTAGGGGGAAAATATAGGCATTGGAGGGTTAGTTTTGAGATCTATAGATAGCCTTATCCATTGGATGGTGTCATAGGGTTGAGGACAGAGCCTGGTTCACATCTGACAAGGAAGATTGGGCACAAGAGAGAGATGCCCTTATTGTTGAGAGAGATGGACTCAGGATTAAGCATGACCTCATTGTTGCAGAGAGAGTTTTATTATGTTGAGAGCGAAATGATGCTATGAGAGTTCAGTATTGCATCAATTCTCATCAACAACATTTTGCAGTGGCAATGGAGGCATGCCAAGTAATTGATCATTTATTTGAGGATATATATGACAACTTATTGGCACTAGCATTATGAGGTAGTTGTTCCCAAGGGTCAGAGGGTGTCGATCTTACAGAGCATAGAGTTGGTCCAAATGGCATAGTCGAGGTACTAGTAATGGTGGCATTATGGGTCCACCTCCACCACCGCTAGGTCATCCAGGTTTAGGGTCTATTGGGAAGGCCCATGGGTGTCATGGTGAGAATAGAGGGAGTGTTGGTTGACATTTTGATAGACACTTTATTGAGCCTTCAAGATTTTTGTATTTTTATTTTTTTGAAAAAAGGGGGTAAAAATTTATTTAGAAAGTAAGTAAAGAAGACAATCAGACAAAGGGCCAAAGAGGAACCATAAAAGAACACTCAAATTGTCCAGTCTGCAATAACTAGCCTATCAAGAAAATCTAAGTACTCAGGGGGAAGGAACCTCCGATTATCCACATCCCATCCATCCAGGCCCTCAAAGGCCCATTTAGCAAGATAATCAGCCACCTTGTTCCATTCATGATGAATGTGACAAAAAGAAATACAATCAACCAAAGAACACAAATTTAGGATCTGCTTAACCACTATAGCTAACTGTCAATTCACTCCATCCAATTGTCGATCATTCAATAGGTCAATCATAATTTGGGAATCAAACTCGTAGACAATTTTTTGCCATTCTAACGAGCATCCTCTTTCGATCACCTGAAAGATAGCAAGGGCCTCCATAAGATTATTAAAATTCTCTCACATATAGGAGGAGAAAAAGAACACACATTAGAATCATACCCAATTCCCCGACTCCCACATGCCCAGGGTTCCCCCCAGAGGATCTATCAATGTTAACTTTCAAGACACCTTCAAGAGGAGGGAGCCAGGGACCCTCCCTATGAATCCTTTGTTTAGCACAACTCGATCTCTTAAAAGTTGAATGAATTAATTCATTTCCCACCAGCATCAAGTTCTTGACAACATCCAAGTCATTAGGATCAATACTAACTGAAGGATCACACTTCGTCGAAATAGTCTCCTAAAGCATGTTAATGAAATTTCTCCATAAGAAGCTACTACTAATTCTAGTCCCTTGAAAAATGTGATGATTCCTTTCCAGCCAAATGTTCTAGATGATGAGATATGGGCCAATGTCCCAGGCAACCTGGAAGAAAGAAGACCGAACAGGTGGTCTACCCATCCTTTCCCCTCGGCTAGAGAAGTAGCATGGACGTAGACATGATTCCAGGCTACCCACCACTAATGCCAAACCTCCCTAACATACTGACATTGAAAAAAGAGGTGGGAGGTACACTCCTCATTTATATTACATAAAGCAAAGATGGAAGGCCCTTGGAAACCATGCTTACACAAAATTTCCCAGGTAAGACACTTATTCTGAACACCCAACTAGATGAAAAAATTACACAAGCCATAAAAATTCATTCCAAACATGCTTTCACCAGGAAACATCAGCTGAACCATACACCTGCTTATCCAATTCTAAATACCTTGAAGAAACTGTAAACTTACCTTTAGGATTTGGGCTCCAAGAAAGAACATCCCCATCCTTAAGAGAACTGCAAGGCCTGCCAGGCAGAATCTTGGCCAAATCCCAATGATCCTTCATATTTCCTCCCAAAGGCCACTTTTGAGGGTCCTTCTAGCATGTCATTTCAATCTGACCATTAACCTTAATAGTCTTAAAATGCTCCATTGTATTCCATCCAGTCGCCAACATAATATTATACAAAGGTTGAAGATGAGGAAACCCATGTATGATCAGAGGATGGCCACACCAAGAATCAAGCCAAAAGAGAGAAGAAAATATGTTATTGCAAATCCAAAAAAAACCATCTTTGATGAGCTTAGCCCCTCTCTGAAAGGTCTCCCAGATTATATAACCCTTCCCCAATAAATTACATCGAGGCACCTTGGACTCACAAATCCCTGGTAAGTACTTATGAGTGAGAAGTTTGGCCCACACCCAATTCTGACAAGTACGCCACCTCCAATACAACTTAGTAGCAAGAACTTGACTAACCAGCCTAGTTAATCAGAGCCCAAGACCACCTTCCTACTTTGTCCTACACACAAAATCCTAGCAAACCAAACTCCATTTGGAGGAAACAAGATTACCAAACCAGAGGAACTGATGAGAAAGAGAATCAAATTTTTTGATAAAGCTAGAAGGAGCCCCCTAAACAATGAACCTGTATAAAAGCATGGCCTACACAACGACCTTCAGAAGAGTCACATTGCTAGCAGAGGAAATCCATCTATGGGTCCAATGATTAACCTTCTTGCGAAATTTTTCCAAGATCTCTTGCCAAAATTCTCTATGATGGACTCCCAGCCCAAGAGGAATACCAAGATAAACCAAAAGGAGAGACCCAATCTAAAAGTAAATAATGTGGACAATTTAGCTTGGATCAAATGAGGGGTATTAAAGAAAAATATGGAAGACTTGTCTTCATTAGTGTTTTGACCCAAGGCAACCAAATAAATGTCCAAAGTTCTCTTGAAGTTAGCAGCCTCCATAATTCTAACCATGCCCATTAACACAACATCGTCCACAAAGTAAAGGTGAAAGATAGGAGGGGAATTTTCTGACCATCTCCAACCCTGAAGGAGACCCATCTGAACTTGGGAATGGATAAATCTACCAAACCCATCAACCATGATGATGAACAAATAAGGGGACAAAGGGTCTCCCTACCTGAGGCCCCTAGAAGCCCTAAACAAATCAGAGGGCTCACCATTGATCAAAATAGAAAAATAAGTAGAGGAAACACAACTCACGATCCAATAGAACCTTCTAAAGGAAGTACCATTTGACTCTATCATACACCTTAGCCATGTCAATTTTTATGAACATGGCCTTCTCTTTAAAGGTCGCCATAGAATGAATAGCCTCCATAGAAATCACAATAACATCAAAAATATGTCTTCCAGCAACAAATCCCCCTTGCTCAGTAGATATCAATGCATTTAGGAAAACCTTCAACCAGTCCACAATCAGCTTACTGATAATTTTGTAAACAACATTGCATAGGGCAATGAGATAGAATTGATCAATCTTTTTAGCACCATCTTTTTTAGGAATGAGAGCCAAAATAGTGGAATTCAAATCTCTCAACTTTTGCTTATTTTTGTGAGATTCTTGGAAAACCTCTAAAAGATCAATTTAATATATCTTCTTGAATTATTAAAAAAAATCAATAGGAAAACCATTAGGGGCAGGATCTTTACCTTTATTCATATGGAACACAACCTACTCAAGTTCTTGAAGCGTGATGGGTTGAATAAGAGCACCATTCATTTCCAGAGATATCAAAGAAAGAATACGTGACAAAATAGATCTTTCATCCTCATAAGCTTGGGGAGAATCCTCTGTAAATAAAGCTTGAAAATACTAGGAGGCTTCATGGGAGATGTCTGCTATGGAGGAAAGTTGAACTCCATCTTTAGACATGAGAGAAGTGATGAGATTGCCATTCCATCTTGCCTTGACTAAATTATGAATGAAATAAGTGTTCTTATCCCCCTCCTAGAGCCAATCAATAAGAGACTTTTTCTTCCAAAAAAATTCCTCCCTAAGATCCCATTCCTCCAAATCATTGATGGAAGACTCCTCTTCACTTTGTAGCTCCAAGGCGAGCCCCTGATCACGAATTAAGCAAGTAATATTATCCAATTGGGATTGAGCACTAATTTTATTAGAGTGAATATTGCCAAAACATTATTTATTCCACTTCTTAAGCTCATATAATTTGACATACTACAATATTTTGACAAAAGAGTACATCGCCTAACCATGGTCAGGCTTCCCTTCGAACCACCAAATAGGCATTAAGTCTTAGAGAGAGAGATTCCACAACCACATAAAACATTGGAACTTGAAAGAGGGGTTCTTCAAAACTTTGAAGGAATTTGCCGAGAGTTTGATTGGCCAATGATCTGAGCCTCTCCAATTTAAAATATTTGAGCTAGTACACCAATTAACTCTCATCTAGAAGCAAGAAACTAGGTTCCTACCCAACCTTTTAGAGATAGCCTCCTCACCACACTTCCTATTGTTCCAAGTGAAAACACCATTATTTGGCTTAAAATCCATAACATTCAAAAGATCCATATTGGTATTAAGGAGGAGAGTAGAGAGGTCAAGTCAAGATACACTACCTCTTTTCTCATCCAAGCAACATATGACATTGAAGTATCTAGCCAAGATCCAGGGAAGAAAGGGTGACAAAGATTGAACGTATCTGATATGATCCCATAACTAAGTCCTACCCAAAAGATCGATAGGAGCATAGACATTAGTGAACATACAAATTTTACATGATCCTAAACTAGAAGCAATTAGAGAAATAGAAGAGTGACATGAAATCCACTAGAGGGGGACCACCTTTCTTGGATCTCACAAATAAACCAACCCACCAGAACTACCATGAGCCCCAATACATTGATAGGAAACATGAGCCCAAATTATATGAGCTCTATCCAACATACCATCCATAGACAACTTCATCTCTTAGATAAAGACAACACCAGGAGAATGAGCAACAACCAAATCCTGAACAACCTTTTGTCTAGGAATGTTGTTTAGACCCCTCACATTCAAAGAAAGCATTATCATTTATGAACTTGGGAGAAATGTGAATCAATGGTTTTCACTGACCCAGATTCCACCAAAGTATCACCCATCAACTTACCTTTCTCTTTGTCTATTTTACAACCTATCTTTGACAATTTTTTTGAAAGTCCCTTCTTTAAAGATTTTTTCTACAAACCTAGCCCATGAGAGACCTTACTATTCTTCCCAGAGTCAGGGGCCCTTGTTGTTGGAGAAACAATCTGATCACCAGCTATAATGTTCCTCTTTGGCACCATCCTCCCATTAAGATCTAACTCAACTAGGGGAAGTGAAGGCAAGTTAGAAACAATTTGTTATATCTGACAGATCATCAAGGGAATAGTAGGTACATCGTCCGCCCCACCTGCATTAACATCTTTTCCCATATCCTTGGCCCTTGAAGATAACTCTATAGGAGTTCCTTCTTCCTGAATCAAGTCATGTAGCATGTCAAACCAATTATAGGACTCATCATTTTTTCTGTCCTTTAGAGTCCTCTTCCCCTATTGCAGGGCTTGACAAGGATAAAACCATCCTTATCTGGAGGCTCATATTGCATTTTGGATCCTTCCCTTTATCCATATTTGGGTCAGTGTTGGAAGGTCCATTAGGATTCCCCCTTGACTGATCAAAGCAAGGGAATTTCCTTTGCAAATACCCATATTCATGACAAACTCTGCATCTAAAGGGTAGTGTCTCATGGTTAAATTGTTGGACCCAAGAAGAATCCCCTAAACAAATCTCAACTAAATATAGAAAAGGTTTATACAAATCAACTTCAACAAAAATGTGAACAAAGGAAATTACCTTTTAATCCAAAGTTTATGATGCAGATCCCACAAGTTTACCAATCAAAAGGGAAATTGAGTGAAGAAAAACACTTTTTTTAAACTTCAAGTGGAAGCTGAGGGAGATGAATCCACACAGGAACATGCAAGGGAATCTCCTCAACAAAATTAAATCCCACATGCTAGGGTTTGATGAATAACCCATTGTGATTGAAAAATATGAACCCCCCTCAAACACTCTATTCTAGTATGCACTTCTTGTTACCCGAGGTTGAGGACCTATCAGTAATCTCCTCCCCCTCTCCAATGGAGTCATTTCCCATGAAGGAGTGGAGGTCAACACATCAAAAGGAAAAATCCCTTGTTCCTTTAAAGTAGTCTCCTAAGAAGGCATCACTACATTTGAATCCAATAGGGGGTTATTAAGGGCCCCATCAGTAGCCTTGAGAGGGGATCAAAGGAGTTTGTTCATACTCTCTCGGAAGGGGTAATCCTCACAGTCAGTCTTAGGACATTCCATGATAACGGGTTCCTCACTAACCATAGGTTCTTTTAGCTTTAGGGGCTTGGGATCTGGGGCCTTACAATCAAAAATTTTGTGGCCCGCCATGTGGCACTTTTGACAAAAAAGTGGTGTTTTCATACACCAAAGCCTAGGTCCAACTTCCCAGTTTGGACTTCAAAGTAATGAAGTTAGGAAGATTCTTACTAACCATTACCAAGACACAAATAAATCCATATACCAGTCTGGATTTAGTTCTAGTAATCTCATCTAAAGCCACAAAGTGCCCAAAAGTGTTTCCAATCCATTTGATGACTGATTCATCCCAATATTCTAGAGGGAGTCCTGAGAGGCGAACCCAAACTGGAGAAGACTTGTGAAGGTTAGTAGCTAGGTCAAAACTAGCCTTCCACCTATAGATAGATAGGTGATTCCTTCCATAAGTTTAGAAACTAGAAAGCACCATTACTACATCCTCCTTTACTATGAATTTTAAGAGAAAGAGAGCACTAACAGAGACACTTTCCTTGAGCCTCCATTTGGCCATGGCCTATTTCCTAACCATCTCAACTATGGGTCGAAGAGAGAAAAATTTTCCCATCAAATTATTACTCATGTTGAGCATGATGCAGTCCATCACCATATCAGGGAGCACAATAGTCGTTCCTTCCTCAGTTTGCACTCTAGTAGGGACAAAGTTGGGGTCCACCCCACCTTGAGGATTTCCCACAAGAGTATTCTTCCAACTCTTGACCATAAAGGAACCCCTTTTACATTTTAGTAGCCTCGTGATGGGAGAAAGACTCCTTGGAGTTGGGAATGGAATCCTCAGGCGTAACCAGAGAGAGCACGATTCAGGACCATTAGTAGTCACTTCCTTCACAAGTGGAGTAACTGACGGGTCACCGATAGTAAGGGAACCCATTTTAACCCCTATAAGAACCTTATCATCCATAAGGGTGGAAGATCCGGTGACAGAAAGTGTCACCACAATAGCCTGATGGAGGATCAGCTAGTGGGGGAGCCTAGCCCCCACCCTCGATAGCCACCATGAACAAAAAAAATTCAAAATTCAAAAGCTAGCAGAGTGGGAAGTTGCAGAATTACCCATGTGTTCTTATTTAATAATTAATAGTATTTATATATGTATTTGTACCTATTTTATTTGAAGTTTATTCCACTTTTCAACTTAGGTTGTTGTAATGAAAGTGGGGTTGACTTTTTTATACCCATGTGACCCTATGTGCCCTTATTGGGATATTGATGTTTATTTGGTCAGGAAGCAATGTTATTTTAAGACTTGATTGGATCTAATTATATGGTTTATTTGATGATGTTCCATCTTTTCCTTAAAGTGGTTTGAGTAGGTATAGTTTCATAAGGGGGAGTCACTCTCCATGGGGGTCGGGATCCTAAAGTGATCGCCAGTTAAACCCATTGGGAGAGTTACTTTAATAAGTGATAACCTTAAATAAATGAACTAGTGGTTTTGGATAAATTAATCACATTAATCAACATATAATGTTATTCCCCACTCATGGCTTGAGTGCTTGTTTAGGCTCAAGATGAGATGGGAAGGCCTGGAATGGCAAGAACAACTACCTTGCCATCATGAAAGGTATGTTGGTTCCACATGACTCTTGTATGGGGGTCGGGGGTTAGGAGAGATTGCCAAGACAACCCAGGATGGGGGTCAAGTTCTATGGAGACCTACTAGGACAACCCATATCAAGCTATGTGATGACACTCTCCCCTTGTGACTACTAGTGTCATACTCTTGTGTTATATTTGAATCAGAAACTTAGACCTCATTTGAGTCATGAGTCTAACTATTTGGAATAAGTTAAGTATGTCTTAAGCATGTGATGCAAGGACAGAAGTTGGTCTTGCTTCTGTCTCACGGCTTATTGTAAAAATCTGGTATCAGAGCCTTAAGCTTGAATATGAATATATTCACTTAGTTGTGTACTAATATTGGTTGTGAAATAGATAATTGTTGCCTTTCTTTTTCTATTGTGATCCAAATATCAACAATCTTTGTTGTTGTGATTCAGTTGCATTGGCTAGAGAAAATATTTCAAGTCTCCCTATTGCATCCAAGTGAATACAAAATCTTGTCACCTTATTTCACAAATTTGTTTACCTTGATCTGAATCTTGAATCTATATAGATATATTGCTCCTTGTACTGTCTCTCCTTATTCTCTCTCACAACTCCCAACTTATCACTATAAGTCCTAATTGTGTTAGCCCCATTTTTGTTGGTTGTGGTAAGGCACTATTCAAGGGCAAATTCAGGTAGTAAGACTTGTGATTTGAGTGAGGATTTCCACACAATTTTGAGCATACCAATAATATGGAGCCTTCAACCAGTAATCAAGATCATACAGATGCATGAAATGCTAAGGCGAGTTTTACACACTTCTTTGCACAATCTAAACAAGACTTTTCATTGCAAATTTTTTCTTCCAATGCATTAGATGATGATGATAAATTTGTTGATAAAGAGTTTAAACTTCCAAGGATAAAAGCTACAAATATATATAGAGATATCCATAAGGGTCTTAGAGAGTATTTTCTTACAAATTTGTTGCAAATTAGTTGAGTAACAACATGTAGTAACTAATGGATTTGAGGGTAATCTAAAGTTATTCACTAAAATAGAAATTGGATCTAACTCCAGCATCAAGCCAGAGATGATCCCCAAAATTATCAATATATGCATTTATCATATGTCAGAATAGGGATCGTAGGTCATAATAGGAAAGGATTGCCTATCATTGTCTTAATGTTATTAAAAGATGCCAAAATTACTAAAAACTCCCACTCACTCTTAGGAGGAGCCTGTGATTCTATGTCAAATGGGCCAATCTATATAGATTGTTCCCTAGATTATCTTGTCAACCTTAAGGATGCAAATTTGGATGATGTCCTGACCTACCAGTTCAAAACTATGTAATTATTTATGAAAAACCAATCTGTTGACCATTCTCTGATATTTTTGGTCTATTACCGCTTGTATAACAAGTCTCTTCCTTTGATGATAATCCTAGAAAGGCCTTATCTCCCGAAGAAACCTTGTCTACAATTTGGAAATATACTAGTCCAAAAACTTAGTTGAGAGCCTCTTATATGATTAAACATAAAGACATCAAGTTGCCTATTCATGGGTACTTGAACTCTGGAGTGAGAATGCCCAACAAGAGAAACCTTCTCAACTGCAAGGGATTAGTATTCAAGAAATTGATGACAAAGCTATTTTGAACTTTTATGTGCCACATGTTACCTGCACTTAGTCCTTGCGTACTAGAAGGGTTTTCAATTATAACAAAGATAAAATTTCATCAGCCAGAATGTCATTTGATTTTCCTCCATCAACAGTTAAACCTGCACCTGGTTGGGAACACCTTTTCCAATTCCCAAAAGGGAAAAATCCTATGTTGGGACCAGATATGTCTTCTTGTACTCATGTCCATTTTTCTGAACTTGAAAATGGCCTGATGTAATATGAAAACTATAATTTCATCTTCCAATTTGACAAATCTCATATGATGTTCGGTGGAGATGCAACTAGAGGAATTCACGGACCATGTCAAATAAAAACATTACAAATCATGTGGAAGGAACCAGATCCACTTGTTCATCCATGTTCACTAAATGATTCTCATGATGACATGAATTGTCCTTGGTGTGTTCACGGTATGGACGACAGTGACTAATGAGTGGGTTTGTCACTCATCAAAGTTATCAGTCTCTTTGGATGAAAGGACTAACATGGACCACACCATGTTAAAAGGGGTAAGGTTACCACCTTAATGTAACCACGAGTTATGCTTCTTGTGATAAAAAATATTCTCATCGTATCTACTTTCGGTTGTAAAGCAGTGCTCCACATGTAGCGGTCCCACATGTTTGTCTACTCAAACTTTCTTTGTTTTCGAGATATTGGGGTCCACTCTTAGTGGGCATCTCGTTGAGAAAGTAGATCTTTAGTGCTTTCCACATGTCTTTTTTTTTGTTATGTGTTTCATCCTCATGTACTTTGTTGTTTGTCCTTATCCTATGGAAGTGACTTGTGACCCTGTATTGTTTTAGCCCTTGCATGTGTGAATATGGTCCATATGTATATCTCCTAGCATGGGGGGTGGTCCTTCGGGGTCCACATGGTTGAGTGGTAGCTGCCTACTTTTATCGAGTATTTTGGACCAATTCATGTGAGGATTGGTGTTGCTTTATTCTCCAATTGCTTCCCTTGGATACGGTTCACTTTAGGGGATAGAGATAGTTTCATGCATTCTTTATATTGTTGTTATGTTATATGTTTATCACTTGTAATTGTAATATTGGACATGCCTTCTAGGCGGATGATGTAATTATGATGAAATTTAAGAGATATGATCTCGTGGTATTTATATCATAAATTGCGATGTTGATATTATGTGATTTGAATTAAGTATATGTTAATTATATATCCTTTTATGAATTGTAGGAACATGTGGATTTGGGCCCTAAAACGAACCTAGTCTTAATGGTTAAATGGATGTAATTAGTTTCTCAATTTAGTGTAATTAAAAGGGAATGAATCCTTAGTTATGTTATATTTCTCATTAATGTTCATTTCTTTATGAATGGATTAAATTGATAACTATGTTTAGATAAAGATTATTTATGCATTGTGAGTTGTGAAGTAATAACATTAGGGAAACATAGAGGATAGTTTAGCATTATTTCTTCTGCATGTGCATGTACATGTGAGTTTATTAAATTATCTCCATTGGAATAATGTATTAGGCTACACATTAAAAAAAATTTAAAAAAATATTTCACCTCTTAGTTGAGTTAGTTTGGTTAGATCCTTTGTGGTTCCTTGGCAGGGTGTTACGCATATAGGGATAGAGTAAGAGAGAGATATGTAAATAGTGAGACATAGATAGATAGGGAGAGGAGAGATTTGAAGAAAAGATAGAGGGGGAATAGTTAGAAATAAAGATAGACATAGAGAGATATAGATAGAGATAGGGAGGGAGAAACAAAGAGTTTGTGTGAGTATTACTAGTTTACCTATTTTTAGAGAAATATAGGTAAAGTACACCAAAATATATCATATTTGATCATTATTATACTTAAAAATTATAATATTATATTAAAATTAATATTAAATTATTATTATATTATGATATTATAATCAATATTAAATTATTATTAAGATATTATTATATTTCAATATTTTTATATATCTATTAAACTCTTCACCCAAGCAAAAAAATATGTTAAGACTAATTATTATTATTATATTATCATATCTTTATATTATTATAATAATAATATTAGATTGATATAATTAAAAAGTTAACTATTAATATGATGGAGATAAATAGAATTAATTAATAGTTAAACTCAAAGTGGGTGGTAGTATAGGAGAAAACAAAAAACAAAAAAATTTGCTTTTCATGCATTTAAGTGTCACAAACATGTCAAATTTAATGATTCTAATTTTTATTAACACATATATGTGCATCCATTATGTGAGTGTAATATGCTGTAATTAGTTATAAAATAATTTGAATATATTTATTAGTTGCAAATGACAATCTAGATATTTGCATGAAATGAGCTAAAGAGTTAAAACTAAATATTTAAAAAGCTCTAAAGAGATACCTATATTTAATCAAAGAATATAAATAAATAATACAAATAGTATATTTAATATTTTAATTAATATTATATGTTAAAATTATAATATATTTTTATTTAATAATGCATACTATTAAGCATGATATATAATAATAAATATAAATCTTATTTGTATAAAACATAAATAAATAATAAAGATAAACTTAATAGTTAAAATTATATCAAAATAGTATATAATACTAAATTAAATTTATTTACATTATTATATAATATGTAATAATAAAAAATATATTTTTTTTAATTATATATATATATATATTAAAAAAATTTAAACAAACTCCTATCTCCTTTCTTTTTTAATCATCATTAACAGTTAAATATTTCAATCTTAAATCACTTAAATAATTTAAATTCTATTTAATCATATTTATTATTCAAATAAAAATATTTTTATTGTGCCGATCAAAAACATATATATACATATATATATATAAATTTTATTTTATCTTTTTTTTCCTACAAATAAAATATATATTTATTACAAGATGATTTTATCTTAAATTTGCTTTATCTTTAATTTTTATTATATTTTTAATAATAGTATTTTTTAAATCAAATCAAAGCATAAAGCAAGATCTTCAAATAATATTATTGGATGTTACACAAACCTTTACTTAAAAAGGAAAAATAAAAGAAATAATTAATAGAAGAGATAAATATATTATTTTGCGCAAAGAAAATTGATTTTTTTTTTTTTTTTTTGGTAAAATTGAATTTTTTGTTTAAAACAAATTAGAAAATAGAAAAATGACAATTTAATAATTATTTAAAATAAAAATTAAACAAAGACTATAGAATTTTGTTTAGAACTTTTAATTCTATGCATTGATTGGAAAAAAATATTAAAAAGTTGAATTGAATGGATCCAATAGTATCTAGCAATGTTTTTAAATTTTCTTTATTCTTGTTATTTTTTATTATTGTTTTTGATAATATTATTTTTTAATTCAAATTTGAGCATAAAACACAATCTTCAAATAATATTATTGGATGTTACATAAGCCTTTACTAAAAGGAAATAATTAATAAAAGAGCAAAGAAAATTGAATTTTATGCTTAATATAATCAATAAGAAAAAAGAAAAATGACAATTTTATAATTATTTAAAATAAAATTAAACAAAGACTATATAATTTTGTTGATAAATTTTTAATTCTATGTAGTGATTAGACAAATCAATTAAAAAGTTGAATTGCATGGATGCAATAGTATCCTACCCTAATAGGAACTAAAAATATATAAAACCTTAGGAGATTTTAACCTAGAGCAATATTTTTTTGGAAACAAATATTAATTTTGGGAAGAAATATTTAATTTCCATAGCAATTTTTTTAATCTATTTATGTTGTTGGTTCTTGTTGATGGATTTTCTCATGATTTTTTTTTTTTAATATAGTAATTTTTTTTTTCAAATTTGTTCACATTGATGAAACGGAGGGATTGGGCTCTGCAACTAGGGTTGACGTGGACCCCTCACAATCCTAGCATCGAGCTTCTCGCTCCTGCATGTGGAGAAGGGGTAAGACCTCCTCCACGGAGGTAAGCATTTCTACTTTTTTTCCTTTCTTTTTTCTGACCTATTGTCGAGGCTCTCGGTGTGTTGTGGGTGTAGTTATTGCAGGCATGAGTGGAGGTAGGAGCAGTTAATGCTCGATGGAGGCAGAGGTTAATGGGTCAGACGCGACCCATGTGCCCTTCTCTAAAGCCATAGAGGAATAAATTATTGGTAAATCATTCTGAGATGCCATCATTGGTGGCACCGTGTAGGTCTTGCGAGAGGCCAAATTCTCTCTAGTAAGTGCTTCATCTGCAGGCCTCAATGGTGGAGATGGGGGGCGATGTAAGGACCCTACCTTGGCTCCTTGTACTTTCTCTATCTCTCCTAATGATGCCATGACCAAATCCCTTGAGTTTGAAAATAAAAGACTCCAAGACATTGCTATTTTCTTTGCAGTAACTAATGTGGATAGGTGTCCGGCTAGGAAATTTCTTGATGATTGGATGAAAAATGTATGGGTTAGAAAGCTAGGGTTCAATTCCTCTTTCTGTAGAGTGATTCAGAAAGGTTTATTTGTTATTTTCTTTAAAGATAATAAATATTAGTTAGAGGTTTTGCATAAATAATTCTGGGTTGTTGGCCAAACCACCTTCAGGGCCCTCAAATGGTCCTTTGATGCGATTAATGAAGAAATTCTGGCTATTTCTTGCCCTTGGTGGCTTCTAATTAAAAATTTACCTCCATCTTCTAGAATTTCATTTCGAAAGTTCTTGATCCAATTAGAAAAGTGGTTATAGTTGATCACTCTACAAATCTTTCCCCCAACCTAGATGCCAGAGTTTTGATTTCTATCAATCTGGGAGTTGACATACCCAGATTTCTTGATGTCAAATTGTGGGATGAATCCTTCACCTGCATTCTAGAAACCCTAGGTGGTCTGAACTTGTGCTTCCTATGTAGAAGGGAAGGCCACATCAGGCGATCTTGCCCTATTCTCTCGAATAGGTCTAAGCCCAATGTTAACCCACATGGGACCGACATGAATAAAGGTGGTCCTGCTCTACCCAATTCATCATCTAAACCTTTAGAAGAACCGTCTGTTAGAGATAAATTGGAATTTCTCAGCAAGGCCATCAATAAGGCAGTGGCTAGTCTCCCAAAGGTTCAACTTGTTGATCCCCCTAACTTTGAAAATAATACCGACTTTGGCCCCTTTAATGTAGAAGCCCCCCACTCGACAATTTCTACAGTCATCTCCCAGATGGATAGAATCAAAGACTCTGACTTTTAGGTGGTCTCAAGGAAAAATAAGAGGTCTAAAAAGAAGAATGCCCAACAACTAGCCCTAGAAAAAATTAGGGCTAGAGGGCACTAAAATTCTCATTCTACCAAACTAGGCTTTGAGGTAGAAGGGTCTAGAACCCCTCCGGAGACTCTGGAAA
Source organism: Cryptomeria japonica (assembly GCF_030272615.1). Lineage (NCBI taxonomy): Eukaryota > Viridiplantae > Streptophyta > Pinopsida > Cupressales > Cupressaceae > Cryptomeria > Cryptomeria japonica. The sequence continues at coordinate 597,189,140 of NC_081407.1, forward strand.
TGACCAACCTTGGCAAGGACTCTCATGTCAAGTCAATAGTTAGGAATTTTGAAGGAATTTATCATGGGGGTGATGTTAATAGGAGTAGGGCTGCAACACCCCTTGCCCTCGGCGATCCTCAATCTGTTCTCACAACTAGTCAATCCCAAGCTGGGGATAATCCATCTGACCTGACATTATTGCAAAATGATTTGTTAGATCCTCTAGGGCATGAGGGTTGCTCCCCTCATTCTATCCTCATTACTTCCCCGACCCTTGTTCTTGTGAAATAAAATTCCCTAATTGATGATGATAATGTCCTTTATGAGATTATCCCGGTTGCTCCAATGATTGAAAATACTATAACCCTTTGCTCTCCTAAGACAAGAATGTCTAAGGGTGATTCCTAGGAAGATGCCTCCTTAGTGGATATTCATGAGTCTGAGGTGGAAACTGAATTGAGATCCAACTTGTTAACCATTAATGGTGAGGAATTAAAGGATACAGACAACCCAAGTGAGGAAATTTATGAGGGTGAAGCACTCACCAGAAGGAAAAGAGGGAGGTCGTTAGGCTCTAAAAAGAAACTCTCTCCCATGCATAAAAAATCTAACTGAAATGCAAGTATCCCTAAATGCTTTAACAGCTTCAAGGCTAACAAGAATGATAAATAACTGATTGTTCTCCATGAAATGTCTATCCTGGAATATCTGGGGGCTAGAATCCCTTGACAGGAAATATATGGTGAGAAGAGTGCTTAATAATCATAAGTATTTGGACTTTGTCCTATTAAAGCAATTGAATTTACTTCGGAGATCAATCTGAACTTTATTTGGAAGGACTCCCTCAAATTTTTCACTAAACATGAGAAAGACAAAGGAGGGGCTGTCATTCTTATTAACCCTAATTGGCGAAACTTTGTCCTATGCTCTGGAGTCTCCCCTTGCAATAGAGTTGTTTGGGTAACTTTCCAACATGGAGATTCTTCCTTTGGTCTATGCAACATCTACACCCCCAATGACTACAGTGATAGATCTAAGCTCTGGAAATGGTTTGCTTCTCTTCCTGATATTCCATGGATTATGGGGGGTGATTTCAATATGGTCGAGCACAAGGATGACAAATCAGGAGGTGCTGCTATTGAGTGGAAAGGAGGGGAAAAGCCTCACTGGATAGAATGAAAAACATGAAGAGGTCGGTTGACCCATTGGAAGGATTAAAACATGTTCATAAGGGAATTTGGTTTACTTGGTGCAATTTCTAGAAAGTTGGTAACAGAATCTACTCCAGACTAGATAGATTCTATACCAATAAATATTTCTTCTCCTTTATCCTGAATCACCAAGACTGCCTAGTGGTGTTCAAACCCTCCTCCCTCTCTGGCCATCACCCCATCTTTGTTGAAATTATCACTAGGAGTGCGAACAAACCCCATAGTAAGACTAGTGGTAAGTTCATTCTTAACAGCAGTCTCCTCAAAGACCAAGATGTTCTTGCTGCTATCCATATAGTAAGGATGCTTAATAAGTGGAATCCCTCTATTGGCTCCTATATCAATAAATGGGATACCTCAGTTAAAAGTTGGCAGAAGATCCTTGGCACCATTGGCAAAAAGAAGGCCAAAGATGTCAGGCCAATTGAGCTTGTTCTATCCTCTAATATGCACAATGCAAAGCAAGTCCTTCAAAGTGACCCTAGAAACTCTCATTTTACCCACCTAGTGGTAGTGGCTAGAGATGAACTCAAAAAAAAACATCATCATAAAGCACTAGGTGCCCGAACCAAAGCCAAGATGCTCTGGCTCTCTCAAGGAAACAAAGGTTCTAAGTTTTTTTTCAACCTTCTGAAACAAAAACAATGTAAGGAAAAGATTGACAAGTTGTGGGTGGATGGTAAGGAAATTTTTGTTGATGAGGAAATCATGAGTGAGTTCCTCAACTTCTACAAGTTGTTGTTCTCCTCTGAGGACTCTCTTGCATCCAGGACTGCTAGGGTCAAATGTGGGGCTCTCATCCCTAAGCTTGTATCTCCCGATGAGGTTAATTCTCTTAGTAAACCCTTCTCATATGAGGAAATTATTAAAGCCATTAATTCCCTTCATAATGACAAATCCCCAAGGCCGGATGGGCTTACCATTGAATTCTACAAGGCTAATATCGCATGGGTTGTTGATCATATTCTTGAGATCTATAATGAAGGCATCAGGATAGGGTCTTTGGGAATTAACATCAATAGAGTTTTGATCAAGCTTATTCCCAAAGAAGGGGACAAGGCTCTAATCAAGAATTGGAGCCCTATTACTCTACTCAATGTCTCTTATAAGATTCTTGCTAAGATGCTTGCCTTAAGGCTTGAAAATATCTTACCTAAATTTATCTGCTCCACCCAAACCGGTTTCATTAAGGGGAGATACATTTTGGAAAATCTTATTCCAAGCTAGGAGGCCATGGAATGGGCTAGAGTTTTGGATCAAAAGGTGGCCATGTTCTTGTTGGACTTTGAAAATGCCTATGATAGGATTGAATGGGGTTTTATCTCCACTATGCTCCAAGCCTTTAGGTTTCCTGAGATCTTTTGCCAGTTTGTTAAGGTCCTTCTTAGAGATGCTCATGCCCAGGTAGAAGTAAATGGTCTGATTTCTCAACCCTTCGAGCTCAATAGATCTATTCGTCAGGGATGCCCTCTAGCCCCTACTCTCTTTGTGATAGCCTCTGATGCTATGTTTTATCTTCGTAGGAATAACTCTCTCTACCCCAAGGTTAGGGGAATCTCCCTCCCAGATGACTCAAAGTTGATCAACATCCAATTTGCAGATGATATTGCTCTATTTTTTGAATTATCAAAGGAGAATTTGAATGCTCTATCATCCAATCTCTCTATGTTCTGTGACGCCCCAGGGGCTAAGATATCACAATCCAAATCTACCCTACTCGGATGGACTAAGAAACCTCTAGATTAGCTCTCTACCTATGGGTATCAGTGGGGAGGTCCAAACACAATTGTCAGATATCTGGGGATCCCTTTTGCTATCTCTCCCTTCCTTAAGGATATGTGGTCATGGATAAAGGGGAAAATTTGAATCCAAACTTTCCAAATGGAATAAGCACTATCTATCACTGGCAGGAAGAATGCAAGTGTACCAAAAGATCCTTTCCTCCTACAGTATTTACTATGCATATGTATGGATGTTCAATAACTATCAGATCAATGAGATATAGAAAACCATCCAGGATTTTCTGTGGTCGGATGGAAGAGGTCACAGGAAAACTCATTCCGTTAATTGGAATGGTGTTGTATGGATAAATCTATTAGAGGTCTGGGTCTTAAAGATTTGAAAATCCAAGGGACTGCATTGGCTGCCAAATGGATCTTTCATGAACTTGAAGGTAATGAACCATGGAAAGTGCTCATACACACTAATATTAGGTTGGGGGTTCCTAAGGAAGCTAAATATTGGAAGTTCCTCCCCATTAGTGATCTGCTAGCTGGATCCTTTCCAGTCTCTACTACAGGCTCTGTTATTTTTGAAACCATCTAGAAAGCATGGGAAGCCATTAGGTCTAGTGTTGGCAATGATTGGATTAGCCGAGATAATCAAATCTTTGGCGAAAGGTCAATCTGGTGGAACTTAACCCATAATGGTAAGCCTCTCGCCCTTACTCAAGGGTGCTCGGCCAAAAAATGGGCTAGCAAAGGTATTTATTGTCTTAAAGATATCATAGCTAACGGAATTATGATCCCATGGGATGAGCTCTCCAGTAAATTGAAGTTGCCTTTACCTAACAAGATAACTTATAGCATATTGTGCAATGCTTTTAATCTCCTCCAGCCTCCCAAAGCTTGTATTGTTGATGATAATCGCTTTCTCTCCTTTGTTTGGTCTGATGGAAGCCTAATTGGGAACCTAAAACCTCTCTCTATTTATAAAACCCCCTCCTCTAACTTCAGCACCCTTAACCATCTCAACTCTATTTGGTACTCTAACCTCTCGCATGCCCAATGGAGTAATATTCTTAAGGATTTCTAGGGTTCTCCACTGGCTCCGAGGAAAAAAACCTTTAGATGGCTTTTACTTCTTGATTAGCTCCCTATTAGATTTGACTATACAAAAGAGGACTTGTGCTCTATTTGTAAAGTCAAGGAGTCTAGTAGACACATTCTTTTTTACTACATTATTGCTAAGGAAATTTGGCTTATGTTTGGATTTACTCTTCCATTGCATAGTTGTATTCTTGATGTTGTTATAGGGTGCATTTAAGGCCTTAAGAAGGATACTAATATGTTCTGGAATTTACTTTCTAGTGATATCCTTTGGTATTTATGGAAAGATAGGAATTTAGAAAAATTTCAAGGGCAAGAAAGGGCCCTTATTGAGTCTTTTTGAAGTCTCACCCTCCACTCTGTCTACTCACAACTTACCATGGTTTTCAGACTAAACAAAGAGAAGTTTCATAGATTCCTATCAAATGGGCATGCTACAGTATTCATCTTCGAGCTATCTCATGGCTACACATGGGAAAGAACCAATGCTGAGAGAACTCCACTTGTGAATGCCCTCTCATGGAAGAAATCAAGGGCAATGGCCACCAGGTGAGACAACAAATGATCCAATCTGCCAGGATGTTAGATGATCATAGACTAGTTTCAGATGGAAGGACCTGCAAGATGGATCATCTGTATTTAGTCCATGCATTCACCATGGGCGAGCTTTTTGTAATTAGACATCCCTAGTTTTGTATTTAGACAACCGATGTAATTAGTAAAACATATATTTTGTGCAGAGAACTTGATAGACATAGCATGTACAAGAAGATCTTACTTTGCATAGTTATGACTTACTGATAAATCAGTTACTCCCAATTTTGTACCCCAGTTTATTCGCTATTATCAATACAAAAAATAATTGTTCACATTCTTAATTTTTGCTTGTAAATAAATCTCTCTTTAATTTCATGATATTTTTCAATGTTGTTCACACTATCATTTTCATGATGCAAGAGCATCAAGGTTCACATGTGATTTGCATCAACCAAAAATAATTTTCAAGTTTTGTTTTTTGTTTTCTTGTATTTTGTTGGTTTTTGATAGCTTGCTCTGAGAGACATTTTCTTGTTCAAAATTGATTGATCTCAAGGTGAATTTGATTTATTTCACTTTGTTGGAGTTTGAAGTCTTTGGAGAAAGATAGAATATTTTAGTAAGGTTAAATGCACAAAGTTGGGTCCCAATCCCGAGGAAGTCTGCGGGTTGGGAAAAGAGCCCACTAGAAATGGGTGCCCGATTTTTACAAATCAGGCACCCATTTCGCTTTAAGTCCCCAAGGTGTTCAAAATTAGGCACACATTTTTTGGAAATGCGCACCCATTATGTTTCAAGTGCTCCAAGCTAAACAGGCACCCGATTTTTACAAATTGGGTGCCCGATTTGTAAAAAACGGGCGCCCGTTTTTTGAATGTATTTATTTTATTTTTTTAATCCATTTTCCATCATTTTCACTGCTTCAAAAATGGGTAAATGTTTTAGAGCAGCATGGGTACCCATTTTTTACCTCCTTCCAAGTACGTAGTTTTATTTTTTATATTCTTTTTTATTTTATTTTTATTATTTTTCATAAAAAAATGTTAATTTTTTGCTATTTTTTAATTCTATTGTTTTAAAGTTTGAAAAACATTTTTTTATTTTATTTAATTTCATGTTTAAAATAGTTTCTAGTTTTTAAATATTGCAAAAAACATGAAAAGTAAAAAATCGTAAAAACTTAAAATCGTAGGAAAAACAAAAAACAAAAATGTAAACAAACAATAAACATTAGACACAAAAAACAGACAATAAACCCTAGACAGAAAAACAAACAATAAACACTAGATAGAAAATAAACAAACAAAAAACCTTACAAAAAAACCAACAATAAACCCTAGACAAAAAAATGAACAAAAAACCCTAGAATATAAACGAACAACAACCCTAAAAAATTAATGAACAATAAACCCTAGATGAAAATTAACAATAAACCCCCCTCTCTCTCACACACACACATGTACATGTTACCCTCTCTATCATTATGCTCTCTCTCTCAATCTCTCATTACCCCCTCTCTCTCTCACACACGCACATTACCCCTCTCTCTCTCACACACGCACATTACCCCTCTCTCTCTCACACACACATTACCCTCTCTCTCTTTCATTACCCTCTCTCTATCATTACCTACTCTCTATATCTCATTATCTATTCTCTCTCTAATTCATTGTATCTCAAATTACCTACTCTCCCTCTCTCTCTCTCTCTATTTTAATCGTACGTAAAAGTTTTAATGTTTAAATTTATATTTCTAAATGTTGTATTTAATTATAAGTTTCTTTTGTAAAAGTTAGATGTTTAATTTATGTTTAAATTTAACTTTAAATTGATCATGTGTTGAAATGTTACATTCTATATGTTTCCAATGTTATGTATAAATATTAAACATGTACAGTTAGAAGTTAAAATGATATCCTAGGACACCTTAGTATAACCTACAACCTTTTAAGATACCTAGAACCCCTTAAGATTGTTGGCTTGATGATGATTTGTGTATTGGATGACTTTATGTGTTGTCATTGATGGAACACATATACACACACATATTAGTTAAGTCAAACCCGTACTACTCCTAAGTCTTTGTATTGCAAACCAATATCATTTGTATAGAGAAGTCCAACTGGTATGAAGGTGTCTAAACCGGTATATGTAGACAACTGGTATATGTAGGAATGACAATTGATTTTGGTCAATTCCATTGTTATTAGTTTCCAGATATAGTGGAGATCGACAAGGAGATGAATGGAGGGAAATCAGTATATGAGTTGGAAGCGGTTAACACTCAATTAGTATCAATGTTCAAACTGGTTTCACTGATTATGTGATGAGTTATCACCGATCGTGATGAGTTATTTCTAACAGATAGATTTGGCGGTGATTTGTGATGTGTTATAGAAGATTGTCTAGATACATTGAACCTAGGAAATTGTAATAAGGTTCTTGAGCCCGACATAAAATCTAATGTCTATAAAATGACATTGTGATGAACTATTTTCATGATGCGAGATACAAGTGATGTTATGAGTTTGAGTTGATGCAAATTGCAGAGTATGTCAGTGATGCAGTATTGAGTGAGCAAAAGAGGATCTATACAAGCAAGATGTGTTATTTCTATATCATTCCACATGTTGTTTTCTAATCACTACAATAGTTAAATCCCCTAACTGGGTAAGCTCTAACAAGCTTCATTGTACAAATCCTCTAACCAGGTGATCCATTAGTTTTAATTTGAAATCCTCTACCAAGATTACTCCTAACAGGGTATTGCCTTTAACCGGGTATAGCTCCTAACAGGGCTTTGGGATCTTTAACAAGATTTGCTCCCAATAGGGCACTTTGTAACCTTAACAGGTCAATTACCTATTTCTGCAGATAGTTAACTTGTGAGTCCCATCTCACCATGGTTTTTCCCAGTTGGGTTTTCCACGTATAAACACTTGTGTTATGGTGAATGTTTTACTTATTGTGAATGATGTTATAATACTTTGGATTGTATGCAAAGTCTTAAGTAAACTGGTTAATTGTTTTTACTGGTCTAGATTTAAAGTGTTAGTGTTTTTGCTATCACTGATTCACCCCCCCCCCCCTCTCAGTGCTTTATAAGTCTATCAATTGGTATCAAATCCTAACTTCCTTAAGGCCTAACTGCTTGGAAGGAAGCCCTAAAGTCAATATGGGGGATATGAGTTATAGAGAGATGGATAGAGTGCTTGATGCAACCAAGGAAGAACTTGAAACCCTGAGAGGTAGATTCAAATCTTCACAAGTAAATAGGAGAGAGTTGACTGAGCAATTACTGGAGATCTCTAATGATAGTTCTTCAGATGAGGCCAATATTGATGCACTGGCTGAAGAAGTGGAGAAACTAAATAGTGAAAATCTAAACTTGAGGAGAGAACTTGAAGCCCTAACAATCCGTATGAGTCAAGCGCTTGAAGCAAGGAGGGTAGCTAAAGACCTAATCAAAGATAGAGATCATGAGATTTTCAAGATCAAGCAGGAGAATGTAGCTTTGCATGAAAATTGGAAAGAGGAGAAGGAAGAGAAAGAAGCATTACAGTTAGATCTTGAGATGGCAATGTTGTAAGGAAGTTAAGTAGCGGAAACAACTTCCTACACTAACCTTGAGAGGAGGGTAATGCAAAACTTTTTTAGATCATTACAACAGTTACAGAAAATAGAAATAGATATAATAGCATTCATACCACAACACAGTGATTTACGTGGGGAAAACCCTTTCGGGAGAAAAACCCCACACTCCAAAAGCAGCTCAATATTTTATTCAGCAATCAAAATAGATTACAACATACTTGCAGAGCAAACTCTTCATAGGAGACCACTAATCAGAGATTCAGAGGTAACTCAGTAGCCATAAGACTCTTACGCCCAACCTCTATCTCACACACCTCATAAATAGGAGATACAATACAAGAAACCGTCAAACGGTATTACAAAACCATGGGCTAAAACCACCCAATAAGGTGTAGCCGACCTTATCTCCCTTCTAGATGCCCTATGACATGTTAAAGCACACATCAACACGTGTCTCTCCCTTTTATAGCTCATTTATGTATCCGATACAAATTATTTTTCCTATTTCAGGAGTACAAACTTCCGGAGGCCATAACTTGAGAACCGGGTGTCCGATTGACGAACCGTTTGAAGCGCCGGAAAGCTCGTGAAGTGCTCTATCACCTCGTAACTGGCTACACCGGTTACAGCCACTTTTCAGGGCATTTCAGAGCCTCTAAATCCCCCAAAATTAAGTTTAAACATTTTATCGCACCCCTCCAAGATGAAAACTTTAATGTCTTCAAAACTAGCTGTGACCTTGCGACGCAACTTTATCAGAATGCTTATCTAGCCAACCAGAAGCTTCAGGAAGAGTTTCGCACCATTTCATTCTCAAATGAAAACTTACTATAAATAGTAACCTCGCATAAATGCAAGGTTGAGACACCATTTTTCCCAACAAATCTCCCACTTGTCGAACACCTTGCAGGAGCGGAAGGGAATGTCAACACAATGAATCAATTGCTAGGGGCCATAAGGCCCATAGACTCTAAACACCATCTGAACTTCTCTATGCTCACAACCTTAGTTAAAGCATCTGTAACATTCATCAAAGTTTCCACCTTAACCAGCTTCACCCTACCATCTTCGACCATATCTCTAACAAAATGATACTGAACATCAATATGTTTGGTTCAGGCATGAAATGTCGGGTTCTTAGCTAGGCTAATTGCACTCTGACTGTCACAGTAAACTGTCACTGTACCTTGTTTTATTCCAATATCCAAACACAGTCTCTTAAGCCAAATGGCCTCTTTACAAGCATGAGTAGCTGCCATATACTCTGCTTCAGTAGTGGATAAAGCAACCACAACCTGTCGCTTACTCATCCAACTAATTGCACCACCAAACAAAGTAAACACATAAGCACTGGTGGATCTTCTGCTATCAATATCACCTGCTCAATCTGAATCCACATAACCATGGATATCAAGGGAAGTCATGTCTCCAACTGAATTACCATGATAACACAAAGAATACTCTGAAGTACCCTTCAAATATCTGAAGACTCTTTTGACTGCATCCCAATGAACTCTACCAGGATTAGACATATATCTAGAAAGTACTCCCACTGCTTGGGCAATGTCTGGTCTAGTACAGACCATAGCATACATCAAGCTTCCAACCGCACTCTGGTAAGGCACTCTGCTCATGTCTTCCATCTCCAATGGGGATGTAGGACAATCTGAAACAGATAGTTTCATTCCAACTGTAAAAGGAACACTCAATGGTCTACAATTCTGCATGTTGAACCTCTGTAACACTGAATTCACATACTTACTCTGGCCTAGCCATAGCTTTCTATTCACCCTATCTCTTCTAATTTCCATCCCAAGAATGTGCTTTGCTGCACCAAGATCTTTCATTTCAAATTTAGCAGCGAGCTGAGACTTCAGTTCTGAAATCATACCTTTCCCTTTACCAATGAATAACATATCATCAACATACAATGCAATGAATAAGAAATGATCACCATCAGATTTATAATAAACACAGTGATCTGATTTAGAACATTCAAATCCCAAACTCAACACATATGTATCAAATTTCTAGTACCACATCCTAGGACTTTGTTTGAGGCCATACAAAGATTTCTTCAATTTACAGACCAAATTACTTTTGCCTTTCACCACATAGTGCTCCGGCTGTGTCATATAAATATCTTCCTCCAAATCACCATGAAGGAAAGTAGTTTTCACATCCATTTGCTCAACCTCTAAATCATAAGTAGTAGCAATAGAAAACAAAAATCTAATGGACGTCATTTTTGCAACAGGAGAAAATATCTCACTGTAATCAACACCCTCAACCTGAGAGTAGCCTTTTGCAACCAACCTTGCTTTATACTTCTCAATGCTTCCATCTAAACCAATCTTTTTCTTGAACACCCATTTACAACCAACAGGTTTTCATCCTTTAGGCAATGGTACAAGATCCCATGTATCATTCTTTTTCAAAGCTGCCATTTCTTCCTCCATAGCAATCTTCCAGGATTCTGCATCATTCATACCTAATGCCTCTTCTACAGATTTTGGTTCATCCACACTAGTATTCAGAGAAAAAATACATCTCCAATCATCAGGTGAATACCTTTCAGGTGGTTGTCTATGTCTTGTAGACCTGCGAACAAGCTGAGTTGGAGGTTCTTCCTCCTCTTCTGAAGATTCAGAGCTAGACGAGCTCTCCTCAACTTCTTGCCTATCTAGGGGTCTCGATTCAACTCTTTCAGGTGTAGAAGGAAGTTGAATCACATCTTCTTTTTTAGTCTATTCTGGCTACAATGTAACAGAAGGAGACTTAATTTCTCTAAAAATAACACTTCTACTATGAATTACCTTTTGTGCAACAGGGTCCCAAAGCTTGTATCCTTTCACACCATAACTATACCTGATGAAGATACATTTCACAGCCTTGTTCTCCAACTTTGTTTGTTTCTCCTTTGGCACATGTACATATGCCTCGCAACCAAAAACTCTAAGATGTCTCAATGAAGGCTTGTGACCTGACCATGCTTCCATAGGTGTTTTATCAACAAGAGCTGATGTAGGAGACCTGTTAATCAAGTAGCAAGCAGTGGCAACAGCTTCAGCCCAAAACTTTTGTTCGAGACCAGCACCACTCAACATACTCCTAGCCTTCTCCATCAGTGTCCTGTTCATTCTTTCTGTAACTCTATTCTGCTATGGAGAATACGGAGTTGTCTTCTGCCTGTTAATTCCACAGTCTTTACAGAATCTATCAAAATCATTAGAGAAAAACTCACCGCCATTATCAGTTCTCAAACATTTTATTTTCTTTCCAGTCTGCAACTCAACCATTGCTTTAAATTCTTTAAAATGACTAAAAACTTCAGATTTACTCTTTAGAAAATATACCCATGTCCGTCTACTAAAATCATCAATAAATGAAACATAATATGTGGATTTTCCAATCGAAGAGACATCTACTGGACCAAACACATCAGAATGGATAAGATCCAAAACACCACAAGTTTTATGAGAACTCAAGTAAAACTGAATGGGGTTTTGTTTTCCATAAATGCAATGCTCACAGAAATCAAAGTCAAGATTACAATCATTCAAACCTTCAACAAGGTTTTTATTTTTCAAGGTCCTTAGACCCTTTTCTCCAATGTGGCCAAGTCTCTGGTGCCATAACATAGTCTTCTCTGTAGGTAACTTTGCTTCAGACGAAAGAGCACCCTTAGGTACCCAAAAACCATTTCCATCTGCTGAAGGTGAAACCTTCAAATCTTCTAGTGAAGTATCCGCAGATTTACTTTTTACAGAAGTTCTATTACACTCAACAGTGTATGCATCAAGCTTATACAAAGTGCCAAACCTGACACCTCTAGCAACTACCATAGCACCCTTAATCATCTTACATCCTACTTCAGAAAAGACTACCTCCACACCTGCATCTATCAGTTTTCTCACAGATAATAGGTTTCGTTTTAATCTAGGGATATGCAGCACACCATTAATCCTTTTTATTCTACCATCAGAAAACTTGATTCTAACTTTACCTCGACCAGCAATGTCTAGAGGTGAATCATCACCCAAGTATACCTTACCTCCATTAAATCCTTCATATTCAGAAAACTAATCTCTATTGGAAGTCATATGAAAAGATGCACCTAAGTCAATTAGCCAGGCATCATTACCTACATGAGTCGCCAAAGCCGCAATAAATGCATCGCCATCTTCCTTGTCGGACTCAAAATCAAAATCGAACTTTTTCTTTTTCTTCTTCTTCTTTTCTTCTTTGCAGTCCTTATAGATGTGACCCAGTTTACCGCAATTCTAGCAAATGACTTTGGACTTTCCAGGAGATTTTGATTTCCCTTTCGATTTGGACTTGTCGCGCTTCTCATTCTTCTTGCCTTTCTCCTTAGGTCTTCCATGAATGGTTAGGGCTTCCTTTGAACTGATGGATACCTTCCTTTGCATCTCTTCACCGAGTAGGGCACCCACCACATCTTTAGATTTCACAACAAAAGAAGTACTACCGATAGCCATAACAAGAGAATCCCACGAATCAAGTAAAGAACAAAGCAAGATCTAACATTTCTCCTCCTCGTCCATCTTAACACCGATGGATACTAATTGAGCCACCAACATATTGAATGCTTCCAGGTGGTCTCCAATTCGTCCACCCTCTTCCATCTTCAAGGAATACAATTTCTTTCTTAAGAAAATTTGATTTAATAAAGATTTCGCTTGATACATCTCACCAAGCTTAGTCCATAGCTTCTTTGCAGAGTTTTCTTCATGGACATTGATTAGAACAGAGTTTGCCAAGCACAGTCTGATTAGACCCTTGGCTTTTCAATCCATAACATCATACTGAGCTGCTGCAGTAGGATCTGAGGGCCTTTGGACATTCGCATCAACAGCATCCCAAAAATCTCGATCTATTAGCAGATCTTCCATCCTCAGCTTCCACATCTCAAAATTACTTCCATTAAATTTCTCCACCTCTATTCTCCCTGACGAACTCGCCATCTGAATATTCCTGCAACAAGATCAAAAAGTGTCTTCTGCACAAGCTCCCACTCAAATCTGGATTAGTTCAAAAAACCCAACTGCCCACAATTGAAACCAAAGGTGATCAGGCTCTGATACCACTTGTAAGGAAGTTAAGTAGCGGAAACAACTTCCTACACTAACCTTGAGAGGAGGGTAATGCAAAACTTTTTCAGATCGTTACAATAGTTACAAAAAATAGAAATAGATATAATAGCATTCATACCACAACATAGTGATTTATGTGGGGAAAACCCTTTCGGGAGAAAAACCCCACACTCCAAAAGTAGCTCAATATTTTATTCAGCAATCAAAATAGATTACAACATACTTGCAGAGTAAGCTCTTCGCAGGAGACCACTAATCAGAGATTCAGAGGCAACTCAATAGCCATAAGACTCTTACACCCAACCTCTATCTCACACACCTCATAAATAGGAGATACAATACAAGAAACCGTCAAATGGTATTACAAAACCATGGGCTAAAACCACCCAATAAGGTGTAGCCGACCTTATCTCCCTTCTAGATTCCCGATGACATGTTAAAGCACACATCAACATGTGTCGCTCCCTTTTACAGCTCATTTATGTATCCGATACAAATTATTTTTCCTATTTCAGGAGTACAAACTTCCGAAGGACATAACTTGAGAACCAGGTGTCCGATTGACGAACCGTTTGAAGCGTCGGAAAGCTCGCAAAGTGCTCTATCACCTCGTAATTGTTGCATTGGTTACGGCCACTTTTCAGGGTGTTTCAAAGCCTCTAAAGCCCCCAAAATTAAGTTTAAACATTTTATCGCACCCCTCCAAGATGAAAACTTTAATATCTTCAAAACTAGCTGTGACCTTGCGACACAACTTTACTGGAATGCTTATCTAGCCAACCAGAAGCTTCAGGGAGATTTTCACACCATTTCATGCTCAAATGAAAACTTACTATAAATAGTAACCTCACATAAATGCAAGGTTGAGACACCATTTTTCTCAACAAATGTCTCTTAGAGAGACTCTTACCAAGCATAATGAAGATCTTACCAAAGAGATTACTGAGGCTAATGGGAAGCTTGGAAAATTTAACAAGAGCTCTTCTATGTTGGATGAACAGATCCAATCTTAGAGAATGAAAGGTGACACATCTGGATTAGGATTCAACACATCAGAGAAAGGAGAATCCTTTGGTACCAAGAGAAACATGCATGAAGGTAAAACTGCTCCTAAGGCTAAGAAGCCTATCGGTAAGAAAGATTATAAACCTATTTGCTTTATCTATCACAAACTTGGACATACTACTAATGTTTGTAGAAGCAGATCTAATGAGAACATGGGATATAATGCAAATACTAGATATGTGTCTAGGAGATTTGAAGGACATTGTTACACATGCAATATGTATGGACATGGATAAGTTGAATGCAGAAATGGAGTGAAAAATATGGAATCTCACATGAATCCAAGACCTATCAATGTCAGGAGAAGGACTTATGACAATCGGAGAAGCATGAACTGGCAAAAAACCTATGTCAATTGGTTTAGTCCTTATGAGATGGAGAAGGTAACAAATGTGATTTCCAAAATTTGCAATAACTTTGGACATGTGGCTATGAACTTCACAAGAAGGACTGGAAGAGGTAATGCAGGACCTTGGAGAGCATCTGGGATGGCCTGCTATCATTGTCATGAAGTGGGACACATGGCTAGGTTTTGTAGAGAAAAGAAAAACAAACCGATAAACCACTCTGAAGATCAGAAAGGAAAGCAGAAGATTGATGTTGAAGAAACCAGAGTGGAGATGAATAGAATTTGGAAGAATAAAAGTGAGGACAAGCCAGCAAAAGAACCAAACCCTTCATCTAGTGTGGAGAATCCTGCATCAGTGAACTAAGCTTTTTAACAAGCCTAAAGGGAGCATATCAGTAAATCTACTTCCGAACCCCTTGAACAGTGTATGGAAAGAGAGTTTTGCATTTAGAGTTGTAATATGTGAATTTTTGATATTGCATTTCATTGACATTTTCTTAAGACTTCCATTGTAAAAATTTATTTATATATGTAGTTTTTTATGCAAATTTTCATGTAATATATATGTATTTTACTTTTCAATTTAGAATTGTTGTCAAAGGGGGAGTAGAAATATGTATGTGATGAAAAATTTTGTTTGTACTATTAAGGGGGAGTCTGTATATTTTTATAAGCACACTTAGTTGTCTCAAAATTTTCTAAGTGTTGCCATCAATGCCAAAGGGGGAGATTGTTGGCTTGATGATGATTTTTGTATTGGATGACTTTATGTGTTGTCATTGATGGAACACATATAAACACACATATTAGTTAATTCAAACTAGTACTACTTCTAAGTCTTTATATTGTAAACCAATATCATTTATATAGAGAAGTCAAACTATGTCTAAACTGGTATATGTAGACAACCGATACATGCAGCTATGATAATTGATTTTGGTCAATTCCATTGTTATCAGTTTCAAGATACAACAGAGATTGACAAGGAGACGACTGGAGGAAAATCGGTATATGAGTTGGAAGTGGTTAACACTCAATCGGTATCGGTGTTCAAACTGGTTTCACTGATTAAGTGATGAGTTATCACCGGTCATGATGAGTTATTTCTAACCGACGGTTTTGGTGGTGATTTGTGATGTGTTATGGAAGATTGTCCAGATACACTGAACCTAGGAAATTGTGATAAGGTTCTTGAGCCTGACATGAAATCTAATGTCTATAAAATAGCATTGTGATGAACTATTTTCATGATGCGAGATACAAGTGATGTTATGAGTTTGAGTTGATGTGAATTACAGAGTATGTCGGTTATGTAGTATTGAGTGAGTAGAACAGGATCTATACAAGAAAGATGTGTTATTTCTAGATCATTACACATATTGTTTTTTGATCACTACAATAGTTAAATCCCCTAACCAAGTAAGCTCTAACAAGCTTCATTATACAAATCCTCTAACCAGGTGATCCATTAGTTTGGATTTGAAATCCTCTACTGAGGTTACTCCTAATAGGGTACTACCTTTAACCGAGTATAGCTCCTAACTAGTCTTTGGGATCTTTAATAGGATTCGCTCCCAACAGAGTACTTTGTAGACCTTAACTGATCAGTTACCTATTTCTACAGATAGTTAACTTTTGAGTCCCATCTCACCATGGTTTTTCCCAGTTGGGTTTTCCATGTATAAACACTTGTTTTATGGTGAATGTTTTACCTATTGTGAATGTTGTTATAACACTTTGTATTGTATGCAAAGTCTTAAGTAAACTGGTTAATTGTTTTTACCAGGCTTGATTTAAAGTGTTATTGTTTTTGCTATCACTGATTCACCCCTCCCCTCTTAGTGCTTTATAAGTCTATCAAAGATACCTAACTACCCCTTAGTAGGACCTTTAATACCATAAGATTCCTTACCCTCTCTCTCTCTCTCTCATATTACCTACTCATTACATACTCTCTCTCTCTCTATCTCTCTCTCTCTCATTATTTATTCTCTCTCTCTCTCTCATATTACCTACTCTCTCTCATTATCTATTCTCTCTCTCATATTACCTACTCTCTCTCTCTTATTATATATTCTCTCTCTCATATTACCTACTCTCTCTCTCTCTCTCTCATGATTATTTTTATGATTTTGATGGAACTTATGCTAATGCATCTCTAGATGTTAAATCAAATTCATGTTCCTTAAATAATATTGATCTATCTTAAATCAAATTAATTTATCAAATTCATGTTCCTTATGTTAAATCAAATTTATATAATGATTATTAAAAAATGATATATATATTAAGAAAAATAGGTAAAAAAGTATTATTTGAGTTGCATGGGCATTATGATGTTTTATTTTGTAGAATATTTCTTATACTTTGATTTAAGTGGATAATATTGCTTAAATGATGTTTATTATTAAAATAGACCCACCTATTAATAATATAGATCTATGTGAGTTTCCTTTTTTTATATTTAAGTTGGTAAATTGTATTTAATTATAAGTTTTTTTGGAAGGTAAAATGTAAATTAAATAGTAATTATAAATTTTCATGTTTGTATATATATGCATATTATTTTCACATCATGTACGAGTATGAGATAGATGAGTTGTTAGGTCTAGCGCCACCTCCACCCCCTCCACTTCCACCTTCACCTAATCAGTTGAGGCAAAGCATTAGGAGGAATATTGATTCTTTGATTAGGGATATCCACACCATTAGACATGAGCCTCATCCTCCTCCACATCTGTTACACCTTGTAGATAGTATGCAAGGGATTGTTTAGACTGTACAGGCTTTAGATAGTGATTTGGATAGCTGTCATAGTTGGAGGGAGGGATTGCATGTTTTTTACGTTGATAGCCTATCATATAAACAAGTCAATGAATTGAAAATAACAAAAATGGATTTGAAATAATATTTTGTGAACCCTAAGATGGGTGAAGAGATAGACCGAAGAAGTCACAGATCTCTATTCGATGGTGTAGGCACCCTAGCATAGCTAGACACTTTTGGGAGCGGTGGTGTATGGTCTTTGACTATCTGCCACACTCTAATCATGAGGTGCCCATGTATTTTTTGAAAAAATTGTGGGTCGAATTTGAATTGGATAAAAAACCCAATTACTTTGACATTAGATCATTTTAGGGGGTCGGGAGAGGCGTGCCCCAAGATAGGTCAGGGGCCAAATTGAGTGACGAAGTTAAAAACCATGTGCGCAATGATCCCTTGGCTCCTCTTCCTGCACTAGTTATTCCACCACCTGTCCATCATCGAGAAGTGGATTCTTCTCTTGGTTCATTGAGTGCCCTATCAGGCAATTTGGTACAATAGTTGCGTGAGGTGAGGGTTGCCCCTAGCTTAGCACATATTTGCACGAGTTGCAGGAATGTATGTACAGGTCCACAGAGTGAGGTTGCCCCTGGAGGAGATGGTGATTTTGATGATGTTGATGCTACCCATGGTGGTTATGATGAGGCCAAGGAGGGTGCACATGATGATGTCATCTCTTCATTTGTTGATCTCTTATGCACAGACGATGATTAGCCTACAGAGATACAAATTTATTTATATAATTTATAGTGCATAATTAAATTCCTTATATATACACATATGAACCATAACACGAGTCAATTTTTTGAATAGAGGATGGATCATACCACATCATTGAGGTACCGACATCATGTTACCTTGATACCTAGAGATATCAGTGCCCCATTTACGGTATGCACTTTCATCTAGATACATTGTATTGATATGTACATTTAAAATAAACAATAAAAATTTTAATGTAATGATATGTATGATATGTTTTTTCAATTTTCTAGGGTGCTTCGTGTAGCACCGAGGTGGCTAGTTCTTCACGTGACCCGTCAACCGCTGAGACTCGGCCTCATATACCACTAGTATTGTTTTCATTCATTAATTTGAAGTGTTTATATGCTTACTAATTTATGTACAACTTTGATTCATGTTCGTTATTTTTTGCAATTGTAGGCTTCTAGATTGTTTGATGGTGCATCACATGTACGCCTTCACCCATCAGTTACTTTGGTTGCACATGACACACCATATGTATTCTTTTCTACAATAAACTTGTAGTGTATATATATACTTTAAAATTTATGTATATACAAGTTTGATTCATGCTTTATATATATTGTTCAGGTTGATACCACTACCAGTATTGGTATGGCTACGGGATTGAGCCAGATGCAACCATTGACATTATCATTTGCAGTGATGATTTGAAAAATAATTTCTAATTTGTTTATACTATGTACTTGGCTTTTATAGGAATTATCAAAATTGACGTACAATGTTTCTTTTACAAGACTTGACTACAACCACTTTTCTTGTTCGTGATAGTAGACCTCCACGTACTAGTGAGGGCATTCTAGAGCATGGTCATATGGTAAATTATTTTAAATTTTTAGTATTTAATTACTTTATAAGTGAATTATGCATGTAAATTCTTCTCATATTAAATCTTCTTCTCATGTAAAATCTTTTAATAATGTACAAGAGGGTGGAGACACTGATACTGCGCACACATAGGATGGTGCATCTCAAGACCACATGCAACAGGATGATTCATCTCAGGCACCTTCACATGGAGTGAAGAGGACTGCAGATGAGATGCACAAGAGTTCTTAGCTTATATATTTTAGATCATGTCATGTTATTGTATTATGAACTTTTTATGATGACACTTGTTATGTTATCTTGGGACTTGTTATTATGTTATTTGGACTTGTTATTATGTCATTTCCTTATTATTATTTCAAGACTTGTTATTATGTCATCAAGACTTGTTATGTGACTATATATAGGACTTTTTATTATGTCATTTCCTTTCTATTATGATATCAAGTCTTGTTATGTGATTATATATGATCAGTTGTTATGTGATTTGGTGCCCTCTAGTGATTATATATGAGCTATTTATGACTATATTTTAACATTGTGATTGATCCAAGTATAGTGCAATAGTTTATAATTCAATAAAATAATTATCCCAGTTTACAATGACATCCTATTCTTAAAATAATAATAAAATCAAGAACTTACAATTAATCTATGAAGAGATTACGATAAAATAAATATATCATAAAAAATTAGAATGATTGTAACACAATTACAATGTGCACAAAATAACATTAAATTATTGTGAAACCAAAATTGTATCAAAACTAGACAAATACAATGTAACACAATAAAAAATTAGAATGATTGTAACAAATTACAATGTGCACAAAATAACATTAAGAAGAAGATAACTAATACAATGTTGTTTATGAAACCAAAATTATATCAAATGTAGACAAATACAATGTTAAAGGGACAAAGAAAAAAATTATCATAATTAAATATAAAAAAGTTCACACAATTAGCACAAACTTACATGCATATAAATTTGATTCAACCTAGTGTACCATCTCCATCCTCTCTCTTCTGCAATGCATCTATGATTGTCTCATTCTCTTCTATTGAAAGTGTCCACAATATTTGATGTTTGTTGCCACCACCAAATGAGAATAGTGTATAATATTCTTTTCTGATTGGTAATCTTCATAAGTTGGTAAGCCATTCCTTCTTGTTAAGTATTTGTGTAGCCATGTGCCAACTACCACAACAGACCCAACTGGATACTGAAAACCATCATCATCTACTTGATCACATATCAACTTTTTCTTAGGTTCTATACATCTAGCTAGCCAATACTCAACCTGTTCATCATTATCCTTAGGTGCAAGAACAACATACACATGTCCTAGAAAACAAAATTAAGTACATGTAGAAATAAAACCTATTAGAATTTATAATTCAAATACAATCATAAATTATATGACAATGAATAAAAATATATAATTTAAAGTTATAAACAAGAAATTGAATTAAATTACCAGGTTGTATGAGGTCTAAAACACAATCATACTCTTTTGATGCAAATGCATGATTTGGGTCTTCATTTCTTCTAACATCTTGATATTGTGTCTCACTAGGTGTTAAGGATTTTTGTTTCCATTCTTTGACCCATCTCGTATTCTCGAATTCTTCCCATTCACTTGCAACACAAAATTGACAAAAACATGCAAGCTCTCTAGTCCAAATAGTCCAAGTGTTAGAATTAGAACTCTTAAATGAATGACATCTAGCTGACCCATTGATTGTATCACAATCAAATCTTGGAAGGATATTCTCCTCTTTAACTAGCCAGAAGAAATGTCTAATTATAGAGTTCTGACTTGATCCTATGGATTAAGTTGCAATACACCAATCCACAATTGCACTTGCATTTTTAAATTTAGCCTTTTCCTGGAATTTGAGTTGCTCTCTGCAAAGGGCTCTCTTAACACTTTCACTGGCACCATCATGTTGTCCTTTCCCGTGTCCAACCTCAAAAAAATTCCACATGTTCGATATTAGTTTTCTTATGAATCCTACTCAACCAATAAAACATTCTAGCATTCTTGAATTTCCCTGTGCAATTATCTCTCCCTCAAATTCTCAAAAAAAGTCTTGAAGCAATACTAAACAAAATCAAATGAGTGTAATTTATTATCACTCATATAGAAATGGTACTCTCTCAAAATTTTACTTTCCTCTTCTATACTATCTGGTGCATGCATATAGAAAATATGGACAAAAATCGATACTTGCACTGAATTGTAGTATTGTGATTGGACCTCATCTTGTGGTGCAAGCGTGTAGTTCTTTGCAAATTCAACGACTGAAAGTATACTACCAACAGGAAATGTATCCTTACATATTCGAAATTGACCATCAATCCATCTAGCATTTTGAGAGTGTTTAACATATTTAGGTACGATCTTACTCTTAAATTCATTCATAAATGCATGAACACTAACTTTTCCAGTGATTAGATTGCACCGTCTTCCAACCTTTCCATCCTTCAGTGGATACTCAACAGTTTTAAATCTTTTAACTTCAACTAATTGTTTTCCAAAATCAGTGAAAGATTTTCATGCAAACATTCATCCAACAATGTAAAATTGTCACATATATTACATACACCGAAAACACATGCATTGAAAAGAAAAATTTTCTCATTTGGTGGGTTGCAAAATAAACTTGATAAAATCCTTTATAGTTTTAGGTGGTATTGTTGTCTTCAAAATATGATTCCCTTTAACATCCTTAGAATAATATGTTTAAACTCGGTGCAGAAGAGACATTAAAGATAAGGAAATTCTCAAGACAACATATGACAAGGTTTGATTGAACCTTCTACACTTCGGACTTACTCAAAGCCCAGGTGGGTATACCTTTGTGAATTAAATTCACACTTTCTAACATAAACCCACAGCAAACAAGTCTAGAAAACCAGTGGATCTATTCACCTTGAAATCAACTGAAAACAAAGAATGGAAATTGTACTTCAATTCAGTATTTCGATCAATAAAGTATGCAATAAACAACTTCAATTAATACCAGTGCCTTATCCAAGGTCACAGAGTCATCTAAACTCAAATAAGACTCATCCAACAAAACATCTTTATGCTTCCCGTCGACTTGGTTTCTATTAATCCTTGTATATGCCTGACACCTACAAGAATTCAAGCATTTCAAACTAAGCTATGGTCATCAAAAATTCAAAATTCCTTCCAAAGAGTTTACTATTATGAGTGATCCCCGCATCTTTAATTTCCCTCCTAAAGAGAAAAGCTAACGAACACTTATACTAAAATTGCTTTGCAATTTCATTCGAACAGAACAACCTTGGATTATTAAGAATGAAAACAGTAAACAAATTTGTGAACAAACTTGAAGACAACATAAATCTTTACTCAAAACCGATGGTCTATATATTGATATTTAGTTCAAGAAATATTACAAGAAATTTTGATTCTCCATTAGACTTAGAAAAGCTCAGATAAATTTCTGCAACGTTTCCTTACAATTTTTTGTGATCCCTTTTCCTCTAGTCCTAGTATCCATTTATAACAACATCGATGCACAAAGCTTTGGACTTCTCGAGGAGAGTTTGTTACAATCATTTCTTTCAAAATAAAGAGGTTACAAGCTATTCGCAAAAACAATTACAAGCTCTTTTCAGCCTCTGCAGTTTCTTCAACAGGTTGTTCGGTTGCAACCTCTTCTATCTTTTCAGGGGTGCTCTCCAACTATTCCAGATCATGGGTGGCATATTTAATTGTCCACTCATTATACACCTCTTCTGTCGGCCATGAGAAATTAATCACTTGATCTTTAGTCTTAGTCAACCTTTTCCAAGAATTTCTCATTTTGTTGACTTCTGAATTGAGAAAACCATAATGTGACTTAATTTTCTCTATCTCTTGTATTGTCACAACAAAGAAAGAACCATCATCAAGATCAATAATTCCTTTAACTCTTGCTGACAATTTAGCTTCTATCTCCTTAAGCCACATTTGTTTGTCCTTTAATTGATCCGGGCTAGCAAAAACTCCTGGGAGCAACTCAAAAACTTGATCAGTGTACTCCTTCTTGCACAAATTAACCTTCCTATCCACATTATCCACCTCTGCTGCTAATTGTACTAAGACTTTAGTGACATCAGAAGTGGATTTGATGATGGGATTGGCCCTTGCCTCATCGCAGGATACACACATAAACTCTAAATCTTGCTCCCTAGGCCTCCATTTGTCAAAGATAGGTGTCAAAATGGCCTTGTCTCTCTTCAGCTCATTCCATATATCCATAATTTTACCTACATTGTTGTATAGCGATGAGGCATTTATTGTATCTGCAAAATAGGAAATTGTAGCTCTTACCCTCTCCTCATACTTCTTTGCATATAAGCCTTGAGCCTGTTTCAAATTTTCCAATTCTTGAGGAGTAATTTCAATCATTTGAGAGCTAGAGGGTGCTGGAGATGGTGGAAACTCAATGATAGGGCTAGTAGGTGGAGGCCTTGCAGGAGAAGAGGAAATCATTAGTGTTGAAGACACACCTTGATGGTATTGTCCAGTCAACTGGCTCCGCAGCTTGGCAATGATGCTACCCTTACCTCTTACCTCCTCCTCGGCATTGTTATACGCCTTCAGAACTGTTTCCAACTTAATTCGGAGGGCCTCCTTCTCTTTGGCTTCCTTCTCTGCTACTGCAACACTAAATTTTGCAGTCTCCAACACAGTGCTAGCAGCCTCTCCTACCCCTGTACTCTGCACTCTCTTCACCATCATTCCACCAAGGTAACTTGACCCTGGGGTGTCTTTGCTTTTCTTACTTTCATTTCTCTTGAGAGACCACATGACGAGTGCAGCATTATCCTTATTGAAAGTAACCCCCTCCATAGGTTTAGTCTCTTTTCTTACTGCATCTAATACCAAGGCATCTATAATATCCCATTTGGGTAAGATAAACACTCCAGCTTGTGCTACCATATCTCTTCCCTACTCAGGGGTGATGGTTTTGAATTCTTCCTTCATCTCTTACTTTATTTCCTCTTCCACCAGGGCTAGATCTTTATTGGCTTGCTCAGCCTTTCTTGTTTCACATCTAGCATTATATTTATCTATGTGTTGTTTCCATATAAACTGCATAAATGCTTCTGATGTGACAAAATTGTTATCAGCTAGAAAGGCACTACTTGCCTGCTTTATCTCAGGATCCCACTCCTAACCTTTAAGTTTAGTGGAGGTGATATCCATTTCAGTAGCAATGGGTTCTTCTAGCATCCCTTCCTCCACTTCATCATAAGTGTATGCAATTTCCCCTAGACTACCCAACTGTAAGAGTTGCTCAGCTGCTACTTGCTCATTTCCTATATGGATAGGGGATTGGGATGGGGAATACAAAGGTGTATCTGATTGCACTTCTTTTCCCACCCTTTGCTTCTTTGGGCTATCTTGGATGTCAATGACATCTTGTATCTTCCTCTTTCCTTTGGAGGTAGAGGGCTCCCCTGTTGTAGGCACCAGCACACTATAACTGGATTTCTTATGTAGTGTGTAATCACCAAGAGGGATAGCTTTGCTAGAAGCTAACCTACTTAGGATTATTCTTGCCTTCTCAGGGTTTCTCTTGATCACAGCTTCCCTCTTCTTCTTCAGTGTCTGCATCACATCTTCAAAGCAAACAATCAAAAACTTTATTTTCTCTTCTAGTGGGAAAAAGCTAGACAATGGGTCATAGCTAGCATCAAACTGATGCACAAAATCCAAGGCTTTCTTATAAGCCACCCACTTTTCTTTCCTTAGCTCCTGCTCATCTAGATCAAACTCATTTCTGATGAGGTCTTCAGGAAACTGGAATTGATGAAGCTTACCTGTGCATGCTACCTTCTTCCTAAACATACCATTGAAGAAGTCTTCTGGATCAGCACACCTGGACACTGCAGTGGACAAATGATAAGGCTTGAGGAAATCCTTAAAGCAATTCCAACCTCCCTTTGTTATTACAAATTGGTGCGCTATGGTAGCTGTAGGGAAAATAGTTCCTTTACCCCTGCCTATCAACTCTGCCTCTTGTAAGCCACCAATTTGCCTAAGGATCTCTATGATTCCTACTTTGAGAGGGACCTGGTAAGGTAACAAAAATGGGGTGCCTCTGAAACAAAAAACTCTGAAAACTATGGAGACTGGATATAAATAAATGTCACCCCAATTATGAACAATTTTTATGTTCTCTACGAATTCTTTTGGTCTTATGAATTCTAGAAGAACCTTGGGGATTCTTGGGTTCTCAGAGTAGAGGAGAGTCCTTATTTTAGATGCAAAATATTTATCAAACTTCAAAAAACTAGCATCCTCTCTATCCTATGACAACACAGTACTCCATAATTGTACTGGCATTTTTTCTCCTTCCTCCTCCTTAACCAGGTCCAGTCCACTGGCAAAGTAATCACCACCTTTGAAGAGAAAAAGATGCATTAGGAGTGAGTACCATCCGAAAGGCCTATCCACCTTTCCATTCTTGATTCCTATTAACCCTCCATGGATAGAATCAGCAATAAAAGAGGCATAATCAAATGTAATTGCAAGAGAAGGATTCAAAATCTGGGCAATCATTAACAAGTAATGATTCGACATATTTGCTTCAGCATCTTCTCCCAAAACTTGGTAAAGTCCCCAATACATTCCTTTAGCCCTTAGGGTGAACATACTTAATGAAAAGGGCTCTTGTGTGTTGGGTCCTACAACTATTAACCCTCCTATTTTCACAAAAAATTCCTTGAGAGCCCCATTCCCAAGATGACTCCTCTGTGCACCGTAAATTTTTGCTAATGATGTGAAATTTATAGGTTCTAGAAATTTTGTGAACACATTAACCCCAAATGTTGTCCTAAACTCTTCAACATTAATTTCAACAAGGGTTTTCCCATTTACATCCTGAATGCTTCTTGTGACTGGATCATAGTTGAAAGCAATTTGGGTTAGCAAATCTATGTCCATGAATACCCCTGGGACTACTAATTTCCTG
Organism: Cryptomeria japonica; assembly: GCF_030272615.1. NCBI lineage: Eukaryota > Viridiplantae > Streptophyta > Pinopsida > Cupressales > Cupressaceae > Cryptomeria > Cryptomeria japonica. Next base: position 597,215,237 of record NC_081407.1, read on the forward strand.
ACATCTAATTCCCAGATACTGTTTTGCAGGGCAGGAGAATTTCTCATTCCGAATCCAATTTTAAACAACCCCAACCCAGACAGTCCAACCTGTGGGTCTCTCAACCAATTACCCTTGTCATATAATCATTCTCCTATCTTTAGATGGGGAGCCTTGGGCACTAACTCTTTTGCCTTTGATGCTTGATTAGTTGACAACGTCAACTATTCTAAAAAATCATCACAAACACTCCTTTCTAAATAGTTAACTTTGCCAGAAAATTCTCTTTTAGGAGCCATTTTGAAAATGCAAGAAATGAATGCCACTCTTAAACAATTCTACGACGAATCAATTATCTTATTTTGAACACTACACTAGAATTGCTACACAAAAATATGAGAGAACCTGTTCTTTGCTTGAAGGAATTTTCTCTGCAACTAAACCGACTTGCTTTGTATGTGAGGAAAATAAACCTGCGTCTGCTCTTCTGCAAAATCCTTTAAATGTATCTTCACCCGGTTGATAGGAAATCAAATATTTGTACTCAGGGCCTTAACTATAACATTGATTCTGCATGCTTTGACCGTCCCTTAAAAATTGAATTCATACGAGAATTCATATTTTTCGCTCCAACGGGTCACAACATTCCTACAAGTGTTTCATTTTGCTCTTTCACAACTTCGCGAAGCATAGCTATCGGGCAGCTTAGTCCTGCGAAATAACGCCAACCGTTCGATCAAAAGAAACTTGATCGAGCGTTAGATTAACTAACAACTTTGGCTTTGCTCTGGGTCCTACTTTTCTATTGGCTACATGATACCATGTGGCATCCAACCATTGGCCTTGAAATTCCCTTCACATTCCACTTGACATTGGCCACGTGTCTTTCTTTTATACCGCCGGTTCCACCTTGGCAGGCCCACACTTTCTTCTTAGACCACATGTCATCATGACACATGGACGGCTCTCACTCACTCTTTCTATTTCGCGGGGTATAAAGAATGGGCATCTTACCCTTGCGAAATAACGTGGGCTATCGGATCATCTCTTAAGCTGATCGGCTTTTAATCCTCTGAAAAGGCTCTCAGGAGGGGTGGGCCCGCTGACTCATTGTGAACACCTGGCGCCCAGTCACTTTTGGAGCTGACTTGTCACTCTGTTATATGCCAAAAGGAAACCACGGGGCCCCACTTTCTTCTTAACAGCTATATCCTCCAGGTCATCATCAGGACACGTGGACAGCTCTCGTTCACTCTCGCTATTTCACGGGGTATAAAGAATGAGCATCTTACCCTTTCGAAATAGCGTGGGCCGTCAGATCATCTCTTAAGCTAATCAGCTTTTAATCCTCTGAAAAGGCTCTCAGGAGGGGTGGGTCCGCTGACTCATTATGAACACCTGGTGCCCAGTCACCTTCGAAACTGATTTGTCACTTTTTCATTTGCCGAAAGGAAACCACGAGGCTCCAGTAAGTTATTAACAGCTGTACCCGCCAGGTCATCTCCACCTACGACCTGACTCACCTTTGGGGCTCGCCTTTTAGCCTTTAATCCTGACTCGCTGACTATTGTGACTTGTGCCATGTGCCACCATTTTACTCGTTGTCAACAACCAGCTGGACCGTCTATGTGGCATGCCATGTGGTTTTCGCAACTTTGTTGGTTTTATACTACACGCAACTTCGCCTAGCGAAATAACGTGAGCCATGGATCCAACTGCGAGATGTGCACTAGTTACTGGGCCCGACAACTTTAGAAGAAAAACATACAAGGCATAAATTTTTCGATTAATTAACATAACTGCCTAGGCAAACAACAAGGGGGGGACACTTCCTATGACCCCACGACCCATTATTTAAGTGAATAAAGTAACAAAAGATTAGAAACCAGAGGGTTTAAAATGAACACAAGAGGATCTAAAATCAAAAACCCTTAAACCCTTGAGGTCTAGAACAAAGCTGAAGCATTTGGAACTACACCCTATTCAAAAAAATCAACAAACCATAGCCAATCATCGGAAAAGAAAAACCCATTTTTAATTAGTGATAACAGCGGCTCTAACTAGGGATGGTTGATCGCAAGGTCAACACAAGAAAACTCAGAAACTCTGGAGAAACGGACCAAAACACAGACCAAAACGCAAAAGCAGGAAAGGAACAAAATATGTACAGACAAAGGACCTACCATGCATGGACATTAAGAGAAATAATGCTTCAGGAATTATCCATGCACTAGAAATTCCTGCATTTCATCATCCATATTCTTCAAGAAATATGAATCCTTACCATTTAAGTCAAAGAACACAAAAGGGCCAATCCATAGTGATTCAAATTTCTTATGCTTTCCCTTATCCTATATTTTTGTATTCCATTGAAGAACCATGTCATCAATTCGAAACTTCCTTAGTGATGTCCTTTTATCAAAAAGATACTTTGACTGCAACTGGATCTTCTGATTTTTCTTATGAGTAGAAGTCCTAAGCTCCTCCATTTCTACAATTTGGATCATTCGGTTTTCCATTGGTTCAGATACCTCCATGTCCTCATTCTGCAAAAACATATACACTGGAAGAAGGTTATTTACCGGCAATCTGGCTTGGGCACCATAAACTAATTCAAAAGGTGACATTCCAATGGATTTCTTAACTGTTATTCTATTTGCCCACAGAGCTAACTTCAACTTTTGATCCCAAGATCTTTTATTTTCTTTTAGGATTTCCTTGATGATATTCAACAGGCTTTTATTGCTGGATTTTGCTTGTCCATTCCTCTGAGGGTGATAAGGTGAAGAGTATGACATGAGTATACCATGACTGGTACAGAAGCCTACAAATTCTTTTGATCTGAAACACATGGCATTATCCATCACCAATTTTGCAGGTGTTCCAAATCTAGTTACAATGTTATCCATCAGGAAATCAATGACAATTTTACTAGTAGCTCTTCTTGTAGGGATGGCTTCTATCCATTTGGTGAAATAATCAGTGGCCACTATGATCCATCCATGACCTCTCCCTAACTTCTCAACAATTTCTCCAATAAAATCAATACCCCATTGAACAAAAGGAGCTTCTACAGAGACTGGATTTAGGGGTAAGGCTCCTTCATACTTGAGCTTGGATGAGAATCTTTGACATGGATCACATCTCCAAACAGATGCATGGGTATCTTTAAATAAGGTGGGCCAATAATACCCAGCCCGTATTATCTTACCAGCAGTAGTCTTAGCAGAATAGTGACCTCCACATACTCCATCATGCATTTCAGTCAACACCTGTTTAGCTTGAAATTCATCCAAACACATTAGTAACTCTCCATCCCTTTTTCTCCAGAAAAGATCACCCTAAATGAGCACATATTTTTGGGATTTAAGTTTCAGAGTTCTTTTCTGACTATATGTCATTTCTTCTGGGAATGTATCACCTCTCAAAGTTTGGATTATCTCTGTGTACCAAGGTTGGCTCTCAATACTAGTGACCAAAGCATCTCTAACCTCAACATTGTGTATTTCTACATTCATGAGATTCGACTCAGTCATGAGCTTAGCCAAACCTAAACCTCTCACCAATTTGGTGATCTTTATCTCCAAGTTGAATTCCTGAATTCTATTAATCCATCTGCATCTCTTTCCAGTAACCTCAGACTGAGACAAAATATCTTTAACTGCGGCATGTGGGACATAGGCAATGACATTTGCATTCACTAAATATGGCCTAAAAGCCTTAACAGCTTTAACTAGGCATAAGCTTGTTTCTCCATGGTTTCATATTTTACAACTGTCGTCTGCAAAGACTTGTTGTAGAAGGCTATGGGATGCTCATATCCTTCATTGTCCTTTTGTAGTAATACTGCAGCCACCGTATGATATGAAGCAAAAGAAAATAGAGAAAAAGGCTTACTATAATCAGGGGATTTCAACACTGGTGCCTCCTGGATTGCCTTCTTAATCTCGGCAAAAGCTTTTGAAGCTTCTTGATCCCAATGAAATTTTGTATCCTTCTTAAGCAATTTGACGATAGGCTTCACTATCTCTGCGAAGTTTGCAATGAATCTCCTGACAAAATTTACTTTACCTAAAAAGGATTGGATACCTTTCACATTTTTAGGTTCAGACACCTTATTGATTTCTTCAATTCATTCAGGGTCTATTCTTACCCCCTCCTTGGAAACTATGTGTCCCAGTAGCTTTCCCTCAGTGACCCCAAAATGACATTTCTTGGGATTCAGTGATACACCAAATTCCAAGGCTTTATTGAACACCTTCTCTAGATGTCCACAATGATCATCAGCCCTTTTAGAGAAGCAAGTAAGGTCGTCTTGATACACCACCATGATGATGTTTATGAATTCTTTGAAAGCTACATCCATAGCTCTCTGAAATGTGGCTCCTGCATTTTTTAATCCAAATGGCATTCTCACATATACATAAGTTCCCCATGGAGTAGTAAAAGTTGTCTTGAACTATTCAGACTCCTTTACCAACACTTGATTATATCCTGAGAAACCATCCATCATGGATAAAAGATCACATCATGTCACTCTCTGTAGCATGGCTTCCATATTTGGGGATCAGTAATTATCTTTCAAGGAAGCAACATTTAGATTCCTAAAATCTACACACAATCTGATGTTTCCATTCTTCTTCCTTACTCGGACCAAATTGGAGACCCATGAAGAATGCCTTATTGGTTTGATAATCCCCCCTTCTCTCAATTTGGTCAACTCTTGTTGCATTTTAGTTTCTAACAAGGGATTGATAGGTCTCTGTTTCTGTCTGAAAGGCTTAGCATCTGGAAGTAAAGGAACTTCATGCTGAAAAAGATCTTGTCTATACACCTTTAGGTCTTCATAAGACCAAGCAAAGACATGCTTATACCTTTTCAATAAATTAATAAAGTTAATCATGACATGAGGGGGTAATTTCTTTCCAATATATACCAACTTAGGGGATGATTTTGTCCCCAGGTTTACCTCCTCTAACTCTTCCAACTTGGTGGTAGACTGCTGATGTAAATGACTATCATTATAACTAAACATGCTCTCCAGCTCTACCAGCCCTTTAGGTATTTCATTGGTTTCCAACTGGACAACATCATTTCCAAACACTGTCTCTCTATTGTCTACCACTTCCACCAATGCATTACAATCAATCTTTTATCCATCATAATCATCAACACATTGGATAAACCTAAGAATGTCTTCATCATCAGCAAAAACTTGCCAATTGTACACATTATCAGGAATAGCAGGCCTAGATTTTATTTCCACAGTGGAAATACCGGTTAGCATTGCATCATCATTTTCAAAGCAACATTAGCTAGGAAATCTGCCATAATATTTTTTGCTCGCTCTATCCAATTAATAGAAAATGCATCAAAATGCTCAATAACATCCCAAACAGCATGCTTATACTGTTTTAATCTATCATTTTTGGATGCATATTTAGATCTCACCTGAGAGACAACCAATTCTGAATCCCCCATTACTTTCAACAGTTGGATTCCATGCCTTTTTGCAACCTCAAGTCCTAGTAATAGGGCTTCATACTCTGCAGTATTATTTGTGCACTGGAATGCCAATAAAAATGAGTATTTAAAAGTTATACCTGACGGGGACACAAAAAGAACCCCTGCTCCAGATCTTTTTTTGGAGCAAGCTCCATCAAAATACATCTGCCACAAACCATACTGCTGTGCTTGTAGCTCAACTACAATTGGGTCAGTATTCTTCAATTGAGGTGAAATTGGTTGAAGTCTAAAATTATCTAAATCTACATCAATCATACAATTAAGCATACTAGGGTCTACATTTTCAATTACCCTAGGAGCTCGTGGCTCTCTGTATAATTTGACCTGATTACCACCAATAGGAATAGTAGCATAAGATAAGTCCAGTTGAACATTTCCCCTTACTGCTGCTGCCCACTGCCTGGAAAGTAACATACCATAGTGTGTTTTAGTGTCAGTAACAATAACATCCATTTTATAAGTGGCTTCAGGAAATGCTGCTATTTTTACTTCTACATCTTTCATTGTACCTATCACAGGTACTTCTCTGTTATCCATGGCATAGCATTTCCCATACATAGTGGTTACTGATAACCCTAATTCTTTCATAACACCATAGGGCATTACATTAGCAGCAGCTTCTGAATCTATCATGCAGTTTTTAATCAACCGGTTATTGACTAACAAAGTAACATAGAAGGGATCTACCTGAGAAGGCTCCTGAGTGATAGTGGTTCCAACATAAACCTCTAGGGTTTGGAACTCTTGATCCTTTCCAACTTTAGCTAAACCAGTGGGTAATACTATGTCACTATCAGATATACTAGAGAATAAAGACAAAGTTGCATCCTTATGTTCTTTAATCTTTAGCAATTCTACTAATGGAACAGTGACTTTCATTTGAGTTAAATCTTGGGCCATATCAAATGTAGAATTATTGCATTTTTTAGTATTAACCCTAACTTTTTCTATTTTGAATTGACTTGCCCTTTTCACTGTCTCTGCTCCTTGTACATCACCAGCATTTTTATCATCTTTGCCTTTATGTACATCTTTAATTTGTTCTCCTTTCTCTTGACCGACCTTAGGAACAGTAGTAGCGCTACTTGATGCCCCCTTTTTTGTAACTTCCTTTACAAACATAGAACCCGGCTCACCCTGATCAATGTCTCTCTTAGTGCTTCTCATATTATAGTTATGTTTAGCTTTGGCAATTGCAGCCTTAGTGAGATTTCTAACTTCTTCCTCACTGGGCCTTCTAAGATGAACCTCTTCATCTTCAATTGTTACCACATTCAATGTAGGATGCCAACCTAAGGCTAACTGTCCTTACACTAACTTTTCATTATCTAGCACATCACTGTATTCACTTTGCACAGATTCCTCATCACTTTCTATGATGGTTTTAAACATATTAATGTCAGACTCTGCTTCTGGTCTCATAGATTCTTCAAGAGCTTGAGCCACTGCACACTGATGAGGGGAATGTGGTCCATCACAAGAAATACACCAAGGGGTATTTTCTATATTGTGAACATTTTTCCCTTTCAAGGGATCCGGTGTGTCTTGACTTTGGCTAATTTTGGGCTTCTCAATTTGGGGTTTACCATCCTTCCAATTGGTATTATAGGGCATATCATGTAATCTAGGGGGCCTATCTTGCCAGTTATAATGAGGTTTATCATTTTTGTTAACCTTAGCAGTCAGATCTTTCATAGCAGTAACCAATTTCTCTATTTTGTCATCCTCTTTAGCAACTTTATTAGGTTGTTGTTTGGTTTCTTGCCATAATCTACCATTTGTCCTTCTTCCTAATTTTCCAGATGCTTTTTTGTTACTTTCTACATTTATGGCAATTCTAAAAGCATCTCTCAAGTTATGGGGATTTTTATCTCTTAAGATATAGGCCATCTTGGAATCAATTGCATTGTAATATGTATTAAGACACATGTTATCATCTAGCCTCATCACTTGATACAATCTATGCATGGCTTTCTGGAATCTGGCATTGAAATTAGTGACCATTTCATTTTTCAGATTTTCTAATATTGTTGAACTCATTTAGCATGAAACTCACATTAGTCTTGTCACCATATTGTTCTTGAAATCAATTTTTAAAATCTTCCCATGAACCTATGCTATTGACTAGAAGACCTCTGTACCAATCTCTTGCATCATCAACCAGGGATTGAACAAACAGTTTCATAATAACATCTTCATCTGCTATCTCATAATCATTTATTAAATCCACAAAAGATTTCAGATGTTCCTCAGCACTAATTGCATTGTTCCTAGCAAATTTATGGAGTCTGTCTCTTAGCTTAGTGGGAACATGATTTGGATATCCTGGGATCCCATCAAAGGACAATTGCCTAGATTGTTCCAGATTGATTGGCCTTCTTTGAAAAGGGGTAATAACACTATTATTTCCCATGGTCATTTTAGCTTTTGGGATTGGAGATTGAGGTGCTGGGGTGTACTATTTATTCACAGGTAGTTGGCTTACCGAGGCAATATTAGCCTGTACTGCAGGTTGAGCATTAACCTGAGGAAAGGAAATGTGTTGGGGATTAGGCTTGCTAAGATCTTCTGATGGGAATGTAATAGGGGGAGCCTTTAAGTAATTAATCTTTCTTTTTACTTCTTGATTCACTGCTTCTAACTCAACCTTTTCCAGTTCCATTTGGAGATCTTCCTTTTCTTTCCTCATCCTTTCCATCTCTCTCTCATGTGCTAGAATCCTATGAGAAATCTCTTCTGCAGTTTTAGATTCTATTCCATCATCTACCCATTTCTGTTTTCCTTTATCTAAATTGGCTTTAAGAAGCTAGGATTCATTAAATACTTCCCTAATGGGCTAGGCTACTGACTTACAAGCTTGTCTAGTTTTAGGGATTAGGATTTCCCTAATCACAGGGCCTTCCTCATCACTTTTTTCCTTTTCCTTAGCAAGCATTTCAAGATCAGCTATCTGTCTAAGAAGCCTATCTCTTTCCATTAATTTGGCTTTAACTTCCTTCTCCTTATTTGCCTCCTTTTGGGCTCTTAGGGAGATTAAATGATGGACTCTTTTATTCAAATCTTCAATTTCTTGAGACACTTTATCCTCATCAGGGAAGTTTTCTTCAGAGTCTGATGCATTAACTTGATCTATGTCAATCAGACTAATGTTCCCATCAATTGTCCTAGGAACAAAGTGCCTAATTGCATTTGAACTGGTTCTATCTTTTGCAAAAACACTAACATGAGATAGATCTTGATTTAAAGTAGGTGCATCATCAATATTTCCAAACAATCCCAAATGAAAACCTAAGATATCATGCTCTGAATCTCTGGAAGATGAATTAGACTTTGCATAAAAAGGTCGGTCAAGCATCTTACCAGTATTATTGTTTTTCTGCACCCAAGCAGCATTTGATGGCTCATGCAACACAGATCTCTTATGGCCTCTCCATGACTATTCTGGCAGACCTTCTTGCAAATTTTCACGAGGATGTTTCTTCATGAATGATCTTGTGTTTTTTTCTCCTTGCATCTTGCTTGTCTTCCTTTTTAGAAATATTTGCATCTCATAAGGACTGGTTCAAAAGTAACAAAGTCGACACCCACAAAACTATGGGAATTATGAAAACAAGCATTCTTATCCACAAACACACAACAATTTTCTTTACAAGCCTCAACACAGATCTGTGTTTATATCTTTATTGTAACTCTCCCCAGCAGATTCGCCACTTTTGTTGTCTTCAAAATCTGATTCCCTTTAACATCCTTAGAATAATATGTTTAAATTCGGTGCAGAAGAGACATTAAACATAAGGAAATTCTCAAGACAACATATGACAAGGTTTGATTGAACCTTCTACACTTCGGACTTACTCAAAGCCCAGGTGGGTATACCTTTGTGAATTAAATTCACACTTTCTAACATAAACCCACAGCAAACGAGTCCAGAAAACCAGTGGATCTATTCACCTTGAAATCAACTGAAAACAAAGAATTGAAATTGTACTTAAATTCAGTATTTTGATCAACAAAGCATGCAATAAACAACTTCGATTAATACCAGTGCCTTATCCAAGGTCACAGAGTCATCTAAACTCAAATAAGATTCATCAAATAGAACATCTTTATGCTTCCCGTCGGCTTGGTTTCTATTAATCCTTGTATATGCCTGACACCTACAAGAATTCAAGCATTCCAAACTAAGCTATGGTCATCAACAATTCAAAATTCCTTCCAAAGAGTTTACTGGTATGAGTGATCCCAGCATCTTTAATTTCCCTCCTAAAGAGAAAAGCTAATGAACACTTATACTAAAATTACTTTGCAATTTCATTCGAACAAAACAACCCTGAATTATTCAGAATGAAAACAGTAAACAAATTTGTGAACAAACTTGAAGACAACACAAAGCTTTACTCAAAACCGATGGTCTGTATATTGATATTTAGTTCAAGAAATATTACAAGAAATTTTGATTCTCCATTAGACTTAGAAAAGCTCAGATAAATTTCTGTAGTGTTTCCTTACAATTTTTTGCAATCCCTTTTCCTCTAGTCCTGGTATCCATTTATAACAACATGGATGCACAAAGCTTTGAAATTCTCGAGGAGAGTTTGTTACAATCATTTCTTTCAAAATAAAGAGGTTACAAGCTTTTCGCAAAAACAATTACAAGCTCTTTTCAGCCTCTGCAGTTTCTTCAATAGGCTATTTGGTTGCAACCTCTTCTATCTTTTCAGGGGTGCTATCCAACTGTTCTGGATCATGGGTGGCATATTTAATTGTCAACTCATTATACACCTCTTCTGTCGGCCATGAGAAATTAATCACTTGATCTTTAGTCTTAGTCAACCTTTTCCAAGAATTTCTCATTTTGTTGACTTCTGAATTGAGAAAACCATAATGTGACTTAATTTTCTCTATCTCTTGTATTGTCACAACAAAGAAAGAACCATCATCAAGATCAATAATTCCTTTAACTCTTGCTGACAATTTAGCTTCTATCTCCTTAAGCCACATTTGTTTGTCCTTTAATTGATCCGGGCTAGCAAAAACTCCAAGGAGCAACTCAAAAACTTGATTAGTGTACTCCTTCTTGCACAAATTAACCTTCCTATCCACATTATCCACCTCTTCTGTTAATTGTACTAAGACTTTAGCGACATTAGAAGTGGATTTGATGATGGGATTGGCCCTTGCCTCATCACAGGATACACACATAAACTCTAAATCTTGCTCCCTAGGCCTCCATCTGTCAAAGATAGGTGTCAAAATGGCCTTGTCACTCCTGAGCTCATTCCATATATCCATAATTTTACCTACATTGTTGTAGAGCAATGAGGCATTTATAGTATCTGCAAAACTGGAAATTGTAGCTCTTACCCTCTCCTCATACTTCTTTGCATATAAGGCTTGAGCCTGTTTCAAATTTTCCAATTCTTGAGGAGTAATTTCAATCATTTGAGAGCTGGAGGGTGTTGGAGATGGTGGAAACTCAATGATAGGGATAGTAGGTGGAGGCCTTGTAGGAGAAGAGGAAATCATCAGTGTTGAAGACTCACCTTGATGGTATTGTCCAGTCAATTGGCTCTGGAGCTTGGCAATGATGCTATCCTTACTTCTTACCTCCTCCTTGGCATTGTTATAAGCCTTCAGAACTGTTTCCAACTTAATTTGGAGGGCCTCCTTCTCTTTGGCTTCCTTCTCTGTTATTGCAACACTAAATTTTTCAATCTCTAACACAGTGCTAGCAGCCTCTACTACCCCTGTACTCTGCACTCTCTTCACCATCATTCCACCAAGGTAACTTGACCCTGGGGTGTCTTTGCTTTTCTTAGTCTCATTTCTCTTGAGAGACCACATGACGAGTGCAGCATTATCCTTATTGAAAGTAACCCCCTCCATAGGTTTAGTCTCTTTTCTTACTGCATCTAATACCAGGGCATCTGCAATATCCCATTCGGGTAAGATAAGTACTCCAACTTGTGCTACCATATCTCTTCCCTACTCAGGGGTGATGGTTTTGAATTCTTCCATCATCTCTTGCTTTATTTCCTCTTCCACCAGGGCTGGATCTTTATTGGGCTGCTCAGCCTTTCTTGTTTCACATCTAGCATTATATTTATCTATGTGTTGTTTCCATATAAACTGCATAAATACTTCTGATGTGACAAAATTGTTATCAGCTAGAAAGGCACTACTTGTCTGCTTTATCTCAGGATCCCACTCCTAACCTTTAAGTTCAGTGGAGGTGATATCCATTTCAGCAGCAATGGGTTCTTCTGGCATCCCTTCCTCCACTTCATCATAAGTGTATGCAATTTCCCCTAGACTACCCAACTGTAAGAGTTGCTCAGCTGCTACTTGCTCATTTCCTCTATGGATAGGGGATTGGGATGGGGAATACAAAGGTGTATCTGATTGCACTTCTTTTCCCACCCTTTGCTTCTTTGGGCTCTCTTGGATGTCAATGACATCTTGTATCTTCCTCTTTCCTTTGGAGGTAGAGGGCTCCCCTGTTGTAGGCACCAGCACACTATAACTGGATTTCTTATGTAGTGTGTAATCACCAAGAGGGATTGCTTTGCTGGAAGCTGACCTACTTAGGATTATTCTTGCCTTCTCAGGGTTGCTCTTGATCACAACTTCCCTCTTCTTCTTCAGTGTCTGCATCACATCTATTTTCTCTTCTAGTGGGAAAAAGATAGACAATGGGTCATAGCTAGCATCAAACTGATGCACAAAATCCAAGGCTTTCTTATAAGCCATCCACTTTTCTTTCCTTAGCTCCTGCTCATCTAGATCAAACTCATTTCTGATCAGGTCTTTAGGAAACTGGAATTGATGAAGCTTAACTCTACATGCTACCTTCTTCCTAAACATACCATTGAAGAAGTCTTCTGGATCAGCACACCTGGACACTGCAGTGGACAAATGATAAGGCTTGAGGAAATCCTCAAAGCAATTCCAACCTCCCTTTGTTATTACAAATTGGTGCGCTATGGTAGCTGTAGGGAAAATAGTTCCTTTACCCCTGCCTGTCAACTCTGCCTCTTGTAAGCCACCAATTTGCCTAAGGATCTCTACGATTCCTACTTTGAGAGGGACCTGGTAAGGTAACAAAAATGGGGTGCCTCTGAAACAAAAAACTCTGAAAACTATGGAGACTGGATATAAATAAATGTCACCCCAATTATGAACAATTTTTATGTTCTCTACGAATTCTTTTGGTCTTATGAATTCTAGAAGAACCTTGGGGATTCTTGGGTTCTCAGAGCAGAGGAGAGTCCTTATTTTAGATGCAAAATATTTATCAAACTTCAAAAAACTAGCATCCTCTCTATCCTACTACAACATATTACTCCATAATTGTACTGGTATTTTTTCTCCTTCCTTCTCCTTAACCAGGTCCAGTCCACTGGCAAAGTAATCACCACCTTTGAAGAGAAAAAGATGCATTAGGAGTGAGTACCATCCGAAAGGCCTATCCACCTTTCCATTCTTGATTCCTATTAACCCTCCATGGATAGCATCAGTAATAAAAGAGGCATAATCAAATGTAATTGCAAGAGAAGGATTCAAAATCTGGGCAATCATTAACAAGTAATGATTCGGCATATTTGCTTTAGCATCTTCTCCCAAAACTTGGCAAAGTGCCCAATACATTCCTTTAGCCCTTAGGGTGAACATACTTAATGAAAAGGGCTCTTGTGTGTTGGGTCCTACAACTATTAACCCTCCTATTTTCACAAAAAATTCCTTGAGAGCCCCATTCCTGAGATGACTCCTCTGTGCACCGTAAATTTGGGCTAATGATGTGAAATTTATAGGTTCTAGAAATTTTGTGAACACATTAACCCCAAATGCTGTCCTAAACTCTTTAGCATTAATTTCAACAAGGGTTTTCCCATTTACATCCCGAATGCTTCTTGTGACTGGATCATAGTTGAAAGCAATTTGGGTTAGCAAATCTGTGTCCATGAATACCCCTGGGACTACTAATTTCCTGACATCTAATTCCCAGATACTATTTTGCAGGGCAAGAGAATTTCTCATTCCGAATCCAATTTTAAACAACCCCAACCCAGACAATCCAACCTGCGGGTCTCTCAACCAATTACCCTTTTCATATAATCCTTCTCCTATCTTTAGACGGGGAGCCTTGGGCACTAACTCTTTTGCCTTTGATGCTTGATTAGTTGACAACATCAACTGTTCTAAAAAATCATCACAAACACTCCTTTCTAAATAGTTAACTTTACCAGAAAATTCTCTTTTAGGAGCCATTTTGAAAATGCAAGAAATGAATGCCACTCTTAAACAATTCTGCGATGAATCAATTATCTTATTTTGAACACTACACCAAAATTGCTACACAAAAATATGAGAGAACCTGTTCTTTGCTTGAAGGAATTTGCTCTGCAATTGAACCGACTTTCTCTGTATCTAAGGAAAATAAATCTACGTCTGCTCTTCTGCAAAATCCTTTAAATGATATCTTCACCCGGTTGATAGGAAATCAAATATTTGTACTCAAGGCCTTAACTATAACATTGATTCTACATGCTTCGGCCGTCCCTTCAAAATTGAATTCATACGAGAATTCTTATTTTTCGCTCCAACGGGTCACAACATTCCTGCAAGTGTTTCATTTTGCTCTTTCGCAACTTCGCGAAGTATAACTATCGAGCAGCTTAGTCCTACGAAATAACGCCAACCATTCGATCAAAAGAAACTTGATCGAGCGTTAGATTAACTAACAGCTTTGGCTTTGCTCTGGGTCCCGCTTTTCTATTGGCTACATGATACCACGTGGCATCCAACCATTGGCCTTGAAATTCCCTTCGCATTCCACTTGACACTAGCCACGTGTCTTTCTTTTATACCACCGGTTCCACCTTGGCAGGCCCACACTTTCTTCTTAGACCACGTGTCATCATGACACGTGGATGGCTCTCGTTCACTCTCACTATTTCAAGGGTATAAAGAACAAGCATCTTACCCTTGCGAAATAGCATGGGCCATCGGATCATCTCTTAAGCTAATTGGCATTTAATCCTCTGAAAAGGCTCTCAAGAGGGGTGGGCCCGCTCACTCATTGTGAACACCTGGCGCCCAATCACTTTTGGAGCTGACTTGTCACTCTATTATATGCCAAAAGGAAACCACGGGGCCCCACTTTCTTCTTAACAGCTATATCCTCCAGGTCATCATCAGGACACGTGGACGGCTCTTGTTCACTCTCGCTATTTTGTGGGGTATAAAGAACGAGCATCTTACCCTTGCGAAATAGCGTGGGCCGTCGAATCATCTCTTAAGCTGATCAGCTTTTAATCCTCTGAAAAGGCTCTCAGGAGGGGTGGGCCCGCTGACTCATTGTGAACACCTGGCGCCCAGTCACCTTCGGAGCTGATTTGTCACTTTTTCATTTGCCGAAAGGAAACCACGGGGCTCCAGTAAGTTATTAACAGTTGTACCCACCAGGTCGTCTCCACTTGCGACCTGACTCACCTCTGGGGCCCGCCTTTTAGCCTTTAATCCTGACCCGCTGACTGTTGTGACTTGTGCCACCATTTTACTCACTGTCAACAACCAACTGGACCGTCTATGTGGCATGCCATGTGGTTTTCACAACTTCACTGGTTTTAAACTATGCGCAACTTCGCCTAGCGAAATAATGCGAGCCGTGGATCCATCCGCGAGATGCGCACTAGTTACTGGGCCCGACAACTTTAGAAGAAAAACATACAAGGCATAAATTTTTTGATTAATTAACATAACCGCCTAGGCAAACAACAAGGGGGGGACACTTCCTACGACCCCACAACCCATTATTTAATTGAATAAAGTAACGAAAGATTAGAAACCAGAGGGTTTAAAACGAACACAAGAGGATCTAAAATCAAAAACCCTTAAACCCTTGAGGTCTAGAACAAAGCTAAAGCATTTGGAACTACACCCTATTCAAAAAAATCAACAAACCATAGCCAATCATGGGAAAAGAAAAGCCCATTTTTAATCAGTGATCACAGGTATATTTATACCACATTCTTCCACCATTCCATTACTATGCATGGTAACACGTATATATCGAAATACATCATAATGGTAGCGAAATTGAACATGAGTTTTGCAACAACATGTGACTCTTTCCTTGTTAATTCGAATATGCCAAGGTTTACACTTTTCAAAAGACCTTTGATAAATAATAATAGTCAACACCCTATCATCCAAAGACAATCCGTACAATTCAGTTTGAGTCATGTCCAATAGGTGTTTTGGATGTGGATCACGAATTTTTGACCCAACTCTTAATTTAAGAACATCTCTAGCATTAGGTGATACTCTCGTATTATCGTGCTTGAATTTTTCGATCAAATTTTTGACTTCACCAATAAGTTTCATATCAGACCTTGGTAGTCTACCACTAAAAGTCCACAAATTGTTTGTTGGATCACTTTCAAAGTTAACTCTTCTTTTTACAGCTCTTAACAAATTTTTACGATGAATATTAAGATATCCACTTATGTTACTCATCATTCTTTTATCAGAAGTTGTTTGGCTTAGTAAAGTTGTTGTTATTGCCCATCGTGTCATATTTTTATCTTTAGAATGACTTTTCTTTCTAATTGTGTCAGAGGCACTAGCAATAGTCAATACAACTTGTTTTAAAGACTCATCCTTCTTATTGGGTTTGACATAAAAGCCTAACTTCTTCATCACTTTTCGCATTTTAGTCATTTTAATTAGTTGTACCATTAATTGACATTGAAACCCAAATTTCTTATTATTAAAAAAATGTCTAAACAATCTATTTACATGTGTCCTAATCTATCTCCATGAAACCAAGCTAGGAATATTGTCTCGTACATCACTTTTAGTTTCAAATTTTTTATTCATTTGATTATCATTCAAACATGTTTCATTCTCAATTGGTGTTTCCATGTCTATATCCACATTATTGGTTTCAATTGCAAGTGGATTTTCAATTTCATTTGGAGTTTCAATTTCGGTTTCAATTTCAGTTTCAAGTTGAGATCTAGTTTCATTTGGGGTTTCAATTCAGATTTCAATTTTAGTTTCAACTTGAGTTGGAATTTCATTTGGGGTTTGATTTTCAATTGGTATTTGATTTAATAAGTAATCTGCTTCTACTAAATCACCAACTTCTTCATGAGAAAAAACATAGGGCTGTGAAGACATACCTGTATCCAATAATGGATTAGAAGATGCACCTGAATTAAATGGTTCTATTGTGTTTCCTTCGTCAGCATTTATGGTCTCATCAATGTTCTCCTCTTTTGAAATGATTGTGGAACTTGAAGCTTCGTGTCTCATTCTTGCTCTTCTCTCTCGTTGATGTATTGCCTCCTTCTCCCTATTTGTTGCAATCTCCTTAACTGTCAGAACCTTCCTTTCCCTCTTCTTGCGTTGATTTGATCCTATGGCTACACCAAATTTTGAATTTGAATTGATCTCCTTACCAAATCGATAATAAGACAAGAAAAGAGAATGATTAGTCAAAACATTCTCTTTGCAGATCGTACCCGTCAAGCAATGATTGAAAAATCATTCAATCATTGGGATTTGTTCTTGTGGGCCAGATTTTGGCCCAACGGATCTTTTTAGAAGTGGGTGCCCATTATTTAATGAAACGGGTTAGAATCAGGTGCCCATTCTAAAAACGGGCGCCTATTTCACTTTCAACGGTACAAAGCGAAACGGGTGCCCTTTTTTTTTAATTTTAAAAACGGGCACCTATTTTTTAAAATTAGGGGCAGGAAACAACCATTAGCCTTGTTTTTTGCTTCAGGATAGGCTTGGTCCCACCGAGCCTATGCTTGGACCTCCAAAAAAATGGCTAAGGTAAAAAGACATTAGATTTCTACATTGGCTTAATTTTTTGAGGGCCTTCCTGATTGAATTTTTTGACAAAACAAAAACCCATTAGAGTTCTCAGCATCTTGATTTCAATAATGTAAATTTCATAGTGTTAAGATCATTTTTACATTTTTTGTATTATTTATTAATCAAAAGTGGTACCTAAACCTCAAATACTGAGGTTCAGTAAAACTTTAATAACTTTTTTGTTTTTAGGTTTTTAGAAAAATAAATTATATGAAATCAATCTACATAAAAAAAAAAGTAATATTAAAAAAAAAATTAAAAATATGAAATTTTCATCAAATTATGGTGGTTGTACACCCGATGTTTTGAAAATATACTTTATTGTCAGTTAAAAATTAATACAAAAAAAAAATCAATAAAAAAATAAGCAAAAATATTCTCATCAATATTTGGTGTCTTAGGTATCGTTTCCCAAAAGGATTTGCAAAAAATCATTTATTTGCATCAAAAAAGGGTGGCCGAACACATGTGGTATGGTCCTGAAATAGGCATTTTGAAAAATCGGTTTTTAAACATGCCTACTAAAAAGAAATTTCTACCATGTGGGTATTAAAATAAATTAATTTTTAAATTACATATGTGGGTATCATCACTTTTCTTTTTGGGTCATGGATTTTTATGAAATTAATTTAAATACATTTATGAACATGTTAGAGTTTATAATAATAGTTGACACATAACTTTTTTAATTTTAGTATATTAAATATTTTATTATAAATCATTTTTTGATTACATTGAAGTAATCAATAAAGGTTCAGCTAGTGTTAGGGTTCAATCAATGTTATAATTCAATTAGAGTTAAAAATCATTCAATTAGGATTACAATTAGCGTTATGGTTACATTTAACAATAGGGTTTTATAAACAAATTGGGTTAAGATTTGGGATAAGGTTAGGGTTCTATTTCCATTCCTAAAATTATTCAGTTTGAATTATAATTATAAAAAAAAAAACATTTTGTATGAGGATTATGTACAAATATTTTTTTTAAATATCAAATTAATAAGATTGGCAAAAAACAATTCTATATAACAACTCACTATTTCACTAAAAGAGATAATTAGGGCGAGAGTTAAAATTAGAATGAGAGATAGATTAGGGTTAAATTATGGTTAGGGTTTTAATAGGGTTGGGGTTAGAAATTCATTAGGATTAGGGTTGACATTAGATTAGGGTTTAAAGAAAGATAGGATCATGGTTATTATGTAATTAGGGTTAGAATTAGAATTGGAGTTAGGATTCGGATTAAGGTACAATTAAAGTTAAAGTAAAATTAATTTTATAAAAATATTAAGGTTAGGAGTCAATTAGGACTACAGTAAAATTAGGCCTATAAGAAAAATATTTAGGTTAGGATAAGGGTTATGATTAAATAATGGTTGAGATTAAAATAGTGTTATAGTGTGGATTAACAAGCTTATAGATAAATTAATAATATATATAGAATAAGTTGAGAGATGTATGTATCTCTTCGCTTATTATATATATAATTAAATATATAAAAAATTTAATAATTATTTAAACAACTCATTTTAATTTATTTTTTTAAATCATTAAAATAATTAAAAACAACTCATTTTCACTCTTATGAATTTCTTATATTACGTAAATCATATTTGATAATATAACTAGCAATTGTACCTTGGTGTGCAATGGGTACACCAAATAGGTATGGAAGGTGAGTTAGAAAAGGAATTGGTTTTTTTTTTGTATACATTTGTGCAATGCATGGCATCAATAGGAGGAGGGGGAAGAAAGAGTGAGAGAGAGAGAGAGAGATAGAGATAGAGGGGTATGAAGATAGACATATAAGATAAAGATAGAGAGCAAGGTCAAGATAGAGATAGAGATGAAGATTGATGTGTGTGTGTGTGTGTGTGTGTGTGTGTGTGTGTGTGTGTGTGTGTGTGTGTGTGTGTGTGTGTGTGTGTGTGTGTGTGTGTGTGTGTGTGTGTGTGTGTGTGTGTGTGTGAGAGAGAGAGAGAGAGAGAGGGGGGGGGGAAGATAGAAAGATGATGAAAAATATATAGGGGTAAAGAGATTGAGAGAGAGAGGGAGAGATAGAAAGATAAAGATAAATGTATAAGGGAAGAGAGATTGAGAGATAATGAGATAGAGATAGAGGGAGAGATGGAAGAACAAATATGGAGGGATAGACCTAGAGAGGCAAAGAGATATAGATATAAAGGTCTAGGAAGAGGAAGACATAGGGAGAGAGATGGATAGAGAGAGGGAGACATATGTATAGATAGAGGGGGGAGAGGAATATATATGTAGAGATGAAGATAAAGGGAGAGAGGAAGAGGGAGAGAAATAGATATAGATAAAGAGAAATGTATAGGGATAGATAAAGATGGAGAGAGATAGGGAAATAATCAGGAAGAGATGGAGTAATATATAGATATAGAGGAAGAGAGAGAGGGAGAGAGGGAGAGAAATATAGATGGTCAAAGGAATTTATAGAGAGATAGAGATAGAAGGGAGTATAGAGAGGGGGATATTGGTAGAGAGATAGATATAGGGAGAGACAAATGGAGAGAGAGATGGATAAATATAGATGGAGAGAGGGAGAGATGGATACATATGGGAAGAGAAAGAGACAGATAGATATAGAGATGTATAGGAATATAAAGGGGGGAGAGATAGATAGATATAGAAAGATATATATGAGGATAGGGAGGGTGTGAAGGAGGTTAAGATGAAGAGAGATAGAGAGGGGTAGATAATAATAGAGGGCGATATAAAGATCTAGGGAGGGAGATGGATAAAAATATAGAGGTGGAGAAGTATATTGATAGAATAAAGAGAGGAGCGAGAGGGAGATAGAGAGAGGCAAAGAAAGTGATATATAGTGGGAGAGATAAAGAGAGAGAGGGGTATTGAGATATAAATAGAGAGGGGGAGGGGGGGTGGGGAGATAAATATTGAGGGTAAAAGAGTGAGAGTGAAAGAGGGTGATAGAGAAAAGTAATAAGGAGATAGGTATAATGAGAGAGAGGGAGAAAGGAGGGGACAAAAATAGATAGGGAGGGAGGGAAGGGGGAGAGAAATAGAGAGAGGGGAAAGAAAAAGTACATAGTTATAGAAAGAGGAAGTACAAGGAGAGAGGGAGATATAGAATGAGAGATAAAGAGATAGATACAACTTGAGAGAGAGAGGGAGAGGGAGAGAGAGAAACATTCCATAATAATTCACATTTTCGTAAAATAAATATAATTATAAATTTAACTACTACAAATAGATTTTGTATATTATTGTGATTTCACAAAATAGATACAAATAATTTAAATGAAAAATATATAATAAATAAAATATATAAAATCTAAATGTTATTATAAACATCAATTCAATTTTTTTTGTCATAAATTGATACATCGAATATTTAAGAAAGAGTTTGTTACTATTTATATGGAGAAAGATCTCCACAAATTAGGATGAAATAGAAAGCATAAGAAAACCTAGAACAAAAACAATTCCTCAAATTTCTTGTCAAACGTGTTGTGCTCTCGAAGCTTTATAGAATGAATCTATACTTTACACATTTGGAAATTAGAACCACTTTAGCAACATAAAATATCTAAGCTTAATTCCAACTATTCTTAAATTATATAACAATTGGTACAGACTTTTACAATGAAGTATATTAGAAGACTTGCATTACTTGTTATTGACACAAAACCAAAACAATAGATATATAAATTTCATAAAAAAAATTCAAAAATAAATATGCAAAAAAACCAAACAACTCGATATTTAGAAAAACAAATAAATTCTTTAAAACAATTAAAAATAGAAAACTTTCTTTCATTTTTCTTATAGAAACACCACTATCTCAATACATAAATTAATTATTAAAAAAATAATTAATAGTATGGACCACCACAAATTCAATTTTAATATACCAAAGCTACACTCAAAAAGTTTTTTTTTACTAAAAGGTTTATAAGTTTTTTTTTACTAAAAGGTTTATTTTCTAGTACCATGGATTATTGAAGATATCAAAGAATTGTGGAAGATTTCTAACAAGAAAACCAAAGAAATAATTGCAGAGAAAAAGAAGATATAGAGAACAACAATTAATTAAAAGAAAAAAATAAATAAAAAAGCATTTTGGGTGATACCACAAGGCATGTCTGATCTTTGTGCTACGTAGACAAAGCTAAGTGGAGAAGAACTGAGTTAAAGTGGCATTGGGATTTCGCTTAATATAAAATCAAGTGTCAAATGTGAAAGACGTACCTAATGCATTGTGTCACGTTGTCATCCATCCTAAGGAAAAAAAAGGCAGCGAATACGGAAAAAAGAAAAAAATGATATGGACCAATCTAACAGTGAAAGAACACAACTTGTCTATTTCAAAAAAGGTCTGCACAAATTTGAAGTCCGGACAATCTAAAGCAGCTGACGATAATAGAGGGTTCTGATTATTTGAACCGTCTTGCACTGCCTTAGACAAAAGATCAACGGTAGATATTGAAAATGAGGATGTCTATTTCAAATAAGAGACGCCTTATGTGTAATAAATAGATATGCTAGCATATATTTATTGAGAAAATCAAATATGTAATGTTTTTAAATTCTCTTAAGCGAATATTTATAGAACTCTTATATTGCATCTTTTCTTGCTACAAATGTGGGATAAATTGAATAGCCTACTTACGAAACGGAATGCAAATGTGAAGGAAATTGCAAAGGGAAACCTGAAAGGTACGTGTTGTGGTTCCGACCACCTAAGCTCTATCGGCTTAGTGTGTGTCGTCTAAGCCTCTCCAAATGGTGATGCTTCTAGATCTAGATGCACAACAATCTTCTTTCTTTCTTCTCTCTTTTTTCTTGACTATGCCTTTTTTTCAATTGCTACAACAATCCACTGCAACATCTTCTATGAACTAACTTGGTGATGAGCAACCATGACTATCAATGATCTTTGCTCATCAACAGTCCTGATTTTTGTTTCTCAAGACAAGTAATAAATCTTTGACTCTGATACCATATTAAAAACATGGGTTAGAGGAGAAGTTCAAATATGAGCTTTGAGTTTGTAATCTCAACAGTTCAATTTATAAGGAAATGCATAATTAATTCTCTACCTATTGTAGCAAGAAGTTAGCTGCAACATTTATCAATACAGTTGAGATAAGGATAAGATTGAGTTGTTGGAGGTGGACCTGTGGTTGGTTTGTGTTGACATATGGGTCATAATTAGTTTAGCATTCTAACACAAGATATTTTTAGGACTCCATTGAAGGTGACTGAGTATAAAAGAAGGTTCAAGGTAAAAAATAGGGTCATAATGTATTCCCATTCTATAAATGAATATGCAAAACTGCAGTAGAAATATATAGGTGAAGATGAAATAAACAATGAGGGTTGGAGACTATCATAGGTTTCTTAGCAAGGGTACGTGAAAGAGAATTGGGGTAAAGGTATATTGTATTTAAATACAAGAAAGTAAAAAATGGATCAAGGTGTAAAGGTATATTGTATTTAAATACAAGAAAGTAAAAAATGGATCAAGGTGTAAAGGTATATTGTATTTAAATACAAGAAAGTAAAAAATGGATCAAGGTGTAAAGGTATATTGTATTTAAATACAAGAAAGTGAAAAATGGATCAAGGCACAATCACAATGTGAAAAGCATAGCAAACCTAGTACAAAGAGGATAGCACAGTCATAGCATAAAGAAAGCATAGTTACAAGATTGCAATGATGAAAGAAGACAATAACTATGCTCAAGATTCAATAAATAGAGAAATAAACAGCGCAGAGGTATGTTGGCAAGTAATAAAGGGTGAAATAATTATTGAAAGAAGACAACATGATAAGCAACTAATAGGGATTGTCACCATGAGCAAATGAGTGTTTTGTCAATATGATGCTTACACATAATTTAAGTTAAAGTCTTTGGTTTGAATCATTGACAGGGATCAAAACATAATGACAATAAAGATATCAAATTAATAAAGACAATCATGATAGTAAAGGGGAAAAGAAACATGAAATAGCTAACCATGTAAGAAGGAAGCAATTCGTAGAGGACAATTTTTTATATGTAGAGACAATCTAGAAAGTGGTGAGCATTTTCAAATTTAAAATAAAAATTATCATGATAAACTTATATGATGTTAAATGGCTTTATAAGTGGCAAGATATCGAAAGATCAAAGAGAGAAAACAATCCCTTTGAAAGATAATGAAATGACAATGAGAAATACTTGCAGTATTACCTTGGTGACTAAGAATAGCAACTATTGAGAATACATAATTCATATTTTTAGTAACTTGGAATCATGATTGGAAAATCATGAGGTGTTTCGAGATTACTCGGAGTATTATAGCTAACAAGAATATGGATTAATCAAGCAAAAGAATGACAAGTCAGCAATGCATTATGAAGAATAACAAGAGCAAGGTACAGGACATCATGACTCTAAACATCAAAAGAAGAGGACAGTCATAAGGTTGTCTTATACATGGTGAGGTCAAAACAAGGGCATCATTCATGAGTGGAAAAAGGATAGTTTAGGTATAATAGAAGAGATAGTTTTACAATATAGTCCATGAGCAAGCACAGTCAAATGTGTGATCAAGAATGTGATATGATATCCCATGGAGATATTTTTCCTATTTATACACTTAAATAGATTAGCAAAGTTTTTAAGACCTCCAATAGTACCATAAAGAGCAACCTACTATGAAACTTGTATGGCAAAGGTCAAGGCATAAAAAGGGTAGATTTTAAGGTATGGAAAGTCATATAAAAGGAACAAAATGACATAAGGACAATCATTGCAAGTTTCATATGGCATGTTTGTCTGGCTTAATCACAAAGATGAAGGACAATGATAATATAAGCAAAGTGGCAGACTCTATTAAGAGATATTCTTCATATGATAACCTTCAAAGGCCACCTATTATAGAAAGGATGATAAAATGGTAGTCATGTTGGCATTGTGTTGTCATTGATGTCAACCAGTATAAGGCGGCAACCAGTATGGGAGATTGATGAGCAGTGTTGTCATTGATACATACCAAAAATGGTGTCATTAATGTCATCTAGCATAATGATCATTGGAGTCACCGATACAAAAGTTAGTATTGACTTGTGTTGAAGACATGGACTGGAGACCGGTATGGTATAACAATTGGTAAGTGTTTTGTTGGCAGTGTGTTATTACCAAGCGACAAGTAGATCTATAGGGTGAGCTAATCCAGAAGTGCCAACCAGTATGATGGTTGGGTGTGAAACAGTAGGACTCCCACCGGATAAAGATGTACTCACCAAATGAAGAGATGACTGACACTGAGTGTGCTCAACCGGATCACATGTGCTTGTTTGACAATATGTATGCTCAAACAAGGAAGCCAAATTGGTGCATTGCAAGATGTAGATGACAAGGATCCACTCCCACTAGTAAGTGGAGCTTATCTTCTATTTTGCATGGAATGCATCATAGTCCTCTGAGATAAGATAGAAGAGAAGAAGGCAAGTGATTGAAGGCTCACACCGGATGAACCGGTGAAACACTAAGTTGTCTTAGGTGAATGAGATCATAGATATGCACCGGATCAACCGGGAAGACATGATGTGTTGCTGGTACATAGAAGGATATGTTTGTCACTTTGAAAAACTAGTTGATAGGAAAATTGGTCAAATGATGAAGAAGGCAAGGTTGAGAAACTACAAATAGAGAATGTTGCCAAAATGAAGATGAAGTTTAGTGCCACCGGTGTGCATGGTATCTTACCAGTATACATGCAAAAGAAACTAGAAGTATAGATGTCAACCGGTAATGCTGACAAGGTGCAAAAGTGAAAGGCTCCCATTTTTTGAAGATTTACATGAGGTTTGTTGGCAAGTGTGCTGACCAATTTAGATGTTCCACTAGAAGAGAAGCAAAGTGCAAGGGTGAAGATAGATCGTTTAGGGTATAGCCGACAGGGTTTGTAAACTAGTAGATGAACTCGGTTGTGTGCTACTGGTCGGTGACCAAGTCAGACCGACATAGTGAACCAAGGTGGATTCTGATAAAGGTGTCATGTGAAGGTGAAGTGGCATGCATGCACAGGTCGGTGTGGTGTGTTGATGAGGTCGTTGGCAGTTGGACCAAAATTAAATGGCAACTGTGAAGCTCAAGGAAGGAGGGCAAAAGATTGTGGCTCGAGATTAGGAAACAGTAGAGATCCATAACAGACTGATCTAGCAAATCAAAGTGGGTGAAGGAGACCACATTGGGCATGTGATTGATTAGACACAAGGTCAAAAATCACGCTACAAATGGCTAAAAATGGAAGATGTGAATCGCATGGTAACCAGAATGGTGATGCTCATTGATGGGGTGCAGATCATCAATCAAGGACATGATATCAGATTAGATATGATATGTCATGATGATCAAAGAAGAAATCTGATGCAGATTCAGTGCATGGCAAAAACCCTAGCTCGCATATATTTTAACTCACGTTTAGACGGGAAATTCTGGCTATAAGAGTGTGAAGCAAAGATGTAGATGTTGTCATTGCATGAGATAGTAAAGCCAGTGAAGGAAGTCAAAACTAGAAAGCTAACTAGTCAAGTGCTCAAAGACAATCAGAGAAGAGACTAAGTGTGTGAGAGAGAACCAATTTGAAGAGTTCAACCAATGAGAGTGAGGCAGCCGACAATCTATCACTAAGTCTGACAAAGGAGTGCACCAGTGATGATTGAACCGGTAGAGAAGAACCATAGTAGATTGTAATGAGAAGAGCACAGTGAGAATCAGAAGAGAACCAATAAGCTGAGAATCGGCAGTAATCAGATAGCAGACAACTGACTAAGTGAAGAAGACCAGTGGTGGCTAGCAACAGTGTGATAGAGAGCAGAACCAGTAGAGAAGAAGAAGAGGTTGAACCGGTATGGTTTCAGCAGAGAGTGAGTTGCAGCAGGAGACAAGGTTGCAGCAATGAGAAGGTGAGTAGAGAACTGGCATAGAATTAGAGAGGAGTACCGGTGGAGAGACTTGCATGAGAGTTACAAAGTTATTTTGTGACAAGGATATTACCTTTATATCTATTTTATGATCTTGTAATCACTGAGTTGGATCTCAATGCAGGGGTCTGTGCTCCATGGGTCGGTGGCCTAAAATTAGGGGTTGGTGCTCCTTGGATTGGTGCCCTAAAGCAGGAGTGGTACTTCTTCGGTTGGTGCCCTAAATATTGTAACCGAGGTTTTCATTGTCAGGTTGTATTGGAGCAGTAGTCTTCGGCAACATTTCTCACTGAGGTTTTTCCCATATTGGGTTTTCCACGTACACTTGGTGTTATGAGATGTCCCTTCTATGTGTGGTTGCATTTGTGTTATCTTACCATCTAACTAGTATGTCTGCTTTATGTTAGATCGGTTAACCAATATATACACATAGGAGAGAAAAGGGGAAAAGATTTGGAAACCACTGATTCACCCCCCCCTCAGTGGCATCTTGTGTTCAACAATTGGTATCAAAGCCCAGGTTCCCTATTGATAAACTTTCTCCAGCTTGGGTAGATTATGTATTTGAACACAATGGTTTTTTTAGTGGCAATCCCTACTACTGTATTTGATGGTCCAAACTTTTCTATTTGGAGTTGTAGGATGGAAGTCTACCTATCCTCTTTAGGGTTTGATGTGTGGATGTTGGTTGTTAATGGCCGCCCTAGTAAAGTTGGTCCTCCCACCGATTCAGAAGCAGAAAGAAGATACCAATGCAATGATGTGGCAATGAAGGCTATATTTTGTGGGCTCTTAGATGATGTTTCCTCATAGGTGGACAGATGAAAATAAGCAAAAAGCCTATGGGACAGATTGAAGAAACTTTATGGCAATGAACCTTGTTCTGCAAAATCGGTTTGTGATAGCAAGAAAAGAAATGGATCACATAGGTTTGTAGATGAAGATAGATCAGTGAGCAACAACATCAACAATGATGAATAAGGAACCCACCTCTTCATGGCTCAAGAGTCAAATGATGAGAAGAACACATCTATGAGTGATCATGTAGATCATTCCTATCGGCAAGATGAATTTGGCAGTGATAGTAAAGGTGAAGAAGAAGATGTGTTTGGAACTCCGTAGTCTTGGGAGTCCGGAGTGGTAAGTGTTGGTATTTAAAGTAAAAGCACAACCAAAACAAAGTCTAGAACTCAAGAGTCAGACAATGGGTATTGATGGCACATAGAAAGGCATTGATAACACGATTATGAAAGGAAAGCTTGATTAGGAGTTTCGGAAAATGAACATAAGAAGTTGTGTTTGAAAGAAAAGACATCCAAGCTAATAGGAGTTGATCTCAATACCAATCGCACAAGATGAAAAATAAAGAGAGAAAAATGAATTGCTAGCCATGGAAAAGTGAAAGAAAAATGCAACATGATTCCTAGCAGTGAAAACCAAGTTAAATTTTATTAAACAAATGGAAAAGTTTATATTCATATTCTCTTTCTTTGAAATGTTTTCCTTTAATGCTATGTCACGTAAAAGTTTTTTTTGTTTCTTTTGGGTCAAAAAGGGCATTTTAAGTTGGAATAAATTTGGACTCATTTAATGAGCTAATGCAATTAATTTACAACTTTATTTGTAAATTGATTATTCCTTTTTTTTTTCCAAGAAAATCTACAGTGGTGGGACATGAAAAGGGGAGAATTTGTTAAATTTTAATTTATTTTAAGATTTAATAATGTCTTAATTATTTTTATTTATTTAAATTCACAAAGGAATTAATGTTTTTTTTAATTTAAAGTTGTGAATTTGGATGAATAAAATATTTTTTTGTGTGAATTTCAGTTAATTGTTTTTATTTGTTTTCCTCGGTAAATCTTATTCAAAAGGGAAATGAACAAAAGGAAATGTCTATAGATTTTCATCTATTTTAAGATTGATTAAAATTTGATATCATTTTATTGATTTAAATTCACAATTAAATATAAATTTAATTTAAAACTTGTGAATTGATAATTTATAAAATAATTTACATGTTACACATTTAAATAAATTAGAATATTTTAATTATTTCTTTTTTAAATGTGTAGATGGAATAAATGCTAAACGGGAGTTTATTTGGAGATAGAAAGAAAAGTTGCCAAGAGATGAACTAAAGTCGAGTTGGGAGATAAATCGAAGTTGAACTCGACATCAAAATAGAAATCACCAAGTTTGGGGGCTTGATGTGCAAATGATCTATGTTTCAACTGGAGCTAAAAAGTGGAAAGTTGTTGTTTTGAGGAGCTTACTTACATGGTTGGCTAAAGTGGAACCAAAGACAAAGTTGGTAACTTGCCAAGCAAGGAGTTTGGATGAGAAATCAACTTGACATCAAGATTGGAAAACTATTGCTTTGAGGACAAGTTAGCATAGTCAACTAAAGTCAATTTGTTGTTTCTAAAAGGGCACTTTTATGGGAAATATCTATAAATTCGAGCTTGAAGCTCATTGTAAGGAGTTAGCAATTCTGGATTTAGACTTTTCTATATTAGGTTCTTAGAATTAGAAATAGCTTAGGAGCTGGAAATTTTCTAAAAATTGGTTGAGGGTCACTCCAGATCTTTTTCCTTTGAATTTTCATGTTAATGTAGCTCAAAATAATCTGATAGAAGGCAGAAATCAAAAGTTTAGTGTGACAAATCTGGTGGACAAGTGCCTCATTCGAAGGTGAATTTATAAACTTCAATGCAATTTCTTATTTCTTTCATTTGTTTTCATTCATATGATTAATGTTAGATATCATTTTGTCTGATTTAACTTCCTAAACCTAGAGAGAGTTGTGTTTGCATTGTTGCAATTTGTGCATCCTTATGGTGATTGGTGTTAATGTTAATGTGGCTAAGAATTTCTTTCCATCGAATCTAACTTCATTAATACTTTAAATTGATTATTTGCATGTTGATGTATGAGTATTCCAATTTCCTCCAAATTTAGTTGATATTGTTGGATTGAATGTATGTTGAATATTTATCATCTTCTTGCATTCCCTTTTCTCTTTTGTTATTTCTTTTTTGTTGGTTATTTTTATTTTAGTTTATTTTTCTAACTTATACAGATAATTCAAAAACATCCAAATTAGTAGGCCCCTTAATAGGTACAACTACATCAACTACTGAGTTACCCAACACCATCATGACCTAACTGCTGAGACCTTGGAGTTATCAATCTTTCGCAATTGACTACTTTTTAGGAGAGGTGGTATGTGCATCCATGTTCTACCTACCTATTGGTGTGTGTGTGTGTGTGTGTGTGTGTGTGTGTGTGTGTGTGTGTGTGTGTGTGTGTGTGTGTGTGTGTCTCAAAACACTTGTCAAAAAAATTGGCACTAGAAGGAGGGCCAGGTAACATTTTCTGAATTATTTATCTAAGTTAGAGTGAGATAAGACTTGGGAAAGTTTGGCTCTGATGGGTAGTCCATTGTGTATAACTGGGATTGTTCATCCAATCCCTCATCATGTGTGCTATGGATTTCCTATGTTCTATCCTGAAAATGGACAAAGTGCCTCAAGCCACGTAAGTTCTTCCAAAAATTACTTAAAACTTATTCAAAATGTGTCACATGATATCATTTGCATCTTGTTCGCAAGTACTTTTCAAGGCTCGACATTGCACTAGTATGCAAATCTTCCTCTTGGTTTAATTTGTTCTTGGTGGGAGTTAGAATTTTTGTTCACGTGTCAATATGATCCAATAACGAGTACACAAGATATTTTATTTCAATTTGAAAGTGTTAAAAGAAATTTGGGTGAAACTATTTCTCAATTTAATCATAGATTTCTTTACATATATCAGAGAATTCAATCTACACATAGGATCATCGGCACTTATTCCTTGAAAGAACACTATCTTTGGTGTATTGGTCTCACATTCATAGCAAAAGTTAGAAATATGAGTGAAGTAAATGATGTTAATCAAGCAACTAGCATAGCCTTTATATTATCGCAATCTAGATATGATACACCAAATGATACTTATGGTGAATTCAATGATCAAGTGTTGGAGAATTGTCAATATGCATGGGATTATGACACAATATACACTATACATGTCCAACAACAATAATATGAAAATTTCAATGTTTTAAATTTTCTCAACATAAATTCAACCAACTCAATTAGTAAATGTAATTATGATCAACGAATGCAAATTCCAAATTTGAATGACAATGTTTCATCTTCTTGCGAGAATATAACTATTGCAACTTCTTTTTTTATCATGATTCGAGAAGTAGAGCAGCAGATTATAATGAAATTGCAGCTATAACAGCAATTTAACAGCCATGTCAACCCAAGTGGCTAAGTCTAAATGAAGATAAATTGGCTGCAAACATTGATTAAGAGAAGTAAATCAAGTTTGGAAGCAATTCAACAACCACTTTTGAGAGAGATTTTGAAGAAATTGAAGCTGCCACAACGCTGCCCCAACATTCCCACAATGAAGAATCAACAAGTAAAAAAATTTATAGCCGAAACAATCCAGACCAATGCCAATCCAAAACAACAAGTTTGGCATCAATCACAACCATAGCAACACATACTTCCAACACTCACAACACCAAGCAATAAAGCTAATAATAAAAATTACAATATTTTCTTTAGGTTCATAATGGATTCACATCCATAACCAAGTGTGGGCTCCTCAATCTTTTTGTTGAAATCATCATCAAAGAGTCAGCATCTCAACATATGATCCCATAAAACATGAGATCTCATAGTCTCATCCAAGTCTCTCTAGTCTTCATGAGCACAAACAAATCACTCCATGCTAACTTCAAATGCGATCCTACAAAATCATGAAACTCCAAGCAAATGATTAATACTTAAAAACAAAGAGAAACAACAACACCTCACCAAAGACTCAAGAGTCCTCTATGGCACCAAGATGTCACTATTACCATCCATCATGAAATTATGAATCCACATCATTGTCAAAGACCCCACTAAACCATGTATCCAAGCTCTTCCAGCATCATAACAACCATCTCCTAAATATATATCATCTGTGGCCCCAACAAAATCAAAGAACTCAACCAAGAGATCCCAAAAGGAAGAGTCAAACCACAATCTCCAAACCAAGAAGATGCAA
The DNA here is from genome assembly GCF_030272615.1 of Cryptomeria japonica. NCBI lineage: Eukaryota > Viridiplantae > Streptophyta > Pinopsida > Cupressales > Cupressaceae > Cryptomeria > Cryptomeria japonica. Next base: position 597,246,710 of record NC_081407.1, read on the forward strand.
TTGCACATACTTTGTCAATAGAACCAAATATGCCAAACTCTCACTGCAATCTAAAGGTAGAATCTAAGAGCTCTACATGACACCAGCACCCATTGTAAAAGATCATCTAACTTCTAATCAAATATTGTCTATGGCTCACAATACACTACAACCACAATAACTTAGAACCAAAATTTTGAAACAAAGAAGATAGAACACATTTTGTGACTGCATAAAGCTCCCACTAAAAGTCATATCGAGTAATGCATGGTATCATGAACAACCTCATTACCAAAAATCCACTAAAAGTGAATAGAGCTTCTCATGCACCATAATCTATTGCTAAGATTCAAATGATGAGCTATATCAAGTACTCCAAATAATCATTTTCTCACTGCAATCAAACTACCAATGTAATAGTGATGACCGACAACAAGGACCTACCAAACCAAATCTTCATCAAAGAATTTACAAAATCACATGTGCAACGTCTCAAAGAATAAATACATAACCAGTGCTCCAATCTCAAATAGCTAAAAGATTCAACCTCACATCAATATCATGCATAAAAAAGATAATTATCATAGCGTGTGTATTTCAAAGACTCAAACACTAGAATCAATGGTAGACCTTGGTAAATTGTGTAGTGTTACAAATTATAACCCTCCACAATTTACACCACCTTTTGTGCCCCTACTTTTAGTGTTTCCTATCTTAGCTCTCTCCCAAATCCACTTCTAGTCTTTTCACCTCAAATCTGATGTCATCTATCTACACAAAGAACTAAACATTTACCTTGAGCTATGCACTCTAATCTCCCACTTATTTTCCCTATTTTTGGTGGACCATGGCGCCTAGGGCATGCTACTCCTCCTTAAATAGGACTTAGTTTAAATTGGTCGATGCACTTCCTCTCCTGAGTGATTTCAATTCTAGGTGTCTCAATTTGATCATTGGGCATCAAGATAATTGATAAATTACCTTTGGAACCTTATATAAGAGAATTTTTCCTATTTATTTTTAGCTAAGACTCTAAGACATCCACTCATATCACAAGCATTTGTCATCAAGCATTCTCAAGCATTCAAGGAAACATTTAATCCCACCATATCCTTTGAGTATCATGGAGAAACAAATCAACATCAATCTTCATGCAACAATGTGTTTTTTATTAGGTCATTCATGTTCATCTTATTACATCAACAATTGTGATCACATTTAAGGAGCATCAATTATCAATTATATTAGTTGTGAGGCATATCATTTAGCATTTACTTCAGTATTACCATTTACAAAATCAATTCAATTAGGGTTAATTCCAAACTTGGGGTTTGACCTAAGGCAAACCACTGTCAACAATATTATTTCCCTTCTTTTTGTGTCTAGGGTGATAAACCTAGGAGCCATGGACAAATATTCTAATAGAGGAGACAACAATGATCAAATATGACTTTTGTAGAGGCAAAAATCAGAGGACCAAGATGAAAAACCTACCCATGGTCCCAAGGATATTTGACAAACTTCTAGGAATATATTTTGTGTGACATCCTGATTCCAAAAGATTCCAATCTTCCCACATCTGACCTTTGGGACCGAGATGCAAATTGCCACACAATCCTATGGGTTTTAGGCTTAACATGTTGTCATAAGTGCTTCTCTAGCTCTCATGTTTGGACTTTTCTCCATGCCTTTGTATCTCATCTATAGCTTGTTATTTCTTTTGTTTCATGTTAATTCTTCCTCATTGACCCTAGATCTAGCATTCAAATACACTCATATCAATTTCAACAAGACACAATAAAAAGAACTTGATCTACATTCAATCCTCTTTCATTTGCTCAATTGATTTACCCCTTCCTTTAATATTTTCTTTGGAAATTTAGGTCATTTCCTAGTTTACAAGGCTTAAATTGTGAAACCCTAATTTTCCATCTAATACATATTGTTGAATCTGAATCTTCTTACACTTGCATATCTTTTGATTTTAAATTTGATCTTGCATAATTTTATTTATACATATTGAGTGAACATTTTTTTGGTTACATCTTTATTAATTAGTATGGAATATGAAAATGTTGTTTGATGCATATGGTTAAATGGATTTGTTATCTTCTTTTGCTAGTTCAATTTTAAGTTTTATTCAATATGTTCATGATGTTGCTTTCATGCATATGATTTAGTGTCCTAAATTGTACTCGCCTATAATTTTTTCCTTACTTGGACATAACTTTGGCACTTCAGCTTCTAAGGCCTGATTGAAGTGTTGATTCTACTCACATAACCTAGCAAACATTCTTTTTTCATTGTCTTTACAAACTCCTCCAAACCTAGAGCCCTGATTTCCAAGGCCATGGTGTTGGGTGCCTTGGTTTTAAATTAGGACCATGGCATCGAGCACCATGGTCCTCTCAAAAAGGGCCCAATTTGGGGCCTCAATGATCACATAATTTGATCGGAGACCTAGATCTCGTGTTGCCCTGAGTTGGAAATTCAATTTGTTTTTTGATAATAAATTATAAAAGGAGGTCTACTCCTCTCATTTTAAACCTAACCTCATTGAAAAATATCTCAATTACACTTTCATAAATTCAAGTGAGCAAGTAATCAATATTTCATCAAGCATTGGAGCAAAGTGAAGTCAAGTTTCAGACACTAAAGATGGTATCCATGATCTATGTTTTATGAAGACAACATACATGAAACCCTAATTCCTTTGTGAAGTTCAAACAAAACTTCATTGAGGTATATCATTAGTGTTTTAATCATTATTTAGCCTTTCCCTCAAAAGAAAATAATTATACTGCATTCTTTCATTACATTTATCAATTAAATTTCATGGTTAATTCCAAAAATATTTCCCCTTCTCTTTGTGCATAGGAATAGGTACAAAGTTGTGCTCGGGAGGATTGACAAAGTTCACAATGACGAACAGGTTTATCTTTTGATAGAGGAAAATTCAAAGGACCATGGCAAATTGATAATACCTAGTCTCAAAAAATAAAGTCGAACTTCTGAGAGATGATTCTAGATAGCTTATTTAGCCCAGATCCAAGTCAGTGGCTCTATGGGACATTTGTAGCTTACTATTTTTGTTAGAATACTTTAACTATGACCTATTTTACCATAATTATCAAACAATCAAATCAATTCAATCTAGGAAAGAGAAAGGCCTTATCCAAGACACCTAGAATCTAATTAGAATCTCATTCTTCTAAGGCTAGATCTATTAGATTCCTTCTCCTTCCAAATTTAATGGTTAATTAGGTCATTTAGTGGTCTTATTATCTTAATTTAACCCTAACCCTAATGTCACACCATTGCATTTTGGTGAACCCGACTTCTTGTACCTTTAATTTTTTATTTGTGATCTTGAATATGATTTGCATGCATTTTCAAATTCAAACTTGCACTCATAAGTTTTATTTTCAATTAAATTAAATTACATAAATTTAGAGGTTAAATTCACAAAAACCTAAATTATAATTCTAAATTAAACTTGTGGGTTGTATCATTTTGATTTATTGTTTCTAATCTGATTGTTTATGCATGTTAAAATTCAAATTTGAACTCATAGATCTCATTTTCATTTGAATTACTTAAATTTAGAGGTTAAATTCATAAAAAACCTTAATTTGTAATTCTAAAATTAACTTGTGGTTTGCATAATTTTTCAAGTGTATTTTCAGATCTGATCTTTATGACATGTTATGCTATGATTTAGAGGCATATATTGTTCAAAATACCATTCAAGTTGCTTAATTAATTGGTTAATTAGTCATTAGTACAACAAATTGTATTTCTTAATCATAATTTTCAATTTTTCGCATTCAAATTTCTCTCCTTTGTGCATGAGTTTTGTTACCATTAGCCCTACATATAATAGTCTTGTGAGAAGTTGTAGAATTAAGGCTTCCCAAGGTTTAATTACTAAAGAGATGGAGCCTAATTTGGATAACTTATTTCACAAGAATATTGGTGCTTCCTCCAAACCAACAAATGATATCATTTAATCACCATTCTCCTCATAATTCTCATGATATGGATCAATCGCTAACTAGGGTTACCATTGACTAGTTGGAGAAGATTGACAATGAATTTGAAAGTATTCAAAAATGGATGAGTCAACAATACCTAAAAAGTGAGGCAATCTCATTGATTGAAGGATTAAAAAGAATGGTACAAAGTAAAAAAAATTGGTGTTCATTTGTTGCATGCCTTGCTCATATTATTGACACTAATATCATGCTAATCAAAAGTTGTGTCGAAGACATTGGTTACTCTCAACCCACTAGTCAAGCTAATCATTATATTACTATTCCTACATCCTTGCCTAGTGTGCCTACATTTACACCTTCTATCATTACTACTTCCATACAAAATGTTAATCCTACACATGTTAGTCATGGGGGCAATCCTATTAATTAATATTCTTATATCCCTCCTTTTGTGAGTCTTCTATTTGTTCCCCAATCATCTCCCATCCACATATAATAATTTTCCACCTCCTTATTCTCAACCTCCACCCACATACAAAAATATTACTCATTCATCTCAATCCAATATGTCCAATTTCAATCCTTCTATCTAAGCAACTATCAATAACTTAGCCCAGATTGTTACATCTCTACAACATCAATTGGCTTCCATTACTCAACTTGAGTTCAATATCCCAACATTTGATGTAGCAAGCCCATCATCCAATGACATTTTTTGTGTTGTCACTCCTAAGCATATGGAAGTCCCTCAATTGGAGTAGCATAGTGTAAAATGTGACCCCTTGACTCATGTGAAAACATTTCAAACTTTGTGTAGTAGTTATGCTCATGATCGAAGACTTATGGCTAAATTAATTACTAGAACCCTTAGGGATAAGGCTTTGTAATGGTATTGTTCTTTGTCTCTTTATTATATCAGTTATTTTCAACAATTGGCTAATTCTTTTATTAAATAATTTCAACATAATACTGGTCCTAAGATTACTTTGACTGATTTGATTCATTGTAAGGAAGGAGTTAAAGAAAAAGTGGTTGATTTTATTGGTAGTTATAAAAAAAATTATTCTCAAATTTCTCATCCTATGCCTGATCATGATGTTCAAATAATTTTTATTGTTAATTTATAAAAAGACATTAGAGATAAACTTCTTTTTTTCTGAGTTTACTTCCTTTACGCAATTGTGTGCAGTGCTTCATAACTACCAGCTTCAAGTGAGTTAACTTGAATCATCTCCTTCAATGGCTTCGGTTGATAAGAATGAGAGTGCTCAACAATATTTTGTGAAGTTTAAACCTAACAAATGATACATCAAGATAAATGACAACATCAATGCTCAACTGGCAGCCACAACATCAGGTATGGCCCCTTTATCCAAATACTCTAGCAAAGACTTAACTCCTCCTTCTGAGCCTTCACATAGTATAATATTGATAATGATAAATGATGATGTGTTGAAACTTCCTCCCATTAGACCAATTGACTCTTCTAAACCATTGCCACCCTATCATGATCCCAAAACCTTTTGTCAATATCATTGTCAACCTGGCCATGATACTAAAAATTGTTATAATTTGAGGAATAAGATTCTAAGCTCAATTGATAATAATACTATATCTCTAGCTTGTGTGACCGACAAAGGAAACAAATCTATGGCAACTCCTAATCAAAATCTCTAAATCTTCACCAACCCTTTGTAGACACCTAAAATTGTCTCATTAATCATGTACTAATTATTCCTCTAATTGATTAAATATTTTTTTAATTATTTAATTTAATTAATTAATCTTTATTTCTCTAATTTCTTCTATTTTCTCACTAATTATTCAATTTCTATTCTATCCTAATCAATTAATCATTTAACCTTTCTCTAATATTAATTAAATATTAATTATTTAATTAATTATGATTTAAATCCTTTAATTGAATAATCTTTATTATTTAATTAAATTCAATTTCTAAATAATTAAATAGTTTCTTTAAATTATTTAATTAGCTAATTCAAAATCAAAATCAAATCCCCAAATTCTAATTTCATTAATTCCCCAAATTCAAATTCAAATTCATATTCTTCTAAATTCATCTAATTTCAAATACATGTGCATGATTTCAAAAATCAAATTGAAAATCAAAGTCAAGTTCTAAATATATTCAAATAACAAATTGAATTAAAATAAATTCAATATTTAATTAAAATTTCATGCAAAGATTAAATTGAAAATCAAAACCAAAGTTCAAGAACATGCTAAATTAATTAATTAATTAAATAATTTTCTCTCCAATCTCTATTTATATCTTCCACTTTACTTTTTTCCAAAAAATCTTTCAATCAGTTAACTATTCAATCTATTTTAATTCTTCAATTGAATTAATTGATTAATTGCATCATTCTTTAATTATCCACCAATCATTCTTTTTCATCTTTCAATCATCTTTTTTCTCAATTAGTTAATTCAATTAACTATTCAATATATTCTATTCCACCTCCAAATCATCAGTTCAACTATCAATCAACATGTGAGCTCACCTAAGTTCCACCTCTTGATCATTTTGTTCCACTTCTCAATCAATCCTCTCCAAAAATCTATAAATTCAGGATCAATTATCTATTTTCAACAATCACGAACTTTGAATCTTTGTGTCACTTGCAGGTTACCAATGCAATATCTGAGAGCCATCATACCACAAAGAAGAGAAGAATAATAGAAACCATGATGCACAATAGGGAGTTTTATATTGTTTTATCTATTTCAATTATGCATTTATTTCATTGGTTGATGTTTTGAATTGCTTGAACAGTTAAGGAATTCGTGATTTTCCTTATTTCCTATTTAGCAATGATGATTTTAAGCATATAAATTTTGGTGAACCCGACGTGAACAATAGCCAATTAACCTTCTATTTTTCTTTTGTGTTTTTGCAGGATCATACAAATTTTGAGAATTTTTGCAAGTTTTGTATGAATTTCGCAAGCATATCTAACTATTACGCATTCACGTAGACATCATTATGCATTCACACAGACATCATTACACATTCACACAAACATCATTACACATTCATGCAAACATCATTGTGCATTGATACAGACATCATTATGCCTTCATGCAGACATCATTACGCATTCATAGTTTTTAATTTTGCATTCTGATGATTATGTTTTTCCGATTTCTTATTCTATATTTTGTCTAATTCCCCATTCAATTATTCAAATCTAAAGATTTTATCTTTGTATGATGATTTACATGTCTGATATCTCATGGCACATAAGGTGAAGTTTAAGATTTTAGGTGCTCAAAGAATAGCTGAATAGAGAAGGCAAGCTAGACATTACCAATGAATCCCTAAGGCAGAAAAGAGAATACAAGACCTAGAAGACCAAGAAGCTATTTCCAAATTCAACAACCTTGTTCTATCATACACAGTTAAATACTACTTGATTAATATAGACTAGTTGATGAGAGATCTGACTAGGGTCTGACATTCTATTTTGCAAGTTTCTATTGAATTTTATGCTTTTGATAGGGTTTTTTAATTCTTTGTTTATTTGTCACGCATTCATCTTGTTAGTTTCACGCATTCATCCTAACAGTTTTACGTATTCGTTGAGTTATCATTATGCATTCGTGCAATATCATTACACATTCATTCAATTATTATCACACATTCATTTAATAGATAGTTTGGATTTTATTTTTTGGTTTTCTGTGTCTCTTTCTGGTTACTGATTCCCTGTTTGCAGTGTGTGGTGAAATTATAGAGAAGGCTTGATCATCCCAGATTATTTTGAAACTACTGACAATTTGTTTGCATGATCCTTTAGGGTTAACTCACTTTTGGATTTTGGGTTTAAAACTGACATGCATGCTCTCACACTTCATATTCGTGCTTAAAATAAATATTGGGATTAAAATTGACATGCATGATCTCACACTTCACTTTGGTGTTGTAATGTCGGGAAAAGTGAATGATGGAGAGATCAAGAGGAATTCTTTTCTTCCCTCCAAGGAGAGATGAAAGTTTCACTATGGATTTCCCTTCAATCACCTCACGCACATTACATTTAAAAGAGGGGGGGGATTCACTAGATCCAATCTCTAGGGAGAGAGATTGAATACTAAATGAATTGATAATGAGGTAGAAATAATAAGCTAACCCCTCTTTTAGAATGGAAAATGATTGAATTGTGTTTTCAGACCAACTATAAAAGTAGCAAAGAACTGATTATAACTTGAAATAGAAGTGTGGGATGAAGTTGTGCACCTGGATCTAGCTATAATATATTGAGATGAAGCTGCTCTGTGAATTTGAGGAAAAGTTGTCAGGACCATGTTGAAAGTGCATACGGCCCTCCGAAAAATCCGTGAAATGAAAAAGGGTTTTTCTACCTCTATAAATGGAGTCTAAATCTGCAAATACAACTATGCACCTGCAGCCTACACACAGAAAAGAGAGGAAAAGGGGTTGGGATTGGGGGTTTGCCTTCAAGTCAAACCTCAGTTTTGGAATTAACCAAATGATGAAAGAAAGTACTTGCAAGAAAATGTAAATGAAAGATTGAAATGTAATTCACCTCAAGGGAGGTTGTGATAGAAATGTAGGTAGATTTGCTTGTATGTAATTGAATGTTGAAAGGAATCTCCACTTCAATGGTTGAATCCTTGACTTGAATGCAACACCTAGCTTTGAAGGGAGACTTGAGAATGCTCAATGCTTGAAAGGAATGCTTGAATTCTCTTGAATGCATGAATGCATGATTTTATGTATTTGAACTTGTGCCAATTTCCCCTTTTGCAAATAGGAGGGCAAATGCAATTTATATATTTGTCAATTAGGGTTAATAGGTTGATTTTTTATCATAGGCCTACACAGGGGAATTTTTCCCGCGTTAAGTGCAAAGTTCAATGCATAGTTTGAAAGAAGGGGCCCCAAGATAGGGCAGGGATAGGGGCACTTTCTTAGGAGGATAGGGGTACCACACCCCTGTTTTTCCCTTAACTCTCGATAGGAAGCAGGTTTAGGCAGTGTGGAGTGTGGAAAAAGTGTTGTATCAAGGATTGAGAAAGTCGCGGGTCTCCGATCAGGCTTGGGGATTCAATTTGATGATGTGAAGACCCTAATGTGGTTGAAAATTGCAAGGGTCACAATTTTATGATACTACATTCAACCCCCACTTTAGTGGGAGTATAAGTGTACGCCAATACTATCGGTAAAGTACAAGGAAAAAAGATTGAAAGACTTCTACCATGTCAAGGAGGCAAGATACACCAAGCCCCCAGTGGAATTAGGATCTTAAAAATTCGATTGCTAAAGTAAAAGGGAATATCGAGAAGGGAAGAACCATGACTGCAAGTAGCAAGGTTCCCCTCACTATGAGTCATGAAAAGAAAGGATACCAAAAATTACAAAGAAAAGCCCAATTCACTAAGTAACTTTAAGTATCAAGAAGGAAAATATGAGCAGAGTGTATGCCCCCACATTAAAGTGATCGTGCATGCCTTATCGGGAGTGATTGCTTTAAGGTAGGATACATCCAAGAGAAAAAGAGTAAGAGGGAGAACGTTATCACAAGGGTTTAGCCCTCTATTGAGGAATAAACTCAAGGATAATGAACACAAAACACGAGGTAGTTTTGCTTTCCTCGGGGTTAGTATGTTGTATGATAACTCATGTATATCATATGTTTATGTGCATAGAATAGTCGTCATTTCCCAAAAGAAGGAATCTACCTTGGGAGAAAGGGAATAGAAGATGTTTTTTTGAGTCAACATGAGAGAGACCAAAAGAGATCTCAATTCTTTGCATTGTCATCAATAGACGTTAAGGGGAAAAATAGAAGAATAGGGATACACATAGAAGAATAATCACAAAAGAGAAAGAGAGGAGAAACTGAGAAGATCTACGGTGCTAATGTTGCTAATCTAGCATGACATCCACCTCCTGATCTTGTTGATCACTATTTCAGGAAGGTGGGAAACACGCTAGAGGAGTGACATCAAGCACAAAAAATGGGGCTATCACAAGGACTATGCTCATGTGGTAAGTCACTTTGTTCGACTCTAGGAGCTAGGATTAGGGATTTTGAAAATTCTACTGATAAATACTTGTCAACATCAACATACTTATAGTCACTATCAAAAGTATTAGGAGTTGTATTGCCATCTTGAATAACATTTTCACCTATTTCCTTATCAAGATTTATAGAAAGAGGAGTATGAACATGAATAGGAGTAAATCATCACACATTTTTTGTAATTTATGATTTGGAGATTTAGGTTGAACATCTTGCTTAGGAGAAAAGGGAATCATGTCAACTGGTGGAGTTCTAGGAAATTGAATATTTTGACGAACAGCTTCACGAGCTTGAACACGATGTCTTCGTCGGTGTTCTCTTGCACAACAATTCCATCGAGTCTTAGAGGAAGGCTAGGAAAAAGGAGGAACATTTGTTCAAGGTAGAATATTCTCCTCTTTGATAGTTGAAGGTTTAGGTTGAGGTCTTTTAGGTTGGACAAGAGGAGAGGCATGCCTCTTTTCTCTATAAGAGGAAGGAGGTGGAACTGTGCCATATAAAGGAGGAATATTAGGTGTAGGAAGGAGACCAAGTCTATCATGAGGAGGAGTAATAGGTCTAACCTTAGGAGGAATACTATTATTCTTCTTAGGAGAAGGCATAGTCACATCCATAGGAATAGGTAGGGGATATTCCTTAGGAGGAAGATTAGTTCTATCTGTTAGGGGAAGAAATTCATCTTCAAGAATCATAGGAATGTCAAGTGTTGGGGATCTACATTGACTTAAGCATAAGATCATATCTTTCTTCCATTTTTTATAAGATTGGAAAAGAGTATCACTCCTTGATGGGAGAGATTGAAATTACTTAGGCCAAAAGAAATCAATAGGAACATCTGGGCTTCTTTCAAATCGTCGAAATAAGCTATGGTTAACGGTTATGATTTCTCTATTATGAGAAAATTTTAAACACTTATGAATTGGACAAGCAATAGCCTTCATGGAAGATAGCCAAGGGTAGCCTAGCTTCACATAGAATTGCTCAGAAGAATAAATGATAACAAAGTTGACATCCATAGATTTAGTATGAACTTCAACATGAAGAGTAATAGAACCAATGGTAGGACAAGAGAATCCATCAAATAACTTCCCAACCACATTAGTATCATCATAGATTGGTTTATGCAAACGTAAAGTTAAAATATACTCCTCAGTGATGATATTAACCATGCAAGAGGGATCGACGAGGGCATCACAACAAGGTATGTCCTTAACCTTCACAACTATGTATAAAGGGCCATCAAGTCCTCTAATGTTCTCACTAGGGTCGAATGTAATAGAAGGCTCCTTAGGTATCTATTGTTTCTCTACCATGTTCACCGAATTTGGAGTTGTGGTAGTAAGATCAGAAGGAGAGAAAGAGGTATGTTCAATCTCAATCATGTTAGAGGTATGAGAAGGTAAAGGATCAGTAAAAATTTTAAGATTTTGATTAGGAGGAGCTACTGATTTGTTTCCCTTATCATTCACACCTGCCATGGATATAGTATTATTATCAATCAAATCTTGAATCTTACTTTTCAATGCAAAACACTTTTCAGTATCATGACCAGGTTGACGATGAAATTGACAAAAGGAATTATTATAAAAATAAGGGCATGCAAGCTTAGAAGGATAAACTAGTTTTATAGGAGGAAGTTTAATAACATTTCTTTGTAATAACTGAGACATAATACTATGTAAAGATTCATTCAAAGGAGTCAATTGTTAACACTCCCCCTTATCACTCGGAGCCATAGGAGTATATTGCTCCATTTGATTCATAGCCAGTTGATAATTGTGGAGTGTTGTGCACAACTATGGAAAGGAAGTAAACTCAGACAAAAGAAGATTCTCCACAATATATTTTTGTAAATTAGAAATGAAAATTCTTTAAATATCATTATCAGGTACAGGAAAATAAATTTGAGCACACAAATGCTTATATCTACCAATGAAATCAGTCACTTTTTCTTTAACACCTTGTTTACAATCCATTAAATTAGTCAAAGTGATTTTAGGACCAATGTTGTTTTGAAATTGTTGAATGAAAGCATTTGCTAATTGTTGAAAAGAAGTGATAGAATAAGGCAAAGAGCAATACCATTGTAAAGCCTTATCTCTTAGTGTTCTTGTAAATAATTTTGCAAGCAATCTTTGATCATAAGAAAAATTGGTACACAAGGTTTGAAATGTTTTAACATGCATTAGAGGATCACCTTTTCCATTATAGAGTTCCAATTGAGGGACCTCAACATGCTTAGGCGGGACAGATTTAACAATATCAAGAGAAAGTGGGCTCACAACATCAAATGTGGGCACACTAAACTTGCATTGACTCAAGGAAGCAATTTGTTGTTGTAAGGAAGACACAATTTGAGCAAGATTGTTAATGGTCTCTTTGGTAGAAGAATTGATATTAGACATGGTTGATTGATAAGGTGGTGTGATATTATTTAAGGCATGGATTGAGAATAAGGTGGTGGGATATTATGATAATTAGGCATAGGTGATGATTGAGTAGGAAAAGGGACACTTAAAGGAGGAATAAAATTGTTGAATAAATTACCCCCTTGTGGCACATTGATTGGTTGAAGGATAATATGAACGCTTATTAAAGACATAGTTAAAAAAGAAGGATTAAATGAGGAAGAAGGATTTCCCCCATGATTAATGGTTGTAGGGATGACATTTTGAGTTGAAGTAGCCATGATGTTTGAGGTAAAAGTAGGAACACTAGTCTTAGGAGTAGTCAAAGGAATAGAAGGATTGACTTTTGTTGAAGTTTGTGAATAACCTATGGTTTCAGAAAACTCTTTATAGGCATGACATTGAAATAAACAATATGAGAAATGCCACGCAATATATCAATTCCATTCTTATCACTTTGAATCATACATTTAAGTCCTTCAATTAATGGAAGAGCTTCACTACTAGGGTATTCTTGGGACATCCATTGTTGAAAGTTATCAAATTGATTGTCCAATTTTGAAAGTTATCTATGGAAACTCTAGTCAAAGCTTCTTCTTCATCATGGGATTCATCAATTGGATAGATAGGGACATGATTAGGATGGGCAGAATTAACATTATCCTCACTAAAGAAGTCACCCAAATTAGGTTCCATCTGCTCAATAATTAAACCTTGGGAAGCCTTAATTCTAATGCTTTGTCTAATGGGGATAGTATAGGTAGGACTAATAGTGTTAAAACTCATGCACTAGAGGCAAAATTTGAAATTTTGATTTTGAATTTTGAATTGTAGGAACAAAGTTTACAAAATTGAATAATGCAAAATTTTAAAAAATAATGATTAAACAATTTGAACTTTGTTGAAAGAAGAAAATGAGACAATTTCCAAAAATAATTTTATGATAAATGAAAGGAAAATGGAATTTTAAAATTAGGGCCAAGGGATACCACTTAATCTTAAAATTGACAAAATCAGAAGTTTTAAAATTGGGGCAAATTATATTAACCACTTAATTTTTTTTTTAAATCTTGAAATTTGAAATGTTGAATTTTGAAGGTATTTTTTATTTTAGAGGAATCAAAAATCGAAAAAATCAGCCAATCTTCTGGATTTGAGCTATTAAATAAAGTCTCCCAAAATTTTGGAAAAAAGTTCATGGACCATGTTGAAAGTGCACACGATCCTCCCAACTTTTTTGAAAATTTTCAAGGATGAAAGTTACGATGATTTTACAACTATCCCCAAAACATTGGTGGATTTTACGATCTCTAGATAGACAAAATTAAGGTTTGAATATGAAAATAGGACCCTATTAGGGTTTCAAAAAAAATGAGGAACTGAATTACAAATTTGAAAAAGGTCAAACCTAATGGATAGGGACACCTTGAAAAAAATTTAGAAAACTAAAGTTGATTGAAATTGATTGAAATTGACACAAAATCCAATTAAATTTGAAAATTAGGGTTTTAGGACGTAACCACTTAATTTTTAAAATTTTGAATATTGAAAAACGAGGGAAATTGAAATTTTGAATTTTAGGAAAGAGGATAAGCCTGAAAACAGTCACAAATCTTAAAATTAAATGAAAATTCAATTTTTGCACAATTTCAAGATAATTTTTGAAAATTAGGGTTTTGATAATTAACCTTTTAATTTTATGAATTTGATTTGCAAATTGAACAAGACAAAGAAGAAATTGAATTTGACAAACAAAGCAATTTTCAGATCTAAGACAATAGCAAGCAATTTTTAAAAAACATAATTTTAATTTCAATTTTTAAAACTAGGGTTTTGAATGAATTAACCACTAAGTTTGCAGAATAATTAAACTTGTAAATGAAAAATATGCAATGATTTTTAGAATAAAGCATGCAAGACGTCGGGTTCACCAAAATGTAATGTGGGGAAAAGTGAATGATGGAGAGATCAAGACGAAAGCTTTTCTTCCCTCCAAGGAGAGATGAAAATTTCACTATGGATTTCTCTTCAATCACCTCACGCACATTACATTTAAAAGAGGAGGGGGGGGGATTCACTAGATCCAATCTCTAGGGAGAGAGATAGAATACTAAATGAATTGATAATGAGGTAGAAATGACAAGCTAACCCCTCTTTTAGAATGGAAAATGATTGAATTATGTGTTTTGAGACCAAGTGTAAAAGTAGAAAAGAACTAATTATAACTTGAAATAGAAGCGTGGGATGAAGTTGTGCATCTGGATCTAGCTATAATATGTCGAGATGAAGCTGCCCTATGAATTTGAGGAAAATTTGTCGAGACCGTGTTGAAAGTGCACACGGTCCTCCGAAAAATCCACAAAATGAAAAGGGTTTTTCCGCCTCTATAAATGGAGTCCAAATCTGAAAATATAACTACACACCTGCAACCTATACACAAAAAAGAGAGGAAAAGTGGTTGGAATTGGGGGTTTGCCTTCAGGTCAAACCCCAGTTTTAAAATTAACCAAATGATGAGAGAAAGTACTTGCAAGTAAATGTAAATGAAAGATTGAAATGTAATTCACCTCAAGGGAGGTTGTGATAGAAATGTAGGTAGATTTGCTTCTATGAAATAGAATGTTGAAAGGAATCTCCTCTTTAATGGCTGAATCCTTGAATACAACACCTAGCTTTGAAGGGAGACTTGAGAATTCTCAATGCTTGAAAGGAATTCTTCAACGCTCTTGAATGCTTGAATGTGTGATCTCATGTATTCAAACTTAAGCCATTTTCCCCTTTTGCAAATAGGAGGGTAAATGCAACTTATATATTCATCAATTAGGGTTAATAGGTTGATTTTTTGTCAAAGGTCGACACAGGGGAAGTTTCCTCGCTTTAAGTGTAAAGTTAAATGCATAGTTTGAATGAAGGGGCCCTAAGATAGGGCATGGCACATAAGGTGAAGTTTAATATATCAGGTGCTCAAAGAATAGCTGAACAGAGAAGGCAAGCCAGACATTACCAATGAATCCTTAAGGTAGAAAAGAGAATACAAGACCTAGAAGACCAAGAAGCTATTTCCAAATTCAACAACCTTGTTCTATCATACACAGTTAAATACGACTTGATTAATATAGGCTAGTTGATGAGAGATCTAACTAGGGTCTAACATTTTGTTTTGCAGGTTTCTAGTGAAATTTATGCTTTTGATAGGGTTTTTTAATTCTTTGTTTATCTGTCACGCATTTATCCTGTCAATTTCACGCATTTGTCCTATCAGTTTTATGTATTTATTGAGTTATCATTACACATTTGTGCAGTTATCATTACGCATTCATTCAATTATTATCACGCATTCGTTTAATAGATAGTTTGGCTTTCTATTTTTTGGTTTTTTGTGTGTTTTTCTGGTTACTGATTCCCTATTTGTGACGTGTGTTGAAATTACAAAGAAGGCTTGATCATCCCAGATTATTTTGAAACTACTCACAATTTGATTGCAGGATCCTTTAGGGTTAACTCTCTTTTGGATTTTGGGTTTAAAATTGACATGCATGCTCTCACACTTCATATTGGTGCTTAAAATAAATCTTGGGATTAAAATTGACATGCATGATCTCACACTTCACTTTGGTGTTGTAAAGTGGGAAAAAGTGAATGATGGAGAGATCAAGAGGAAATTTTTTCTTCCCTTTAAGGAGAGATGAAAGTTTCACTGTGGATTTCCCTTCAATCACCTCACGCACATTACATTTAAAAGAGGTGGAGGGATTCACTAGATCCAATCTCTAAGGAGAGAGATTGAATACTAAATGAATTGATAATGAGGTAGAAATGATAAGCTAACCCCTCTTTTAGATTGGAAAATGATTGAATTGTGTTTTGAGACCAACTATAAAAGTAGCAAAGAACTGATTATAACTTGAAATAGAAGTGTGGGATGAAGTTTTGCACCTAGATTTGGCTATAATATGTCAAGACGAAGCTGCCCTGCGAATTTGAGGAAAATTTGTCAGGACCATGTTGAAAGTGCACACGGTCCTCCAAAAAATCTACAAAATGAAAAGGGTTTATCTGCCTCTGTAAATGGAGTCTAAATCTGTAAATATAGATATGCACCTACAACCTACACAAAGAAAAGAGAGGAAAAAGCGTTGGGATTGGGGGTTTGCCTGTAAGTCAAACCCCAGTTTTGGAATTAACCAAATGATGAAAGAAAGTACTTGCAAGTAAATGTAAATGAAAGATTGAAATGTAATTCACCTCGAGAGAGGTTGTGATATAAATGTAGGTAGATTTGCTTGTATGGAATTGAATGTTGAAAGGAATCCCCTCTTCAGTGGTTGAATCCTTGACTTGAATGCAACACCTAGCTTTGAAGGGAGACTTGAGAATGCTCAATGCTTGAAAGGAATGCATGAATGCTTGAATTCTCTTGAATGCTTGAATGCGTGATCTCATGTATTTGAACTTATGCCAATTTCCCCTTTTCCAAATAGGAGGGAAAATGCAATTTATATATTCGTCAATTAGGGTTAATAGGCTGATTTTTCATCATAGGCCGACATAGGGGAAGTTGTCCCGCTTTAAGTGCAAAGTTCAATGCATAGTTTGAAAGAAGGGGCCCCAAGATAGGGCAGGGATAGGGGCACCTTCCTAGGATGATAGGGGTGCCACGCCCCTATCTTGCCCTTAACCTAGGACAGGAAGCAAGTTTAGGCAGTGCAGAGTGCAGAAAAAGTGCAGTTTTGGGGATTGAGCAAGTCACGGGTCTCCGATCAAGCTTGGGGATTCAACTCCCTAATGTGAAGACCCTAATGTGGTCAAAAATTGCAAGGGTTGCAATTTTATGACACTGTAGGTGTCTAAAATAGACATGCACATGTGTACCTCACACCTTAGTTTGGGCTTTAAAATTGACATGGATCTCCCTTATGAATAGAATAAATCACACATTGTGAGATATAAGGGAAAAAGAACTTTTTTGTGTCTTGGGTGGACCTATTGTTGCATTAAGTACCTTTCCACCCACCTTTTGGATCTTGGGAGAGAGGGAAAGGTGATAAAGAAACCCACTTTTCTTTTTAATAGTGAGGGGTATCTTTGACTAGGGATTTCATCACCCCATAGAGGTACTTCAAATTAGGGTGCATTGGGGATATCATCTCTTCCAGCATACTCTCGAGTGGGTTTTTCGAGCTGCTATATAAATATATTGGTCAGGTGGATAGATTGTTGAGTGAATTCGACGTATGTGGGGGCCTTTCCTGCACCGATAAGCTTAACTAAAGTTTGAACTGGCTTGCTTTGTGAATCCATCATTGGATTGAGACCCCTCAAAACTTATAATAAGAACCAACTTAGTAACCCAAATCCCATGTCTATTGGTTTCGGGTGTGTTGATCGTACCCCATAGATACCCTCCATGTATCTTGCATCATGAGATGAAAAATCCTCAGTGATAAAATCTTTGGATCTTCGAGGTAAGAGAGATTGCCATGCCCAAGAAGTGTGTGTCATGGAGTGGAGCCAGTGCTACCAAACTCTCTATATGTCCATCTTGTTTTGGTATTTTGTTTTGGGGGCCCCATTGAATGATTTCCACTATCCAGCCTAAGAATGTCTTATGTGTTTTTGTGTGTATCGTTGTGCTAGACCAGTATTGAGTCACTATTTGGGCTATTTTAGGCCCTACCTTGTGTAGCTTTGAATTCTCAAAATTTGTCAAAACACAATTCATCCAGCTATACTTATCTTCAAATAGTGTTCTCATAATTGAAAAATGACTTGTCCCATAAACAAAGTCTATCTTGAAACATCAGACAATTGAATAAAGTCCAAAATTTTGCATACTTGTGACCATAGGTTTTCTTAGAGTCCTTAGGCTTTGCATAAGTCCTTGCATCATCCTCATTATTGTCCTTATTTACCTCCTTACTTTGCATAATTCCTTGCATCGTCGTCATTATCATCCTCATTATAGTTCTCATTTACGTCCTTACTTTGTGTAAGTCCTTGCATTGTCCTCATTATTGTCCTCATTATCATCCTCATTGTAGTCCTCATTTACATCCTTACATTGCATAAGTCCTGGCATCATCCTCATTAGCATCCTCATTATAGTCTTCATTTATGTATATACTTTACATCAATCCTTGCATAGTCCTCTTTATCATCCTCATAAAGTTCCCATATACATCATCATAATCTTCACATAAGTCCTTGCGTAAGTTTTACATAGCTCTTAGAAAGTCATTATTTTGTGCCATTAGCATCCTCGTCCATTAGCATCCTCGTCCATTCTAGTGTCGTCATAATCTTCATTTTAGTCCTTGTTTAGACTCCATATATGTTTTTCATAGTTCATCATCATTTGCATAATCATCTTAGAAAGTCATAGCATGTGTCTTAATGGGTCTACCAGGTGATGATTTTCTCCCCTTCGATCAACCTAATCTAGTCCCAAACGACGGTCAATGAGAAATCATTGACGGCTTAGATAACTTGGCTTGGCAATTAAAGACAAGTGCACCTCAATACATAGGAGTCGAGATTGAACTAGATAGAGAGTATAAGATTGCTCACAAAATTGATAGAGAAATTGCAGCAGAACTCCTTAGACAAGAACTTGAGAGACTTGCATTACAAACACCTCAACAAAGTACTCAACAAGTTCCACATCCTAATCCCCAATACAGAGTTAGGTCTAGTTTTGCATACATTGCTTTTTGGTCTAGAATCTTGCATTCGTACACAAGGTCTATCATCATCTTTCATTAGGTCTTAATGTACTCATATAGAAATCTTAAATTCCCATCACAAGGTCACAAAATACAAAGATTAAAATGGATCCAAACAACAACCAATCAATTAACCCCACTTGGAACATGGACATGTCAAATAGAAAAAACCCAAAATCACAACCAAACTATGTATATCCCTCAAAACAATTCACATGTTCCTCCAAAGAATAATCATATAATAGACATTCTCATAAAGGCTTTCCAAAACATGCTTTCCAAGCAAGACCAAAATCATATATCATCTCATAAAATTGACTCTCAAGTAGCCATCATATCTCCCACCATTTTTTCATCCCATGCCATCTCTGTCAAACAATGCTCCAATGATGAAACCTTTCAAGGGCTATCCAAAATAGAAATCCAAGCTAATCCATTTCATAATTCAAATCCCTTACACTATTTATAATTCTTGGATCCAAAGCTACCACATGCTCCATTTCCAACCAAACATACTCTAAACAGTCCCATTCAAAATACTTTCTCATCATGTCAAACTCTTGAGTCCTTCCAAGAGTCTCCCATACATATCCAAAAACCTACCCCATGTCAAGAGGATAATCCAAAGTTAGAAGAAATGAATCCTAGCATAAATCAAGATCAAGATACAATGACTCTCCAATCTAATCCAATTTTCAATCAAGATCCCACCTGTCAAGAGTCTTATGATGATCCCCTTAATCTTTTGGTATTCCATCCAAGAAGATCACCTTCCATCTCCAGAGAAAAGTGTCTTTCCCAATCCCAGTCAACATCAACCTCTTAGGAAAGATCATGATATCCCTTCCATCAAACTCCAATGATCCAATTCAAAATCAAGAGAAAAATGCAAACTGCAATGATCCAATTCAAAATCAAGAGAAAAACATAAACTCCAATGATCCAATTCAAAATCAAGAGAAAAAGGCAAACTCCAATGACCCAATTCAAAATCAAGGGAAAAGCACAAACTTCTCTACTTCAAAAGATCATGATGAGATTGAAAACATTGGTAAAAATAAACTAGATGATCTTCCTATTGAGCAAGAAGAACCATCACATCCAGATTGGTTTGAAAATGATGAAGCTATAGCAGATTTCATGGGTGTCAGAATTCCACATGATGATTATAAGATAGGATATGAAATAAACCTTGATATCAAAACATACTTTGGAGAAGCGAGCTCCTCTATTTCACAATCCTAATAAGATTGAAAATATTGGTAAAAGTGAACTAAAAGATCTTCCTATTGCACAAAAAAGTTTCGCATTACTTGTAGAAAAGACAGAAGAAGTCAATGTAGCAGAAGGAGCAATTATACATAACATACACTTGGTTGAGTCATATGTTGATATGCCTTTGATGGATTCAGAATTGGTGTTACATCAATTACAAGGAATCAAGCCATACAAGAAGAAACTCAAGAAAATGAATCCGCATATCAATTTAAAAGTAGGGTTACAAAATTTGTGGAAGGTGGGAGTCATAAGGCCCATTGATTAAGGTTAGATTAGATTGCATTTTCATATCATTTTAATAAAATCACTACATGGCATATAGTTTCTTTTTCAAATGCATCGCATTCACAAAATTCCTACATTAGCATATTACAACATCAATAAAACAAGGCAACTATCCAAGTTTATCATTTGTTTGCATTCAAGAGAAGAAAGGTTCATCTCCTTTCTTATATATTTGGACATGAAGTCTTTTAGATACTAAAGTCATTCATTTTCAACATTACCCTGCGACGACGATTTACCTTTGGTTGGGAAGTGATTTCACTATTTGAGATGTTAACCCAAAATCTATCAATTGTTATATCTGACATGTTGTTCTCAAATTCTGATTCCCCCTAAAATACCTTATAATAAAATAATAAACTTTGTCTGCAAAAGAGAAATCAAGGAGAAGGAAACTTCAGAGCAACTTATGACAAGGTTTAATGAACCTTCTACACTTCAAACTTGTCCAAAGTTCAGGTGGGTATACCTTATGTGAATTGACTTAAAACTTTTAAAAGACAGATCCATAGTAAACCAATGAATCTTATCACCTCAAAACTAACTGAAAAAAAGAAAGAAATCTTATGCTCATGTTCAGTATCAACCTACAAGATATGCAAAAGATAACCACAATAGATACCAGTGTCTTATCAAGGCCACAGAGTCATTTAAGTTTAAACAATAATCTCCCAATTAAAAATCTCCATACATCCCATCACCTTAGCTTTTATAAACCCCACATATACCTGACATACATAAGAATTTACCCTCATCAAAATATATAGCATTCATCAAATTCAAAGTCTCCCACAAGGAATTTACTGATAGAAATGATTCCTGCATATTTAATTTCCCTCCTGAAGAGAAAAGCTAAGAAACGCATCTATTTAAGATTGCTTTACAACCCATATTCAAATAATAACCCTAGATTACGCAAATTGAAAACAGTAAATATTTACAAGCACACTTGGAGACAACACCAATTCTAGGCTCAAATTTGATGGTCTGTGTATTGATATTAATTTCAGAAAATATTACAAAAACACTTGAATGTTCTCCATAAGACTTAGAAAAAAGCTCAGATAAATTTTTGCAGCATTTCTTAACAATTTCTTGTGATCCTCTTTCACAGTCCTAGTATCCATTTACAACAATATGGATTCATACAAAGCTTCGGACTTCCCTAGGAAAATTTGTTACAACTATACTTTGTTTCAAAAAGCAGTTACAAGTTTCTTTCTATCTCAACCGCCTTTTCAGTTGGTAACTCTTCTACAATATCCTCTAACTGTCCTGGAGCATCTTCCAACTGTTCTAGAGCATGTTCTTCTTGCACCGCATATTTTTTGGACCACTCTTGAAAAACATCATCGATAGGCCATGAGTAACCAATAACCTTTTTCTTCAACTTCAATAACCTTTTCCAAGAGTTCCTTATTTTCCTTACCTTTGACTCCAAGAAACCATAATGTGATTTCATCTTTTCTATTTCCTCAATTGTTTTAACAAATAGTGAGGTGTTATCTTTATTAACTATTTCATCTAACCTAAGAGACAGATTAGCTCCTAACTCATCTAGCCATACCTGTTTGTCCTTTATCTGATTTTGGTTGACAAAACCTCTAGGAAACAGTTCAAATTTGTGCTCAGTATACTCTTTTCTATATAGGTTAGCCTTCCTTTCCACATTGGCTTTCCCTTCTACCAGCTTTGTTAAATCTTTGGTTAATTCACATGTGGACTTAATAGTGGCATCAGATCCGACTTCATCATAAGACACGCACATAAATTCTAAATCTACTTCCCTCGGGATCCACTTATTTAAAATAGGCTCTAGAATGTCCTTGTCCTCATTTAACTCACATAGAGTGTCAAAAATTCTCTTCATATTGATATGTATCGTGGGAGCATCAATGGTATCAACAAAACTCAAAATTGTAGCCTTTATCTTCTCCTCATACTTATTTGCAAATAAGGCCTGAGCCTATTTCAACTTCTCCAATTCATGTTGATAAGACTTAGCTGGTTGAAAACCAGAAGGCATAGGAGAAGGAGGGAATTCTATGATGGGACTAGTAGGTAGAGGTCTTGCTGGAGATGAAGAGATGGGCAAGGTAGAGGACTCACCTCCTTGGTATTGTCCCATCAGCTGACTTTGAAGTTTGGCAATGATAGTGTCCTTGCTGGCTACCTCCTTCTTTGCTTCATCATAAGCCTTTAGAACCGTCTCCAATTTGATTTGAAGATTAGCCATTTCTTTTGCTTCCTTCTCTGATACTGCTATATTGAACTTAGCAGTCTCCAAAATAGTACTAGCTGCTTCCACCACCCCTATGTCCTAGACTCTCCTAACTATCATTCCTCCTAAGAGATTAGACTATGAGGTGTCCTTCCTTCTTCTACCCTCATCTCTTTTAAGGGACCACATTACTAGAGAGGCATCATCTTTACTAAATACCACTCCTTTCATTGGCTTGGTTTTCTTTCTGACTGCTTCCTGAACCAATGCATTAGCTATATCCCATTCAGAGAGAATTAGCACACCAGCTTTTGAAACCATTTCCCTTCCAGCCTCAAGAGTGATGGCTTTGAATTCAGCCATCATTTCTCATTTGACCACTTCTTCTATTGAATTTTTATCTTTATGAGGTTTTTCACTTATCCTTTTTGCACATCTGATCTTAAACTGATCAATATTTTGTTTCCAAAGAAACTGCATGAAAGCACCTGATGCAACAAAATTGTTGTCAGCTAGGAATTCTTCACTAGCTTGCTTGATAGTGATGTCCAACTCTTTTCCTTGTATCTTACCATCACTTATGTCCATTTCATCACGAGGTGGCTCCTCTGGCATTCCTTCTTGAGTCTCATTGTAGGTGTATGCAATTTCACCTAGACTCCCTAATTGTAATAATTGCTCTACCATAGCTTTCTCATCTCCTATATGAATTGGGGACTGAGAGGGAGAGTACTGAGGATCATCAGATTCAATTTCTTTTCCTACTCTCTACCTTTTTGGTGAATCCTGAATCTCTATAGTATCTTCAATGGCCCTCTTCCCCTTGGGAGTAGAAGGTTCACCTGACACTGGCATCATCACAGTGTATTTAGATTTTTTCTATATTATATAGTTACCTGGTGGAATAGCCTTAGCAAAGGTAGGCTTGGATAGGACCAATTTAACCCTATCAGGATCATTTTGCATTATGGCCTCTCTCTTCTCCTTCAGGGTTTGCATTAAAACCTCAAAATAAAGAATCAAGAATTTAATATTTTCCTCAAATGGGGTAAAACTCGAAAGAGGATCATAGCTACAATTAAATTGGTGGATGAAGTCAAGGGCTCTCTTGTAGGCAATCCACTTTTCCTTCCTTAGTTCCTGCTCATCTAGACTAAATTCATTCCTCATCAAATCTTCAAGAAACTAAAATTGATGAGGCCTGATCTTACATACTGCCCTCTTTCTAAACAGGTCGTTCAAGAAATCTTCAAGGTCGGCACACCTTGATACTGCAGTTGATAACATGTATGATGTAAAGAATTATTCAAAGTACTTCCATCCACCTTTGGTTATTACAAAATGATGAGCCATTGTGATGGTTGGGAAAATTGTCCCTTTACCCCTATTTGTCAACTCGGCTTCCTACACTCCAATTTGTCTCAGCACCTCTACAATCCCTATCTTCAATGGAACTTGATAAGGCAGTAAGTAGGGGGTTCCTCTGAAACCATATACTCTCAAAATAGTAGAGACTGGATACAAATACATATCTCCCCAGTTATGAACAATCTTGATGTCCTACGCAAACTCTTTGGGCCTAAGGAATTCCAAGAGAGCCTTGGGAATCCTAGGGTTTTCTGCACATAACAACACTCTAATCTTAGATGCAAAGCATCTATCAAACTTTAGATAACTCATATCCTTTCTATCCCAAGATAGAACAATACTCCACAATTGCACTGGCATCTCCTCATTATCCTTGACCTTAACCAAGTCCATCTCTTTGGCAAAATAATCTACCCCCTTGAAAAGAAACATATGCATCAACAAGGAATACCATCCAAATGGCTTGTCTACCTTACCATTTTTAATTCCTACTAGGCCTACATGGATAGCATCAGTGAGGAAAGGAGTGAAGTCAAATCTTATGGCCGGGGATGGGTCCAAAATTTGAGCGATCATTAACATATAATGGACTGGCATGTTTTTCTTGGCATCTTCCCCAAAAATTTGACAAAGTGTCCAGTACATACCCTTAGCTCTCAAGGTAAACAGATTCAAGGAAAACAGCTCCATTGTGCTAGGGCCTGCAACTGTTAACCCCCCTATTTTGAAAAAGAATTCTCTCAATGGGCATTGTAAACTTGGGTTAATGCCTCAAAATCAATAGGCTCAAGATAGCTGGAAGCTTCACTACACTTGAAGACATTCCTAAATTCATCATCTTTGATTTCAACAAGGGCTGATCCCTTTATGTTTCTGATGCATTTGGCAATAGGGTCATAACTTTGTGCTATTAAGGTCAATAAATCAACGTCCATGAACACACCATGGACCACAAGTTTTCCCACATCTAAATCCTAGATACTATTCATAGGGGAAGAGGCATGTCTCTGACCAAAACCCACTTTAAACAAACTGAGACCGGATATCCCTATTTCAAGGTCCCTCAACCAATTTCCTTTATCATATAAACCATCCCTAATTTTCAAATGGGGGTTCTTTGGTACTAATTCCTTAGCTCTAGCCTTGACATTGGTCGACATGGTTAACTGCTCAAGAAAATCATCACAAATATTTTGGTCCTGGTAATTTACCTTCCCTGTTAATTCTCTTTTGGGTCCCATTTTAAAAAAATGCGATTGAGCCAATTATCAATCAAAACAATGTTCTAACAGCACAAGACCACAATTCAGCAATTTTTAAGCAACGGGTAAACAAAGATCAAGAGAACCTGATTTTTGGTTTGCAAACTTCTGCTCTGCACCAGCTCCCTCTGCAGCTTCTTCTATGAAATGATACCCTCATCCAAATGATGCGGGAACATATACAGCAATTTGGCTCCTTAACTAGAGCATTAATATCACATGCTTCGGTCGTCCCTTCAGAATTGAATTCATAAGAGAATTCGTAAATTTGGCTCCAATGAGTCAGAACAGTTCTAAGTATTTTTCCCTTTTCTCTTTTGTTGTTTCGCAGAGTGTAAAGTGCTTGCAGGTTCATCTAATGAAATCACGCTGACCGTCCGATCAACTGAAACTTGATCGACTTTTAGCTTTTGGCTTTTCCTCATTTGGCGACGGACTAAAAAACCCTTTTCACTACTTCGCAATAGGTAACCATCTTGCATCTTTTCCTCGCAAAACTGCACTAGCCATCTGGTCAACTAAAACTTGATTGGTCTTTATTCTATCTTAACTTGGTGGTTTATATTACTAACCGTGTTCAAATCATTTACCGCTAACCGTCTTTGCCATTTCACAAATGGTAACAAGCTCACATCTTTGGGTTGCGAAATAATGCCCGCTGTCAGATATTTCTTGAGATGCTCGTCCCTTATCAAACTATTAGAACATGCAGACGTGGGCCCTCTGAATCAACGCCTTCCACTTTGGCATTCGATCCCTTTTGGACTGACGTGTCAACCTCTTACTCACTGAAAGACTTCAGTGGGATCCACTTCTTTCATTGGCACTTGTGCCTGACATATATCGTCCTTGTCTTTAGTTTACGTCATTCTATTTGTTGGGCCTACCACTTGGTCACCAAATTTGTTCTTTGATTTATGTGATCTGGAGGACACATGTAACCTTTTTATTCATGATCCCTACCTCCTGGATTGCTCACTTGGAATGCCATGTCATTTCACCATTTCATGAAAACTAACTCTCGAGCATCTTTGGGTTGCGAATCAACACAGGCCATTGATTATTCTCTGAACCACTCACTCTTTACTCATCAGAAAACCTCCTGGCTTTTGGGACCCGCCACAACCTTTCGCTATTTCACAACAGTTAAAACATGTGCACTTTGATCTCATGAAATAATGAGGGCCATCCAATCAAATAGAACATGATCAGTCTTTAATCTTCAGTCTAAGATTGGACGCTGGGCCCACCAAAACCTTTCGCTACTTCGCGATAGGTAATCTTCGATCATCTTTATCTCACAAAATAATGTGGGCCATCTGATCTCAGAGACTTGTACTGTTGTTACTCTTTCAGCTAACCACTTCATTTGAGCCCACCATCTTTTCACCATTTTGCAACTTGTAAACCACGAGAATATTTAGATTGCGAATCAATGCGGACCGTTGATCTCTTTTCAAACTGATCGCCTTTTAGCCAAGGGAGAAGTCTTCATTGTTGGGTCCCACCAAACCTTTTCGCTATTTCATGATAGGTAACTTTCAAGCATGTTGAGTTCGTGAATCCATGCGGGCCGTCTGATTGACTTAGAGTTGATTGACTTTTATAAGGCCCGATGAACATTAGGAAAGGAGGATTTAAAGGCGAATAAAAATTAAAACATTTAAAGGGACCGCCTAGGTAAATAGCAATGGGGGGAACACTTTGCACGACAAAAGGACCCATCACTTAAGTGAATAAAGTAACGCAGGATTAGAAACCAAAGGTTTTTTCTCAAAAATTGAAGTGACGTAAAACCCAAAACCCCGAACTCCTTAGGACTTAAAACAATCTTGAAGCAACTAGGGCATACCATACTCAAAATTTTCAAAAACCTAGCCAATTATGGATTGAGAACATCCATTTTTAAAACAATGATAACGGCTCTGACTGGGGATGGTTGATCGCAAGATCAACACAAGAAACTCAAAAACTCTAGAGAAATAGACCCAAAACAAGTCGAATAGAAAACAACCAAAACAAACCCAAATATATACAAACAGAGGACCTACTGTGCATGGACGTCAAGAAAAGTAATGCTTTAGGAATTGTCCATGCACTAGAAAATCTTGTACTTCATCATTCATATTCTTTAGAAAGTATGAGTCTTTTCCATTCACATCACAGACCATAGAAGGGCCAATCCATAATGACTCAAACTTCTTATGCTTTCCCTTGTCCTATCCTTTTGCATTCCACTGAAGAACAACATCACCAATTTGAAACTTTCTCAATGATGTTCTTTTGTCAAAAAGATACTTAGACTGCAATTGGATCTTCAAATTTCTCTTATGGGCTAAAGTTTTGATTTCTTCCACTTCCACCATCTGAATCATTCGGTCCTCCATAGGCTTAGACAACTCCATGTCTTTAGCTTGCAGGAATTTATATACTGGAAGAAGATTGTTTACTGGCACTCTAGCTTGTGTACCATAAACCAGCTCAAAAGGTGACATTCCAATGGCCTTGTTGACTGTAATTGTGTTAGCCCACAAGGCTAATTTCAACTTTTGATCCCATGACCTCTTGTTCTCTTCTAAGATTTTCTTAATAATGTTCAAGAGGATTTTATTACTAGATTCAGCTTGTCCATTCCCTTGAGGATGATAGGGTGAAGAGTAGGACATAATTATCCTATGAATGGTGCAAAATGTAACAAACTCTTCAGACCTAAAACTCATAGCATTATCCATTACTAATTTTGCAGGGACTCCAAATCTAGTTATAACATTATCTATCAGGAAATTGATGACAATTTTACTTGTAGCTCTCCTGGTGGGTATGGCTTCTATCCATTTAGTAAAATAGTCAGTTGCTACTATAATCCACCTGTGGCCTCTTCCTGATCGTTCAACAATTTCTCCAATAAAATCAATGCCCCACTAGGCAAAAGGGGCTTCCACTGTGACCGGATTTAAAGGTAAAGCTCCTTCATATTTTAGCTTGGATGAAAACCTTTGGCATGGGTCACATTTCCTAACATGTTCATGAGCATCTTTAAATAAGGTAGGCCAATAATACCCAGCCCTAACTATCTTTCTAGCAGTTGTCTTAGTAGAGTAATGACCTCCACATACTCCATCATGCATTTGAATCAAAACTTTCTTGGCCTGGAATTCATCCAAACACATTAGTAATGCCCCATCTCTATTTCTCCAAAAAAGGTCACCCTGAATGAGAACATATTTTTGAGACTTAAGCTTTAGTGTCCTTTTCTGATTTTTGGTCATCCCTTCTAAAAATGTAGTATCTCTCGAGAAATGTACTACTAATGAATAACAGGGTTGCTTTTCAATGTTGGTGACTACAATGTTTTCAACTTCAACATTGTTTATTTCAACATCAAGAAGATTGGATTCAGCCATAAGCTTTGCCAGGCCTAAGCCTCTCACCAATTTGGTGATCTTTATTTCCAAATCAAATTCTTGGATTCTCTTAATCCATCTACACCTTTTGCCTGTGACCTCGGATTGGGATAAAATGTCCTTGACTGCAGCATGTGGAACATAAGAAACTACTTGTGCATTTACAAGATATGGCCTGAAAGCCTTGACAGCTTTAACCAAAGCATATGCCTGTTTTTCCATGATCTCATACCTTAATTCTGCTACTTGTAAAGACTTTCTATAAAAAGCTATGGGATGTTCAAATCCCTCATTATCCTTTTGCAACAACACTGCAGCTACTGTATGATATGAAGCAAAAGAGAACAAAGAAAAGGGTTTACTATAATCTAGGGATTTCAACACAGGTGCTTCCTGAATAGCTCTTTTAATCTCACCAAAAGCCTTTGAAGCTTCTTGATCCCATCAAAAGTTTGTATCCTTCTTGAGTAGTCTAGCAATGGGCTTTACCACCTCTGCAAAGTTTGCAATGAATCTTCTAACAAAATTAACTTTGCCTTAAAAAGATTGAATACCTTTAACACTCTTTGGTTTAGGCACATTATTTATTGCTTCAATTCTTTCAGGGTCTATCCTTACCCCTTCCTTGGAGACAATATGCCCCAGCAACTTCCCTTCAGTAACAGCAAAATGAAACTTCTTGGGGTTTAATGACACACCAAATTCCAAAGCCTTACTGAACACTTGTTCCAAATCTCCACAGTGGTCATCAGCCTTTTTGGAGAAACATGTTAAATCATCTTGGTACACAACCATGATGATGTTGATAAATTCTTTGAAGGCTACATCCATTTCTCTTTGAAATGTAGCTCCAGCATTTTTTAATCCAAATGGCATCCTTACATAAACATATGTTCCCCAAGGGGTGGTGAAAGTGGTTTTGAATTGCTCAGATTCCTTCACTAGCACTTGATTATACCCTGAGAAACCGTCCATAATTGACAAAAGGTCATAGCCAGTTACCCTCTACAGCATGGCTTCCATATTGGGAGAAGAATAATTATCCTTTAGGGAAGCAACATTTAAATTTCTAAAATCAACACAGTCTTATGTCCCCATTTTTCTTTCTAACTGGGACCAAATTGGAGACCCATGAAGAATGTCTTATAGGTTTAATAATCCCCCCTTCTCTTAGCTTAGTCAATTCTTGCTGCATCTTGGTTTCTAGCAAGGGATTAATAGGTCTCTGCTTTTGTCTAAAAGGCTTAGCATCTGGAAGTAAAGGAACTTCATACTGAAAAAGGTCTTGTCTATACGCCTTTAGGTCTTCATAGGACCAAGCAAACACATGCTTATATCTCTTCAATAAATTAATAAGATTAGTTCTAACATGAGGAGGCAAGTTTTTTCCAATGTATACCAGCTTAGGGGATAATTATGTCCCCAAGTTTACTTCCTCCAATTCTTCTAATTTGGTAGTAGATTGTTGGTGCAGGTGACTGTCATTATAACTAAACATGCCCTCAAGCTCTACCAACCCTTTTGGTATCTCATTTGTTTCCAACTGAACCAAGTCATTGTTGATATTGTCTCTTTGTCGTCAATCACCTCTACTAATGCATTGCAGTCAATTTTTTGTCCATCATAATCATCAATGCATTGTATGAAACTAAGAATATCTTCATCATCGGTAAAAACTTGCCAATTATACACATTATCAGGGATGGCAGGCCTAGATTTTATTTCCACAGTGGATATGTCGGTTAGTGTTGCATCATCATTTTTCAATGCAACATTGGCTAAAAAGTCTGCCATGATATTCTTTGATCTCTCTATCCAATTAATAGAAAAAGCACTAAAATGCTCAATGACATCCCAAACTGCATGCTTATATCTTTTCAATCTATCATTTTTTGATGCATATTTGGATCTTACCTGAGAGACAACCAATTCTGAATCTCCTAAAACTTTCAACAGTTGTATCCCATGCTTCTTTGCAACTTCAAGCCCCAATAACAAAGCTTCATATTCTGCAGTGATGTTTATGCACTGAAAGGCTAATAAAAAAGAATATTTAAAAGTTATACCTGATGGGGATACAAAAATAACTCCTGCTCCAGACCCTTCTTTGGAGCAAGCTCCATCAAAATACATTTGCCATAGACCATGTTGTGATTCTAACTCAATCACAATGGATTCGGTATTCTTTAACTAAGGTAGGATTGGTTGCACTCTAAAGTTGTCAAGATCCACATCAATCATGCAATTGAGCATGTTAGGATCTACATTTTCAATTACTCTAGGAGCACGTGGTTCTCTGTATAACTTGACTTGATTCCCATTGATTGGGATAGTAGCATAAGATAAATCCAATTGGAAATTTCCGCCTACTGCTGCTTCCCACTACCTAGATAATAACATGCCATAATGAGGCTTAGTGTCAATGACAATAGCATCCCTCTTATAGGTCGCTTCAGGGAATGATGCTATCTTCACTTCAACATCTTTCATTGTACCTATCACAGGTACTTCTTTGTTATCCATAGCATAGCATTTCCCATATATTGTAGTCACTGGTAATCTTAATTATTTCATAACACCATAAGGCATTACATTAGCAGTTGCACCTGAATCTATCATACAATTTTTTATCAACCCGTTATTCACTAACAAAGTGACATAAAAAGGATCTACCTATGAAGGCTCTTGAGTAATAGGTGTTCCAACATAAACCTCTGGGGTTTGGAACTCCTGATCCTTCCCATTTTTAATTGAACTGGTGGATAGGGTTGTGTTACTGTCAGATATATTAGAAAACAAAGACAAGGTAAATTCTCTATGTTCTTTTATTTTCAGTAACTCTATTAATGGGATAGTAACTTTCATTTGTGTAAGAGCCTGAGCCATGTCAAATGTGGAATTGTTGCTCAGCTCAGCATTAGCTTTAACTCTTTCTGCCTTAGGCTGACTCACCTTCTTTGTTGTGGCAGCTCCTTGTGTATCATTTGTATTTTTATCATCTCTACTCTTGGGTACATCTTTAATTTGATCTTTCTTTTCTTGACCCATTTGAAGGGTAGTAGCACTACTTGTTGCCTTTTTCTGAAAAACCTCTTTTATAAACATAGAACCAGGTTCACCCTGATCACTATCATTTTTGGTGGTCCTAAGGTTATAATTGTTCTTTGCCTTAGCTATAGTAGCCTTGGTGAGATTTTTCACTTCTTCCTCACTAGGCCTTCTAAGATTAACTTCTTCATCTTCAATGGTTACCACATTCAGAGTAGGATGCCAATCAAGTGTTAGTTGTTCTTGAAAGGACCTTTTACTGTCCAACACATCACTAAATTCACTTTGTACAGATTCCTCATCACTTTCTACAATGGTTTCAAACATATTAATATCAAGCTTGGCCTCTTGTCTCATGGACTCTTCTAGGGCTTGAGCAACTGCACACTAATGAGGAGAATGTGGCCCGTCACAAGCAATACACCAAGGAGTGTTCTCTATGTTGTGAATGTTTTTTCATTTTAAGGGATCAGGGGTGTCTTGGCTCTGAACATTCTTAGGCTTCTCATTATGAGGTTTAACATCCTTCCAGTTGGTATTATAAGGCATATCATGCAATATGGGAGGTCTATCTTGCCAATTATAGTGAGGCTTATCATTTTTATTTACCTTAGCAGTTAGATCCTTCATAGCAGTGACCAACTTTTCTATCTTATCTTCCTCCTTAGCAACTTTATTTGGTTGTTGTTTTGTTTCCTGCCATATCCTACCATCAGTTCTTCTTCCTAATTTTCCGGATGCTTTCCTATTGCTCTCCACATTGATAGCAATTCTGAATGCATCTCTCAGGCTATGTGGATTCTTATCCCTTAAAATATAGGCCATTTTGGAGTCAAATGCATTATAATAAGTTTTCAAGCACATGTTATCATCTAGTCTCATCACCTGATACAACCTATGCATGGCTTTCTGAAATCTAGCATTGAAATCGGTGACCATTTCATTATCAAATTTTCTAATATTATTGAATTCATTTAACATGAAACTCACATTTGTTTTGTCACCATATTGTTCTTGAAAGCAATTCTTGAAATCCTCCCAAGACCCAATGCTATTAACAGGGAGACCCCTATACCAATCTCTCGCATCATCTATTAGGGACTGGACAAATAAGTTCATTATGACATCTTCATCAACTATCTCATAATCATTTATCAAATCACCATAAGATTTTAAATGCTCCTCTACACTAACTGCATTATTTCCAGCAAATTTATTGAGTCTATCTCTTAACTCAGTAGGAACATGGTTGGGATATCCTGGGATTCCATCAAAAAATAACTGTCTATATTGTTCTAAGTTGATAGGTCTCCTTTGGAAAGGGTTAACAACATTGTTATTACCCATGTTCATTCTCATAGTAGGGATTTGAGTCTGAGAGATTTGATTATTCTAGTTAATTACAAAGGCTTGACTGGCTATTGTTGTATTGACAGGAAAAGTGGGATGAATTTTAACAGGGGAGAGGGAAACTTGCTAAGGAAAAGGCTTATTAAGATCTTCTAATGGGAAAATGATAGGGGGAGCTTTTAGATAACCAATTTTTCTTTTGACTTTTTGGTTAGCTGCCTCTAACTCAGCCTTCTCTAACTTTATTTGTAGAGTTTCTTTCTCTTTCCTCATTCTTTCCATCTCCCTCTCATGTGTTGATAGTCTATGGGAGATCTCCACCATAGTCTTTGATCCTGACCCGCCTTCCATGCATTTTTGCTTCCCTTTATCAACCTCATTTCTAACAGGTTGTGGGTCACTAAAAAGCTCCATCTTGGTTGGATTACTAACTTATATGTTGGTTTGGCTTTGGGAACTAGAATCTCCCTAATCACAGGACCTTCATCATCACTCTTTTCCTTTTCTTGGGCCAACAATTCAAGGTCAGCAATCTGCCTAATAAGCCTATCTATTTCCATCAGTTTTGCTTTGACTTCCTTCTCCCTACTTGCTTCCTTTTGGGCTCTTAAAGAGATTAAGTGATGAACCTTTCTATTTAGGTCCTCTATTTCTTGGGACACTTTATCTTCATCAGGGAAGATCTCCTTAGAGTCAGATAGGTTAACTTGTTCTATATCAATCAAGCTGATGTTTCCATCAATTGTTCTAGGCACAGAATGCTTGACTACATTAGAACTACTTTTGTCTCTCCCAGAAAAGCTAGCATGAGATATATCTTGATTTAAAGCATGAACATCATCTATATTTCTAAATAATCCAAAATGGAAACCTAATACATCATGTTCAGATTCTCTGAAGAAGAATTTGATTTTGCATAGACAGGTCTATCAGATTTTTTACCAGTATTGTTACTTTTCTACACCTAGGTAGCATTTGATGGCTCATGTAATACTGATCTCTTCTGACCTCTTTGTGACTATTCAGGTAATCCCTCCTGTAACGTCTCACGAGGATGCTTTTTCATGATGGATCTGGTATTTTTTCCTCCTTGCATTGTGCTTGTTTCCCTTTAAGAATCATATTTATTTCGCAAGGACCGGTTATGACTAATAGAGTCGCCACCCACAAAACTATGGGAAATATGAAAACAAGCTTGAACAAGATATTGCGAACCTTCAAACCAAAATCACACATCAAAATAGAGAAGAAATCCAAATAGAGATTTCTAAACAACACTGATATTTCAATGAAGCACCAATTTATACCACAGACACACCATGATTATTCTTTACTAATTTAAACACCAATCTACATCTAGATTCACAAAGTGACTCGGTCCCCAGCAAAGTTTCCACTTTTGTTCTTCTCAAATTCTGATTCCCCCTAAAATCCCTTATAATAAAATAATAAACCCTATCTGCAAAAGAGAAATCAAGGAGAAGGAAACTTCTGAGCAACATATGATAAGGTTTGATGAACCTTCTACACTCTGAACTTATCCAAACTTCAAGCAGGTATACCCTATATGAATTGACTTCACACTTTTAAAAGACAGATCCACAGTAAACCAGTCTGAAAACCAATGAATCTTATTGCCTCAAAACTAACTAAAACAAACAAAGAAAGCTTATGCTCATGTTCAATATCGACCTACAAGATATATAAAAGATAACCACAATAGATACCAGTGTCTTATCTAGGCCACAAAGTCATTTAAGTTCAAACAATAATCTCCCAATTAAACATCTACATACATCCCATCACCTCAGTTTTTATAAACCCCATATATGCCTGACATACATAAGAATTTACCCTCATCAAACTAGATAGCATTAATCAAATTCAAAGTCTCCCACAAGAAATTTACTAATAGAAATGATTCCTGCATATTTAATTTCCCTCCTGAAGAGAAAAGCTAAGAAACGCATCTATTTAGGATTGCCTTACAACCCATATTCAAATGAATAACCCTAGATTACTCAAATTGAAAATAGTAAATATTTGCAAGCACACTTGAAGACAACACCGATTCTAGGCTCAAATTTGATGGTCTGTGTATTGATATTAATTTCAGAAAATATTACAAAAACACTTGAATGTTCTCCATAAGACTTAGAAAAAAGCTCAGATAAATTTTTGCAGGTTTCTTTACAATTTCTTGCGATCCTCTTTTCATAGTCCTGGTATCCATTTATAACAATATGGATGCATACAAAGCTTCGGACTTCCGTAGGAAAATTTGTTACAACTATACTTTGTTTCGAAAAGCAATTACAAGTCTCTTTCTGTCTCAGTGGCCTTTTCAGTTGGTAACTCTTCTACAATATCCTCTAATTGTCCTGGAGCATCTTCCAACTGTTTTGGAGCATCTTCTTCTTGCACCGCATACTTTTTGGACCACTCTTGAAAAACATCAACGGTAGGCCATGAGTAACAAATAACCTTTTTCTTCAAATTTAATAACCTTTTCCAAGAGTTCCTTATTTTCCTTACCTCTAACTCCAAGAAACCATAATGTGATTTGATCTTTTCTATTTCCTCAATTGTTTTAACAAATAGTGAGGTGTTATCTTTATTAACTATTTCATTTACCCTTAGAGACAGATTAGCTCCTAACTCATCCAGCCATACCTGTTTATCCTTTATCTGATTTTGCTTGACAAAACCTCCAAGAAATAGTTCAAATTTATGCTCAGTATACTCTTTTCTATATAGGTTAGCCTTCCTTTCCACATTGGCTTTCCCTTCTACCAGCTTTGTTAAATCTTTGGTTAATTCACATGTGGACTTAATAGTGGCATCAGATCCGGCTTCATCATAAGACACACACATGAATTCTAAATCTACTTCCCTTGGGATCCACTTATTTAAAATAGGCTCTAGAATGGCCTTGTCCTCATTTAACTCACACAGAGTGTCAAAAATTCTCTTCATATTGATATGTACCGTGGGAGCATCAATGGTATCAACAAAACTCAAAATTGTAGCCTTTATCTTCTCCTCATACTTATTTGCAAATAAGGCCTGAGCCTATTTCAATTTCTTCAATTCATGTTGATAAGTCTCAGCTAGTTGAAAAATAGAAGGCATAGGAGAAGGAGGGAATTCTATGATGGGACTAGTAGGTGGAGGTCTTGCTAGAGATGAAGAGATGGCCAAGGTAGAGGACTCGCCTCCTTGGTATTGTCCCATCAGCTGACTTTGAAGTTAGGCAATGATAGTGTCCTTGCTGGCTACCTCCTTCTTTGCTTCATCATAAGCCTTTAGAACTATCTCCTATTTGATTTGAAGATCAACCCTTTCTTTTTCTTCCTTCTCTGCTACTGCTATATTGAACTTAGCAGTCTCCAAAATAGTACTAGCTGCTTCCACCACCCCTGTGTCCTGGACTCTCCTGACTATCATTCCTCCTAAGAGATTAGATTGTGAGGTGTCCTTCCTTCTTCTACCCTCATCTTTTTTAAGGGACCACATTACGAGAGAGGCATCATCTTTACTAAATACCACTCCTTTCATTGGCTTGGTTTCCTTTCAGACTACTTCCAAGACCAATGCATCAACTATATCCCATTCAGGGAGAATTAGCACACCGGCTTTTGAAACCATTTCCCTTCTAGCCTCAGGAGTGATGGCTTTGAATTTAGCCATCATTTCTTGTTTGACCTCTTCTTCTATTGAATTTGTATCTTGATGAGGTTGTTCACTTGTTCTTTTTTCACATCAAATCTTAAACTGATCAATATTCTGTTTCCAAAGAAACTGCATGAAAGCACCTGATGCAACAAAAATATTGTCAGCTAGGAATTCTTCACTAGCTTGCTTGACAGTGATGTCCAACTCTTTTCCTTGTAGCTCACCATCAGTTATGTCCATTTCAGCACTGGGTGGCTCCTCTTGCATTCCTTCTTGAGTCTCATTGTAGGTGTATGCAATTTCTCCTAGACTCCCTAATTGTAATAATTTCTCTGCCACAACTTGCTCATCTCCTATATGAATTGGGGACTGAGAGGGAGAGTACTGAGGGTCATCGGATTCAATTTCTTTTCCTACTCTCTACCTTTTTGGTGAATCTTGAAACTCTATAATATCTTCAATGGCCCTCTTCCCTTTGGAAGTAGAAGGTTCACCTAACACTGGCATCATCACAGTGTATTTAGATTTTTTCTACGTTATATAGTTACCTGGTGGAATAGCCTTAGCAAAGGTAGGCTTGGATAAGACCAATTTAACCCTATCAGGATCATTCTACATTATGGCCTCTCTCTTCTCCTTCAGGGTTTGCATTAAATCCTCAAAATAAAGAATCAAGAATTTAATCTTTTCCTCAAATGGGGTAAAACTCGAAAGAGAATCATATCTAGAATCAAATTTGTGGATGAAGTCAAGGGCTCTCTTGTAGGCAATCCACTTTTCCTTCCTTAGCTCCTGCTCATCTAGACTGAATTCATTCCTGATCAAATCTTCAAGAAACTAAAATTGATGAGGCCTGATCTTACATATTGCCCTCTTTCTGAACATGTCATTGAAGAAATCTTTAGGGTCGACACACCTTGATACTGCAGTTGATAACATGTACGATGTAAAGAATTATTCAAAGTACTTCCATCCACCTTTGGTTATTAAAAAATGATGAGCCATTGTGATGGTTGGGAAAATTTTCCCTTTACCCCTATTTGTCAACTCGGCTTCCTGCACTCCACCAATCTGTCTCAGCACCTCTGCAATCCCTATCTTCAATGGAACTTGATAAGGCGGTAAGTAGGGGGTTCCTCTAAAACCATATACTCTCAAAATAGTAGAGACTAGATACAAATACATATCTCCCCAGTTATGAACAATCTTGATGTGCTCTGCAAACTCTTTGGGCCTAAGGAATTCCAAGAGAGCCTAGGGAATCCTAGGGATTTCTACACATAACAGCACTCTAATCTTAGATGCAAAGCATCTATCAGACTTTAGATAAATCTCATCCTTTCTATCCCAAGATAGAATAGTACTCTAGAATTGCACTGGCATCTCCTCTTTATCCTTGACCTTAACCAGGTCCATCTCTTCGGCAAAATAATTTTCCCCTTTGAAAAGAAACATATGCATCAACAAGGAATACCATCCAAATGGCTTGTCTACCTTACCATTTTTAATTCCTACTAGGCCTACATGGATAGCATTAGTGAGGAAAGGAGTGAAGTCAAATGTTATGGTTAGGGAAGGGTTCAAAATTTGGGTGATCATTAACATATAATGGACTGGCATGTTTTTCTCAGCATCTTCCCCAAAAATTTGACAAAGTGTCCAGTACATACCCTTAGCTCTCAAGGTAAATAGATTCAAGGAAAACAGCTTCATTGTGCTAGGGCCTACAACTGTTAACCTCCCTATTTTGACAAAGAATTCTCTCAATGGGCCACTCGTAAGATGATCTCTTTGGCCATTATAAACTTGGGTTAATGCTTCAAAATCAATAGGCTCAAGATAGTTGGAAGCTTCACTAAGCTTGAAGACATTCCTAAATTCATCATCTTTGATTTCAACAAGGGTTGATCCCTTTATGTTTCTGATGCATTTGGCAGTAGGGTCATAACTTTGTGCTATTAAGGTCAACAAATCAACGTCCATGAACACACTAGGGACCACAAGTTTTCCCACATCTAAATCCCAGATACTATTCATAGGGGAAGAGGCATGTCTCTGACCAAAACCCACTTTAAACAAACTAAGACCAAGTTTCCCTATTTCAGGGTCCCTCAACCAATTTTCTTTATCATATAAACCATCCCCAATTTTCAGATGGGGGTTCTTTGGTACTAATTCCTTAGCTCTAGCCCCGACATTGGTCGACATGGTTAACTGCTCAAGAAAATCATCACAAATATTTTGGTCCTGGTAGTTTACCTTGCCTGTTAATTCTCTTATGGGTCCCATTTTAAAATATTGTGACTGAGCCAATTATCAATCAAAACAATGTTCTAATAGCACAAGACCACAATTCAGCAATTTTTAAGCAAAGGGTAAACAAAGAACAAGAGAATCTAATTTTTGGTTTGCAAACTTCTGCTCTGCACCAGCTCACTCTGCAACTTCTTCTGTGAAATGATACCCTCATCCAAATGATGCGGGAACATATACGACAATTTGGCTCCTTAACTATAGCATTAACACCACATGCTTCGACCATCCCTTCAGAATTGAATTCATAAGAGAATTCATAAATTTGGCTCCAATGGGTCAGAACAGTTCTGAGTATTTTTTCCTTTTCTCTTTTGTTGTTTCACAGAGCGTAAAGCGCTTGCAGATTCATCTATCAAAATCATGCCAACCATCTAATCAACTAAAACTTGATCAACTTTTAGCTTTTGGCTTTTCCTCATTTGGCGACGGACTAAAAAAACCTTTTCGCTACTTCGCAATAGGTAACCATCTTGCATCTTTTCCTCACAAAACTGCGCTAGCCATCCGATCAACTAAAAATTGATCAGTCTTTACTCCATCTTAACCTAGCAGTTTATATTACTAACCGTGTTCAAATCGTTTACCGCTAACCGTCTTTGCCATTTCACAAATGGTAACAAGCTCACATCTTTGGGTTGCGAAATAACACCCACCGTCAGATCTTTCTTGAGATGCTCGTCCCTTATCAAGCTGTTAGAACATGTAGATGTGGGCCCTCTGAATCAGTGCTTTCCACTTCGGCATTCGATCCCTTTATGACTGACGTGTCAACCTCTTACTCTCTGAAGGACTTCAGTGGGATCCACTTCTTTCATTGCCACCTATGCCTGACATATATCCTTCTTGTCTTTAGTTTACGTCATTCTGTTTGTTGGGCCTACCACTTGGTCGCCAAATTTGTTCTTTGATTTATGTGATCTGGAGGACACGTGTAACCTTTTTATTTGTGATCCCTACCTCCTGGACTGCTCACTTGGAATGCCATGTCATTTCACCATTTTGCAAAAACTAACTCTCGAGCATCTTTGGGTTGCGAATCAACGTAGGTCGTTGATTATTCTCTGAACCACTCACTCTTTACTCGTCAGAAAACTTGCCAGCTTTTGGGACCCGCCACAACCTTTCACTATTTTGCAACAATTAATACACGTGCACTTTGATGTCATGAAATAACGAGGGCCATCCGATCAGATAGAACATGATCGGTCTTTAATCTTCAGTCTAAGCTTGGACGCCAGGCCCACCAAAACCTTTTGCTACTTCATGATAGGTAATCTTCGATCATCTTTATCTCACGAAATAACGCAGGTTGTCTGATCTCAAAGACTTGCACTGCTATTACTCTTTCGGCTAACCACTTCATCTGGGCCCACCATCTTTTCACCATTTCGCAACTTGTAAACCACGGGCATCTTTAGATTGTGAATCAACGCAGCCCATTGATCTCTTTTCAAACTGATCACCTTTTAGCCAAGGGAGAAGTCTTCATTGCTGGGTCCTGCCAAACCTTTTCTCTATTTCACGATAGGTAACTTTCGGGCATGTTGAGTTTGGAATCCAGGTGGTTCATCCAATTGACTGAGAGTTGATCGACTTTTATAAGGCCTGACGAACATTAGGAAAGGCAAATTTAAAGGTGAATAAAAATTAAAACATTTAAAGGGACTGCCTAGGTAAATAGCAATGGGGGGAACACTTTGCACGACAAAAGGACCCATCACTTAAGTGAATAAAGTAACACAGGATTAGAAACCAAAGGTTTTTTCTCAAAAATTGAAGCGACTTAAAACCCAAAACCCTGAACTCCTTAGGACTTAAAACAATCTTGAAGCAACTAGGGCATACCAGACTTAAAATTTTCAAAAACCTAGCCAATTATGGATTGAGAACATCCATTTTTAAAATAGTGATAACATGACACATTAACAAAATCTCTAATTCATTCTAGACACCTAGTTGATCATATGACTAGTGAAAAATCCAATATTCTACTTCAACACCGCTATAATTGTCACACCCATGTGGGTTTCATTACTTACAAGTCAAGGAAAGAAAATAAAAAGAAAAAGTGATATGCCAAATATCCATCTCAAGGCAAAAGAGCAATGATATATAACTGAAATATCATGCATACAAGTGCGACAAGAAGCTTGACTATGGGAACATGGGAATAACTCCATTAGGGTTATGGACGCCTACTGGTAATGGAGCAATATTTGAGAGATTATAGAGTATAACCTCATCAGAGCTCTAAAGGTTTGCTGGTAGCGATGCTCTATCCAAGATGCTTTTGAAGTTAGAATAATCCACATAGCTAGTCATATAGGATGCTAAGGATCTTTAGTGAACACAAGAAAAAATTAACTCATTTGCACACACATGGGCAAAAGAAGATCAAAGTTTCAATATTCAATAGGGGAGTTTTTCATGTCTCCATTTGTTAATCCTAGTCACTAAGTGTGTTAATTTGAATGTTCCAAAGGTCCTTGAGGATCGATTGAGCGCTTATCTATGAAATGTTTTATACCTCTAATTCAATTGGTGTACTAAAAAATGCCAAACAAACACAATCGTCCTTGTTGAAATAGGAAATGCATTTTCATCATGCATATTGCATTAAAATAGATCATATCAAAAAATTTGTTGTCTCCATATGCATCACCTAGATCACCATATCATAACAGGTCTGCATATTGGGGGCATAGCTGAAAAAATCATAAAAATCATATAAAGTCTTGAAAAAATTCAAAAATATTGAAAAACATAAAAATCATATAAAGTCCTAAAAAAATCAAAAAGCATCAAAAAAACAAAATAACACCAAAAACATCCATATACGATCCTAAAAAAATCAACCAAAAACATTCACATACGATCCTGAAAAAATCAACCAAAAACATTCAAATAAAGTCCTAAAAAAATCAATTAAAAATATTCAAATATCAATCAAAAAACTTGCAATAAAATATCTTGCAAAGAATCAAACACCCTAGTAGATATCCAGCATTTGAACACTTCGCACAAAGTTAACAAATGATACAACTATCCATTCAAACATCTGCAATCAACTGATCAAATTATCTTATCAATCATATCATATACATATCAAGTGATCATTATCTTGTCTTAAACAAAGATGGATACACTAGAAATCAGATAGGTCAATCTTAAACAGGTTCCACACTTTCTGAGATCAAACATTATCAACCATCACATCAAGCAACCGAGAATGAAAGCATAGATCAGTATAGCTACTGAATCTTGTCTGGGTCAGTCTCTATCTTTTATCATTTGGCAACAGATTATGTTCCTATGCTACTCAAGGATGTCCACAAGTGACTAGAGGAGCCATGATGGGCATGATCATTTTCTTTGTTTGTTGTTTGTGGTGTGGACCAATGAAGTTCTAGGGTAATAGCTCTAGAGGGTGTCTGTGA
Source organism: Cryptomeria japonica (assembly GCF_030272615.1). Classification (NCBI taxonomy): domain Eukaryota; kingdom Viridiplantae; phylum Streptophyta; class Pinopsida; order Cupressales; family Cupressaceae; genus Cryptomeria; species Cryptomeria japonica. The sequence continues at coordinate 597,289,529 of NC_081407.1, forward strand.
TTGGTACGTTCATTCGGCATGGTACATTCATTCGGCAAGTATCCCATGAAGGATAACTATGCTTGTGACTACCCCACATACCTCGACCCCTAGCATTATTCCCAGAATGGAGGGTTCACTCCTTGTCTACAACATGTTTGTTTCTTCAATGGGATATAATACATCTTGGTTCCTTCTACCATGATGTGCAAATCTCCATTGTTACATAATAAGGCTTAGTGACGAATATATATTGCACTATGAATAAAGGCACAAAAGTTCATGAAAACAATCATCTTTATTTTCAGTCTATCATTTCAATCTATCATATCATATCAATCATCTTCAATTGCTTCTAATTTTCATCTTTCATTCTATTTCATTCTAAAGTTCATTCTCTTATATTCTATCTCAATATCATCTTCACGTCATGTATCTCTATCTCTAATCAACTAACTCTTTTTCTATCTAACATTCTTCTTTTTTCGAAATACCATTCATACCTTTAATGCATAAACAATCTCTCAAGGTGGCATTACACCCTAAGTGTCGTCGAGGCATACTGGGGCAAAAAAAATTCATTTTCTTTGAAACAACGTTGTTCCAATATTGTCTCAAATAGGGGCAAATGTAGACACCTAAAAATGTCTCATTAATCATGTACTAATTATTCCTTTAATTGATTAAATAATTATTTAATTAAATTAATTAATCTTTATTCCTCTAATTTCTTCTATTTTCTTACTAATTATTCAATTTTTATTCTATCCTAATCAATTAATCATTTAGCCTATTTCTACTATTAATTAAATATTAATTATTTAATTAATTGTGATTCAAATCCTTTAATTGAATAATCTTTTTTATTTAATTAAATTCAATTTATAAATAATTAAATAGTTTCCTTAAATTATTTAATTAGCTAATTCAAATTCAAAATCCAAATCCCCAAATTTTAATTTCATTAATTCCCCAAATTCAAATTCATATTCATATTCTTCTAAATTCATCTAATTTCAAATACATGAGCATGATTTGAAAAATCAAAGTCAAGTTCTAAATATATTCAAATAACAAATTGAATTAAATCTCATGCAAAGATTAAATTGAAAATCAAAACCAAAGTTCAAGCACATGCTAAATTAATTAATTCAATTAATTAATTAAATCGTTATCTCTCCAATCTCTATTTCTATCTTCCACTTTACTTTTTTCCAAAAAAAATTTCAATCAGTTAACTATTCAATCTATTTTAATTTTTCAATTCAATTAATTGATTAATTGCATCATTCTTTAATTATCCACCAATCATTCTTTTTCATCTGTCAATTAGTTAACTCAATTAACTATTCAATCCATTTTATTCCAACTCCAAATCAGTAGTTCAACTATCAATCAGCATGTGAGCTCACCTGAGTTCCACTTCTCAATCAATCCTCTCCAAAAATCTATAAATTTGGGATCAATTCTCCATTTTCAACAATCACGAACTTTGAATCTTTGTGTCACTTGGAGGTTACCAGCACAATATTTGAGAGTCATCATACCACAAAAAAGAGAAGAACAATGGAATCCATGATGCACAATAGGGAGTTTTATATTGTTTGATCTATTTTAATTATGCATTTATTTCATTGGTTTATGTTTTGAATTGCTTGAATAGTTAAGGAATTCATGATTTTCCATATTTCCTATTTAGGAATGATGATTTTAAGCATATACACCCTTTTCTTTCACACTCTACTAATGTTGTTGAGTCAGAGTCTTTTTAACTTTTTTCTTGATTGCCTTGGTGTAGAATCTAATAATGTTATGAATCTTTTTTATAAAACTACACCTCTTCAATACCTATGCATTACCTTTGATCCTAGTGAGACTATTGTTTCACTTCATGGCCTACTGTATATCACTATGAAGATCAAAGACAAACTCTCATGAGGAGTGCTTATTGATCTAGTGTGTATGGTAAATGTGATCACTGAATAATGTCTTTACATTCTACAATTGCATCAAGTAACATATGATAAATATGATGTTATGGTCAAGGTGTATGATGGTTTCTCTTTCCCTATTATTGGTTCTACTACCCCTCTTGTCAAGGTTGGTACTAAGCACTTAGATGTGACTTTTTCAATTATTCCTGCATAGGATTGATTTTGTGTGAAGTTGGGACATCCTTGGCTCTCGTCCATGAAAATTATCACTTCTACCATTCATAAATGTTTAAAATTACCTTATAATGACACTATCGTAATAATTAATCCTATCCTTTACCAACCCACAACGAAGCATGGAAATTTCACCCTTGATAACTTTTGGTCTAAACAACTTGAGCCTCTTAAGCCTCAAAGTGACACCCTTTTTCTATCTTATCAAAAGTGGAAAAATGAGATGATCATATCTTTGAGTAAGCCTAAAGACCCTAGACCTACTCCTCCTCCTCATGATGGACCTGGTATCCTTCCTACACCTTCTATTCCTCCCATACATGCTACAATCCCACCTCCTACATCTTACAAAGGAAAGTGCTCGACTTAGAGCTCCTATTTCTAAACCTAGTAGGTCTTCTCATTCCTCCTTTAAAGGAAAACAAGAAGCCTATGTCCATTGATCCTCAACATTCACAACCCTCAGCTAAAACTAAAAGGAACTATTGTGTGAGAGAATGCCAATGAAGACATTGTCCCAAGGCTGCATCCCAAACCATTTCCTCCTTCAAGACACCAAATGTTAACTTGGTCACATTTGTCCATCCTTCGATTAACCCTAGGGAAGAAGCTCAACAAAAATCACCAAGATTAAAAATACTTAAGAAAAATGATGATTCATGTTCTTTTCATGTTAGAGATCCTATTTTTATTAATCTAGATGATGATGTGGATGATGATGTTATTAATGCTATCAATGTTGATTCTAATGATTCTAAGGATGTGTATGAGAATGTTGATGTTAATCATGATCTATCTTCACATTTTTCAAAAGCATTAACCCTAGCTCCTAGTGACAAAAAGAGTGACATGTCATTAGAGCATTATCTTTGTTTGGAACTTGTAGTAGCTTCATCTAATATGCTCAAAGTATCTCCTCTTGCATCTTGTCCACCATCCCAAAATAATATTCAGTAAGATTGGGAGGCAGATGATTTTCTTGATTAGCTTAATTCGTGTCGTAGATCCTCTCTTGTATGTTTGCTTGTTTGTAATGTGTTTCTCTTGTGATGTGTTTTTGTGTTATGTTAGGTTATTTTTAAATGACCCTTGTTACTCTATTGGTGCAAGGTAATAAAGAGGCCAAATTTGTTGTGACATTCTTCTATTTGTAGCTCAATTCTTCTATTTTTTGTCCCTTACGTTGTCTACTTGGGGAGGATACAAAGCACTGAGATCTCTTTTTGTATTTTCCATGTTGACTCAGAAGACACATGTTCCCATCTTCCATTGTGCTTTTAGTCCCACTATCTTTGGGGGATGAGGTCAATTCAATACAAATATTCATGATAAACATTATTTATCATAAGAGAATACTGACTCCAAAGCTAGTGGGTCCCTTATATCCTCTTTTATGTTTTCTGACCATTGTACTTTGATTTTTCCTTTCTTGGGGGCATCTCATTGTGGTAACGCACTTGCCTTTTGGATGCGTGCCACCTTAAATCAATTGCTTTGAATAAGTTTTATGAAATTGCTTTAACATGGGGGCATACACTCTACTCAATGTTACACTTTATGTGCACACCATGACATGTTTCATACTCAAGTTACTTTGCAAACTAAGCCTTTTTCTTTGTAATTTGGAGATTTTTCTTTTTCATGACTCATAGCAAGAAAATCTTACTAGGCTAGCATACATGTTCTCTCTCTTTTCTCTCTTTCTTATGATGTTCCTTTTATCTTGATATTATAGTAGTAAGATCTTAAAGTCTTTGGGGGCTTAGTGTGTCTTGTCTCTTTCATATCTTGATAAAAACTTTCAATACAAATCTTTGTACTTTATCATGAGTATGCTTATTCACATACTCTCGCTAAAGTGTGAGCTAAATGTAGTGTCCTAAATTGTACTCACCTACAATTTTGTCCTCACTTGGGCCTCATTTTGGTGCTTCAGCTTCTGAGGCCTTGTTAGGAATTAATCTTTACTTGGTAAAGTTAATTTCCTTTTATTTTACTTGTGGGAATATTCTTAAAGGATCTCTACAAATACTTTGTCTTATTTGAGTTCTCACAACTCATTTTAATTTATTCCAAATATGTGGAATATTATAAGCTTTCCTCCTTATGAGGATTGTGACACTTTTCACATACATATTATGAATGGTGGAATTCATATAAATGGGAGTTACTTTGTAACTCCTCTCCTCATCTCTATTTAAGAAATGTTTCTCCTCTTATTCTTCACTTTTGATATCATTGAAATGAGCCTCTCTCTCTCTCTCTCTCTCTCTCTCTCTCTCTCTCTCTCTCTCTCTCTCTCTCTCTCTCTCTCTCTCTCTCTCTCTCTCTCTTTAGGATTTTCCTTCATTCATAATACATAAGGATTTTTTATTTTCTTTTCCCCTTTCAAAAGCTCTTTTGTCTCCTCCTCAAGTTTTCAGTGATTTCTCTCAAGTTGCTCTCTACTTTGGTAACATTACTTCAATCAGTATACTTGGATTTCTTTTTCATCTCTTGCTCTTGTATTTTCTTTCATGGTATCAGACCCTGGGTCACGTGTTCAAACCCCCTCATTTGCGGGGGGGATTGTTGCAAGGTGTACACCCTTGGTCTCCTTGTGTTATGCAGTGTAACGCTCGAGTTTGTGACATGGCTTTACTACCTGATGTGTATTTTGTAAGAATAGTGGTGTATCAATCATTAACAGGTTGATCTTTTGATTTCTCTCAAGTTTCTCTCTACTTTGGTAACATTACTTCAATCAATATACTTGGATTTATTTTTTTGTTTTCTTACTCTTGTATTTCCTTTCAAGCCTGAATGGAGTGTTGATTCTACTCACCCCCCCAAACTTGGATCCTTGATTTATAAGACTATGGTGTTGGGTTCCTTGGTCCTAAATCGGGACAATGGTTCTTAGCGCCATGGTCCTCTCAAAAAGGGCCCAATTTGGGGCCTCATAATGATCACATAATTTGGGCAGGGACCTAGATCTCGTGTCAGCCTATCTCAAAAATTCAATTTGTTTTTTGACAAGCAAGTATAAAAGGAGGTCTACCCCTCTCATTTTAAACCTAACCTAATTCAATATCTCAATTGCACTTTATCAAAATTCAAATGAGAAATAAATCAATCTTTCATCAACTTCAAGCATTGGAGCAGAAGTGAATTCAAGTTTTAGACATTGAAGATGAAATCAATGATCTATGTTTTATGAAGAGAACATACATGAAACCCTAATTTCTTTATGAAGATCAAACAAAAATTCATTGAGGTATATCATTAGTGTTTCAATCATTTTCAGCCTTTCCCTCAAAAGGAGAATATTTTACTACAGTCTTTCATTACATTTATCAATTCAATTTCATGGTTAATTCCAAAACTGAGGTTTGACCTAAGGCAAACCCCTATTCCCAATATTTTTTCCCTTCTCTCTGTGTGCATGAATAGGTATGGATTTTTACTTGGGAGGATTGATAGAGTTCATAGTGATAAACAATTTTAGTGTTTGACAACTTAAAATTCAAAGGACCATGGTGAATCGATACTACATAGTCTTAAAAAATCAAGCCAATCTTCTAAGAGAAAATTCCAAAAAACTAATTTTACCTAGATCTAGGTCAGTCACTACATGGGACATCTGTAGCTTACTCTTTCTATCAAAATATTTCAATTGCCACCTATTTTTCCCTAATTATTAGACAATCAAATCAATTCAACTTAGGAAGGATAAATCCCTACCACAAAGAGAGCTAGAATCTGAGAAGAATCTGTCTTTTAAGGCTAGATCTATTAGATTCCTTCTCCTTACAAATATATTATTTAATTAGGTCATTTAGTGGTTTTATTATCTTAATTTAACACTAACCCTAATGTTCACCATTACATATGACAACTTATCTCTTCCTTTTATTCATAACTATGATTTTATCTCTCCAAGATTTGGTCCCACCCATGAGGGTACATCGGTTCAAAAAAAGAATATGAGCACTTCTTTCAAACATCTCATTCCTAAGAATGGATCTTTGGTGAATGATGTTCATCATTCTCCTAAATTGTACCTCCCCCATAATGATCATTTGGTGTGAGGGTATGATATTGTGGCTATCCTTCCTAATGATACCATATCCTCTTTTCATTTTAATGACCTTCCCCTTAGAGGTGAAGCATTAATGAGTTGTATTCATCCCTCTCCTAAATTTTGTCTTACTCATGAAAATACCTTGGAGCAAGAGGATGACACGATTTCCCTTCATGACAATATTTTCAATTCACTCTCTCTTAAAGATGAATCTTTAGTGGATAAAGGACCTAACCAAGACCAAATCAATGTCATCCATGTTGTTAAGAAGCCTGAAATTATTTCTCATGTTTGTCAAGGTGTTCCTCAACCTCAACAAAAACCAAAAATTGTTGTTAAGGGGTGAATTGAATCATCAACTTGATTATCATGTAGTACCTTACATATAAAATGACAAAGTGATTGCTTTGGAAGTTGACGAGAACATACCAAATGGATCACAATATATTTTTTAGTTCCTTCAATCCTGTGAGATTCTGCGAGAAGCGAGAACCGAGCCAAGATTTGATGTCGGTCGTAGATCACATGCAACTCTTCACACAACAGATGATCAAAGATCAAAATAGCTAAATGAAGATAATTTCAATATGAGAAAGAAATAGAGACAAAGAAGAGAATTTGGAGAAGACTCTCACCAAGCTATCACTTCACCTGCTTGACTAGTGAAGGTGAGAGTATAGTGCTTATTATATAGAAAAATATAAGCATATACATCCAAGGGGTGCATTAACTCCTATTCCCCATAAAAAGTGGGAGGTTTTACCTTCTTGGTAAATGCCAAAACATGTGGCATAACCTCCTTACATGAAGACAAAAAAGGAGTTGAGAAAGTTGGCACATAAGGCCAAAAGAGGGTGTGAAACCCAACTACCCCATAACCCACTTAGGAAATGACAAAATAGTGGTTATGAGAGGTGGCACAACAAGCCAAAAGAGGGTCTGTAACTCAACTACCCATGTGAGGTGGAGAGTTACACATGTAGCTGAAGTATTTCACCATGTGTCCTCATACAAACCACTCCTATTAACCTAAGCAAGCTTAAATAATATATGTGTAGGAAAAAATAAATATCCCCTAACATAAGGAAAATAAAAAACCTACACTAACAAATCCTTTCTCCAATTCAAACAAATGCACAATTTCCTACTAGAAATACGCCTTCACCTAAAGAGGTACTTTTAGAAGATGATTGGGGGTCTTTAGATTTCACACCCTCTTTTCATAGAAAATCTAAAGTGCCTAAATTTGACACTCAAACCTTTTTCCCTAATATATGTCTAGATGTTGATTGGGTCTCTTTAAACTTCAATCGAATTCCACCTAAGATAAATCCCTCTCCTCTAGACATTTCAAAACCTATGTCTGATCCTACTTATGAATACAATGGGCATGTTTTAGGATGTTTGCAACAAATTCATGAGAAATCAAACTTTTCCAATGAGGAGAAAGGTGTCTAATCTCTTCCTTTGTCAACATCCCCTCTCCCATTGTCTAGTGCACCCATGTCTTCTCATGTTGCATTCTCAAAGTACATGTATCATCACCACTATTAAAAAGTATGGTGTCTTTATCTATATATCTAGCTATACATCCAAAATGGTACAATAATCTATACAACAAGGGAACAAACCCTAGAGCCCTTTGGACCTAGTGGATATAGGTTAGGATGCAATGGTTGGCATACTGAAGCATGCGAACATGATTATGACATTGACATGCTATGTGATAGAGTTTTTCATAGCTCCCCTCTCAACTTTTTAATCTACTCCCTTAGAGTGGCTATCTGGTCTCTGTGTATATCATCTCTCTATCTAAACATTGTCAAATCATCCATTAGTTTTTGTTCTCGAGGATGTTGCAAATCAGTGGGGAAATTGGTGTGTGTGTGTCGACTTGAATTTCATCATTAGAATACTACCTGCAACATGTTAGTTTCACAAAATACAAAGGAAATGCTACAGGAAATCCAAATTCAACCAATCAAACTACATGAAATGAATATTTAAAATAAAAACATTATTTTTACCTTCATGATTTAAGTCTCATTATGTCCTAACTCCACTATTCATGGTTGCAGATGATGTGCTCTCAAACAAGCATTGATAGCTTCCAAGATGGAATATGAAGAATGGACTGATAACTGATAGTTAACTCATACTATGATATGCAATGCTAAATGATTATGCTATTTGAGAAATTCTAAATGATTATGCTAATTGCTTCAAGATTAAAACTCACGGATGCATAAGTTTTCACAAATGGTTAACTTGAAAACTCACTTGAAGACTAACTCTTTCTCAACTCAAACTCCTGATTTTATAGACTTTGAGAGGATAAGATGATGTGGTCTGGATCAATGGTCATGATCAGATCTACAGATTTGGATGGTTGTGAGAAAATGTGAAGGTTGAGAGAAAGGGGGAGGGAGAATTCAAGTGTCACTCATCTCAGCTTGACTGGGTTGCTGACTAAGGGAATCTAGGGATGGTTGGAGAAGATTTAGGCATGAGAGGACAAGTGGACTCAAGTCCTTCCTAAGATATAGGGATGTTGGAGAGAATATAGAAGAACGTTGATAAATATGTGTATGTACACAATATTTCATTTATTTTGGAGGTTGGAGATAAATGATGAATTAATATTTAACAAATATTAATATCTTTAGCCACATGATTGATGAGTTGGAAAAGGAAAGATGAAGTGGAGATGGAAGGATGAGTTGAAAAATGAAATTAAATAATTTTAAGAAATCATTTAATAATTGAGACTATAGGATAGAGGAATAACCATTAAATATTAGATATTTAATTGATTGAAGGAATAATTAAATATTAGATATTTAATTAATTGAAGGAATAATTAAATATTAGATATTTAATTAATTGTTTAATAGAGGAAAAGGATAAATGAATTAATTAATTAATATTTCAATTAAATTAATTACTAGAAGGACATGAAATTAAATAAATTAATCTTTTCAAATTAACTATTTAATAGAAGAATAATTATTAAATAAATATTTATAAAATGTTTATTTAATCGCTCATACCCATTTTTATGCGTATACATTTTACCCCTCTTTGAAATGATGTTGAGAGAACATTGTTTCAAAGATTAAATCAAGTCTTGATAGTGTGCCTAATGGAGATAAAAATCCTGATTGTGTGCCCCCTTGGGAGATTGATCATGAAATTGTTGAAAATTTTGGATAAGCGATAGATCTCACGAAAATTGAAAAGGTCTGTCAATTAAATTCATTTGTGAAAAATAAATAAAATTGCCCCATTTTAATAGCATTAATTACCCTTCCAAATGGTAAATATAAAATTAACCAAAGGTAATTTTAATTTCATTGGCCTCCTTGTCATCTTTTGAAGAAAATTATCTTTGGTGAGGTGGCGAAATGGTGATTCCATTTGAGAACCATCTATTTGAGTGTGTTTGACGATACCAGCGACCTCCTCACTATGGGTATCCGACATGTACCTTATCCCAAGTTGTTTTGCAACTTGTACGATTTTCCATGTTTTTCGGCATGTGTGAGGCTATTTTGAATTTATTTTTATTTTCGGCATCGTGTTTTAATGCTTTTGTTTTGTTTGTTAGTGCTTTTGCATTTAATGTTAGTTCTTTTAGCGCATATGTTCATTATGTTAGCGCCTTTATGATGTATGTTAGCATATATGTTGTGTCAGCACTTTTTCTTTGAGTGTTTGTGCATATAAATAATAGGGTAGCGCTTATGATTGTTTCATGCTTTTGTTGCAAAGTTTAGTGCTTTTGTGAAAAAGTTTCACGCATATGTTTGATTTAGCACTTGTGTTCAATAGAATAGCATTTTTGTTAAAAATAGTAGTGCTTATGCTTCAGATGAATTTGTTTGATGTTGTTCATGTCAAAATTCACTTTGATGATTAGATTTAGGCATTGTGATGCGCAATTGTGACTGATAGGTACTTGATTGATGTGTTGATTGATAAAGAGTTGATAATGTTGAGTGATAGGATAAACAATTGCTTGATTGGATTTCATTGGATAGATTGATAGATAATCTATAATAAACTAATGTAGTTTTTGATGAAGAGCATAACAGAGTTTGATTGAACTCAATGATTGATAGAAAACCATGATTAATTTGTTTAGATTGATTTGGTAGTCTGATTTTCTTCATTTGAAAAGATGTACCAATTGTTGATGTGATTGATTAGCGATCTCTTTGATAGATAGATAGATGATTAATAATTGATCAAATTCTCTTGGTAAACAGGAGAAACTTGATGTTCTCCAGTGTCAGGAGAAATTCCCGGCTATGCGCCACTTAGTGCCAGAGCTTACACAGGCCGAGGTGAGACCTATAGATGCTTGCAGATTACGTCACTTGTTATACATGCCTGATATTACCCATAATAGGGGATTGTTGACTGCTTTAGCAGAGAGATGGCATAGCGAGCATAACACTTTCCACCTGCCCACTGGTGAGATTAGTGTGACGCTTGAGGATGACTACAGGATTATCCACATCGCTATGACTAGTGAGTTAGTTGAGTATGATTTCTAAGATCGTGGAGGGACATAGGCTTATAGAGCCCTGTTCGATGATGAGAGAATTTCTAGAGGAGAGATATGATGGGAGGATATGATTATGTATTACGAGACTCTCCCCATGATTCTTGCAAGTTTGATTGGGGGATTCATCTATCCAAACAGGAGATCTCAAGGTTTTGTTGTTGGTTGGGGTGAGATTATTCAGAGCATGATGCAGCATCAGACTCAATATGTGTGGGGTGTTTGTATGCTCACTCATTTGTATCATGATCTTCATCAAGTTGTTATCGATGAGAGTGCTAGTTTATCGACAGGATGCACACTGTTATAGATCTAGGGTTGGGAGCACATTGCTATTACTCGACCTATCCATCATAGAGTTCATGGGGAGAGGCAGCCATATGTCTATTTGTATGCAGGTATCCTTACTCAGCATAAGTTGGGTAAGATGGGGTATTGGCATTGGGTTATTGATTCACTAGATAGTGTTATTTGGATACCTTATATTGATTGTGAGCCATGGATGGATGATGCACATGCATTACCATTTATTATGTAGAGAAGATATCTCATTGGTTGAACTCCATACATTGTTGAACAATAGTTGATTAGTCGCATTCTAAGATAGTTTGGTATCATCTAGCTCATGCCTACTAGTGTCATGATATATGCACGACGGTATAGGGATAGGTGAGATTGGGGACCGTCTTTGTCTTTTGAGATAGCACGTGTAAAGTTTCTAGCTACTCCTAGGGTGGCTTATGATTTGAGATTGCACATTCTATATCCTAGGGTTACTGCATATTATGCTTAGTACATGCTTGCACACCTATTTCCTCATATTACCGATCCAGCAGACCCTCCTCCCAGCTCAGGAGATGAGGATGACGATTCAAATGATCCCATTATTAAGAGATAGAGATAGAGATGAGAGCTTAGAGCTTCTCAAGAGGCTGAAGGTGATGGAGATGAGGGAGGAGATGGAGGTGGAGGTGGTAGAAGACCCAGACGGAGAGGAGGTCAATTGAGAGTCTATGGAGGACCATTTGGACTGGTTGGCAAGATTGGGAGACCACTTCCCATCAGTGGGAGAGAGGTAGGACAGATTGGGAGGGATATTGGTAGGGCAGGGATGAGATTAGTGAGAGGGTTACCCTCTACAGGAGGAGGCAGGATTACCAGACTGGATGGGGGTTGTGAGAGAGGCATTGATTTTGGTCAGATTTGAGCAGACCCTAGGTTTATTGCAACTCATGGTGGAGAGGATGAGGATCCAAAGGATCATGTTCCACTTATTAGATGACAAGTTCTGAGAGCTACTCAGACTGAGATTCCAGCAGGTGGACAAGGAGGTGTAAATGAGGGTATTGGGGGTCATGTCCCTCAATAGGATGTGCTAGAGCAGGAGACTAAGGATAGTCTCAGAGCATAGATAGATCACCTTAGAGTACAGGTATAGACACTCATGACAAAGAGGGACAGGGCTATTAGGAGACAGTAGGATACTCAGGGTCTCCTTGATCATATTCAGCAGGTTGGATCGAGAACTCTCTCAACTGATACCATTAGAGCACTATTTCAGGTCGAGAAGGAGACATCACACTGGTGACAATTATATGAGGATTTAGTCACAGAGAGCCAAAGAGAAGGTAGCTATCATACCATTGTGAGGGTGGATACTAGCAATAGTGGAGTCATGGGACCTCCTTAGAGGAGTGGTGATCATGTGAGACAGGCATCTAGAGGATCTTCTCTCCCATAGCCACAGAGATAGACAAAGTCAGGTGGCAGTGGTACAAGACAGCCTTGACAAGATTTATATTGATGAGGCACTTGTATTTTTTATCCGATATCATTGTATACTTGGACTTTTTATTGTTTTATGATAATCTATATGCAGAAATGGACTCTATATGATGATCTTTTATTATGCATGTTACTCTATATGATGATGATCTATATGCATTGATTACATTAATGATGTTCTTTTCTTTTCTTTTTATGACGATGATCTTCTATATGATGCAATGATGATGGAATGACATGCTTTTGATTTTGAAAATGTAAATGAAAATGATTATTAACTTAAATGGTGTGAATGAAATGATCTATATGGGAATGCAAATGAATGATTGATTTTATTTTTAATGCGTAGGATGATGTAAATGTAAATGATCTACATGAAATATTTTTTTTTTTAATATGTAATGCTTACAATGATTATGAATCTAAGAACAAAGAAGCAACTAAATGATCTTAATGAATAAAAAGAACTACAATGATAATGATCCTAATGCAAATAATGATGATGATACACTACATGTTTTAATGAAATGCACTTAATGGAAGACAAACTAATGCAATGATTGAACACAACTAAATGAAATGGATGATGATTATTTAAATGATTCTAAAAATGAATGCACCTACATTGATCAAATGCAAATTGTTTTTGTTTGTCCAAGTATACTCAATCTTTATTTATGACCATTGATATCTAAATGAAATGAAATGCTTATAATGCAACTGACAATGAATGCTTATAATGTAGATGAATAATGAGCTAATCTAAAATGATCGAACTAAAAATGATACTGCCATTCTTCATATGCTTGTCTTGTAATAGTGCTTGATTTCATCATTGAGTTTTAAAATGTTGTAAGAAAATACGAGCAACTTGACATAATGATTCAAGTTGACCTGATTATTTCTTACATGGATTTTGATATAGCAAGTTTATACAAGCAACTTGATATAAGGAATCAAGCTGACCTAAGTATTTCTTGCAAAACAGACAAGAATTATCTCCTTTCATGCATGACTCAAAACATCCTCCTTTATCTTTTGTTGATCATATCCTTAGACAAGTACATACTCTAGTAAGATATAAAACACAAACAACAAACAAAGAAAATAATCATGCCTCATCATAGCTTCTCTAGTCATGGACATCCTTGAGTCGCATAGAGTACATGATTAGCAATAAATCAAGACATAAACAATGAATCTTGTATGTCATTCACATGTTCTCATGGTCATTAACTGATATAATCATCTTGATGAATGATTATTGGTAATCCTTTATTAATTTTTGGTTGATTCTTCATTTTCTGAGTTTCACAATTCAGTTGTCATAAAAGGCCTTGATCTTTGTTACTTTGTTCCTCGTTATCCATTTCAAAATCCTGGGTGTTTTTGGTTTTTCTAAGTTTTTTGAATGTTTTGGATTTTCCAAGATTCAAAAGATCACCTTTGCAAAAGGAATTAGGATTTTTCCCCCAATGGAAACAAAAATTTATTATGGATGTATGAATGCAGATTGATTGATTCTAATAAAATCTAAGACAATGACTACGATAAGTATATCAAAGATTGATAATTATTGGTAGGCTGCATATTTTTTGCTAAATGGTTCATAGAAATAGATGTGAAAGACAGAATGGATAAACTAGAATAGATGGAAGCGATAGATGCGATAGGATGGAGTGGATATGTGTGCAAAGCAATCTCATAGATAGAAGAACTCAGTTTTTTAGATAGTGTCTGTTTACCAGGTTTTCACTATCTAAATTTATTTCATTTTATTTTTTATTTTTTTTTCTTCTTTTCTACTTTTGTTGTTTTATACTTTTTAGGGATTTTCTGCTCTTCTGATTTTTACTGATTTCTTCAGGACTTTATATGCTTTTTATTGATTTTTCCAGGACTTTAAATCTCAAGCATAGAATTTCTTCAAATGGATAGAATTGATAGGTTCATTAAACCAATCACCTTCAGGGGTAGATAACTTGTATGCTCCTGAGCCATATGTTGCTACTATGACAAAAGGACCTAACCAATTTGGTTCAAATTTACCCCTTTTCTCGATCTTGCTGATTTCTTAGATTCTCCCTAAGAACTATATCTCCAATCTGAAAAATGTGTGGCTTGACTCTATGATTATAACTTCTTGCCATTGTCTATTGATACACCTTCAAATGATCTATTTCATTTTGGTGACAATCCTAGATCAGCTCAAGTTCTTGAAGGCTAGACACTTGTTGTTCTTCTTCTGGTATAAGACCTTTCAAGGAAACTCATAAAGAATGTATCTCTACTTCTATTAGTAATATGGCTTCTGATCCATAGACTAAGCAATATGGAGTTTCCCCCATTGGTGTGCAGATGCTAGTTCGGTATGCCAAAAGATCAGGATTTAGTTGAATGTGCCAGTCTTTTCTAGCTTCATTGATTGTTTTCTTCAAGATTTTCAAGATAGTCTTGTTTGATGCCTCAGCTTGACCATTTCCTTGTGGATAATATGGAGTAGAAAACCTATGTTGGATATGGAATTGCTCACATAGTTCCTTCACATCTTGATTCTTAAATGGTCGTCCATTATCAATGATAATGGTCATAGGAACTCCATAGCGATAGATTATATAATTCAAGATGAATGATGATATTTGTTTTCCTATCACTTTTGTCGAAGGTACTAATTCAATCCATTTAGTGAAATATTCCAACTATGTGAATCAACTTATGTCCATTATCGAAACTTATGTCCATAGTAGGCCAATAGTAACCCATACAAATAAGTTTCTTAGCCAGTGTTAATCCACTTGAGTGCGTGCCACAAATACTTGTGTGAACTTTGTTAAGAATGTTCTCAGATTCTTCTTGTTCGACACATCTCAATAAAGTGCTATCTAGACCTCCCCTATATAAGGTATCAGCAATAATAGTATAGCGGGATGACTGACAGATAAAATTTCTTCTTTGATTGCAAGATAGGTCAGGAGGAAGGATATTCTCTTTTAAGTACTGATAAGTTTGGTCGTGTAAGGATTGACTGGTTCCCGATATATGGAAAATCATGTAGGTATGTTGGGATTGAATGGTAGGGGTTAAGATATCTTCCACCAGGAATTCATAACGTTGTTGATTCTCCTAATTTTGCAAGAGTTATGCTAGTGTAGCCATTGCATCTATTGCTTTATTCTCATTTCTTGGGATCTGAGTGAATGATACTTCTTCAAAGTGTTCTTTAAACTCTTCTACCAACTATTTGTAGGGCATGAGCTTGTCATCCTTAGTTTGATAATCATCATTTATTTGGTTGATTATAAGTTGTGAATCACCATAGACATGTAGTTCCTTGATATTCCATTCAATAGCCATTTTGAGCCCAATAGTCAATGCTTCATATTCTGCAATATTGTTTGAGCATGGAAACCACAGCCTATATGATTTTGGAATTGTGTGTCCTTGAGGTGTGATGAATAAAATTCCTACACTTGATTCATATTATGTATAAGAACCATCAAAGTACAACTCCCAAAATTTTGTACTTATTGTCAAAATGTTTGCATCAGGAAATTCAATAGGCAATGGTATGTCATCTTGTAAGGGTGCTTCAACTAACTGATCAACAATGACCTATCCTTTGATAGCTTTGCAACAACATAATCTATATCAAACTCACTTAGTACCATAACCCACTTGGCTAGTCTGCCTATCAAAGTTGACTTGTTCAATAAATACTTTAGTGGATCTATCTTTGCTATCAGTTTCATAAAATGAGCTAGCATATAATGTCATAGCCTCTGAGTTGCAAATACAACTGAGAGGCATGTCTTCTCTATTGATGTATAATTCAATTCATATCCGACAAGTGTTATACTAATGTAATACAATGCTCTTTCTTTTCCTTCTTCATCATGTTGTGCTAGGATAGCACCTAATGATACATTTGTCATTGAGATATAGAGTAACAATGGTTTCCCTTTGATTGGTGATACAAGTACTGGATAATTCATGAGATATTCTTTGATTTGCATAAAAGCCTCTTCACATTTTTTATCCCATTTGAATGGAATGTTCTTATTTAAAAGATGAGTGAATGGATGACATCTATCTTCTAATTTAGAGACAAATATTTTGTTTGATTGCAATCTTCCTTGTAAAGAATGCAATTGACTTATGTTCCTAGGTGACTCCATTTCCATGATAGCTTTTACATTTTCTAGATCTACTTCAATTCCACGAGCGGATATACTATACCCAAGAAGTTTTCCAGAGGCTACTCCAAATGCACATTTCTTTGGGTTTAATCTTAACTGGTATCTTTCAAGCTTATCAAAGATCTTGCCCAAGATGTTCAAATGTTCTTGTCTTGTATGAGATTTTGCAAGTATATCATCTACATAGCCTTCCATAAATGTATGCATCATATCATGAAAGATTGTTGTCATAGCTCTTTGAAAAGTTGCTCATGCATTCTTAAGCCCAAATGGCATAGCATTCTAGCAGTAAGTACACCATACATAGGTAAATGTTGTCTTTTCTTGATCTTCAAAGGTGATTCTTATTTGTTTGTATCCTGAGAATCCATCCATTAATAAAAACATCTCATGTCCTGCTGATAAGTCCACAATTATATCAATGTTGGGTAGTGGGAAATCATCTTTGGGACATGCCTTGTTCAAATCTCTAAAATCAGTGCAGACTCTTATGCTTTTATCTGGATTTGACACTAACACAATGCTTGAAACCCATTCTAGATAGGCAATAGGTCTTATGAAACCCACATCTAATAGTTTATTTAGCTCAGCTTTTACAAGAAGAGCGATGTGTGGATGCATCTTCCTTAGCTTTTGTTTTACTGGTTTTGGTTTTACATCCACATTGAGATGATGCATAATAAGATCTGGATTAAGTCCTGGCATGTCTACACAGAACCAAGCAAAATTTATCTATCTTTGTTTGAAGAATTCTATGTATTATTTCCTCTCTTTATCTGATAATGAGGCAATAGAATGAAGTATCTTGGGATCATTTGGTGTGCCAATGTTTATTTCTTCTACAGATATCTCCTGAAAGTATGCAGGGAAGATGTAAAACTTTCCATCTTCTGGCACCTCAAAGAGGTTTTCACCGTCAAATACATCCTTATTTTTCCTCTTGATTGATCTAGCTTTGCCATGAAATGGTTTTCAGCACTAGGTCTCTTTCCTTATTTTATTTCAATTTTGCGACTGGAAAGTTTTACATTCTCCTGACTGCAAGAAACGTTACTTGATTCCACAATGGAAGATATTTTATGTGTTATGGGTTCGATGGCATTAAGATACACAGTTGAGTCATGGTCATTGGAAAAGACATCCAATTCAGGGTTTTCTAGGTTATCCCAATCAATTAGTTTTGGGTGAAGAAGGGGTAAGTCATAGTCATCGTCATTGTTAGGTGCTTCAAGGTTCATGACATAATAGTCATAATTTGGCATAGATTAGGTAATGTCATAGATAGAATGATCTTGAGGATAGTCCCTCCCAAGTGTTCTCCAATCAGTTCTAACAAAATCAGTATTGGTATTTTGTAGTTCACACTCAAGTGGCTCTTCACCTGATCTTTGTCCCTTAAACGAATGGATTATATCAACACACACGTCTTTAGTACTGCAAGTTCCTTCTTCATTAATTTCAATAGATTCACTTGTATTTAGAAGTTGACATACTTGTGTACATGATATAGAGGATTCTTTTGCTAGCTTTTGTCTTCTCTTGAACTTAGCTTCTTCTGAACTAATACTCAATCCTTCTTGACTATCTCTTAGTTCTTCTATGGTTCTTCCATACCTTGGTACATCTTGCTCCTCATTTGATAAAAATATGATATTTCTTGATGCTTGATCCATATTTCTTTGTGCTTCTTGTGGTGTTACTTCTTGGCCTTTTACATTCTCTTTCTTCTATTGTCTTGTATATGTCTCCTTTCTCTGGATTCTGAGTTCTTCTTGTCTTCTTTCTAACTCTATCTTTTATTTTGTAAAAGACAAGTCTTCATTTGTGATAGCTACTTTCTCTTCATTCTTTTCTTCACTTGATATACTAGATGAGACATCTAGACCCCATTCATATTCATTTGAATCTGTCTCTAAACCATTATCTAGGATTACACCATTGTACCATACAAGAATGTTGCATGGTGCAAATAGTTCTCTGATTTCTATCATCTCTTCTTTTACCGCTTCTAGGATATCTTGTTCAGATTTTGCATTTGCTCATATTCCTTGAACTTGTTTACAAGATTTTTCTTCTCTTTTGATTGCAAGCTCTTCTTCATGTTTCTCATGTTCTTCTTGTTTCTTCTTATTGGCTACTATTTATGTTTTGATGTAGCTTTTCTTGCCATTGTTCTTCTTTAAAGACTGATTTCTTTCTCCACTTTGGTTGTTGATAATTATGGTGCTTTTGATTTGGTTTTGAATATCCAAGTCCTCATTTATCTTCTTTAGATTGTGAGTGAGAACAAATAGGTTCTAAAATATCTTGATGTCACTTACCAATTGGTCCTTTTCCTTCATATCCCATTTTTTGCATGATCTTATAACCATTGCCATATTGTTCTATGGGAATATTGACTTCTGCAGTTGTTTCTATAGTTTCATTTTCATCTTTGTACAACCAACCAAGAATGTCCTTGTCTACAGTTTCTTCTGCAAGTGTTCCAACTCTAACAAATTCTCCATTAAACATTTCTTTTGATTTTTCTGAGATTCGTGGTTGGATATTTGTAGGTTTTCCATATGATTTAGGTGAAAGTAGAAAATTATGCAAAGAATATTTTCCCATTCCTTCATCATTTAATTTGAGCATTTTCTCAAAGGTTTCCCATAACTTTTCTTGAATTTCTTTGGTAGGATGTATTGATTCTCTATTATGTGGAACTCTTGTATCTTGTGTTGGCTTCAAATTATTGCAATATTGGCTTGAATATGCAAATATAGTGACCTCTTGTCCCTCATGAGTAACTATTACAGATTGGTGATATGTAGAAAGAATTGCTTCCATTTTGTGAATCCATGGCCTTCCTAGAAGAATGTTATAAGAGAGATTCAAATCAAGAACCTGACATAATGTATTCCTTTCCACAAGTCCTATTTTGATTGGTAACACCACAATTCCTTTAGAAGAATGCTCATCTTAATCATAAGCTTTAATGGTTATTTAATTCTTTCGATCTACTGCATTTTCTGAATATCCCAAAGCCTTTATTAAACTTAATGCACAAATGTTTAAGCCAGCTCCACCATCTAAGAGTACGCGTTTGACACGAGTTTTATCAATGGTGACTTCAACATGTAAGGGACCATTGTGAGGATGTTGCAAGGATGCATCATCATTTTCAAAAAATGATAAGCAATGAGGGGCTATAAGGTGTCCCACCATTTTTGGAACTGATCTAAATCCAAGTCTTTTGAAACTGTTGTTTCCATTAGAGCTTTTTCCAAAATTTCATTATGCATAAGTGAAACTTTGAGAAGTTCCAAAATTGATATTTGAGTGGGTATTCTTTGTAATTGCTCCACTAAGTTATATTGTCTTGAAGTGGAGGTTGATTCATTTGTTATACCAAAATGTGACCTTCGCTTTGCTTCTTGTAATGACATTGATTGGTTCTGAAGGTGTGTTATCCTTGACGATGGTGACATTTACCACATCATCATATTTATAAGTGTAGTTCACTTTGCCTTTTCCTTTGTCATCTTTTAATTTGGATTGTTCACCTTTTTCATAGTTTGGAAGCGAAGTTTTGAAGGCTTGGTGTGATTCATTTGTCTTATGGCTATCCACTATGATAGTTCCATTATCAATTAAATCTTGGATAAAGTGTTTCAATCTCTGACAATTATTAGTTTGGTGTCCTTTATTCCGATGGTAATTGCAAAAATGATTGTCGTTCCACCAATTTGGTTTGACTTGTGGTTCATAACTTCTTCCTTCTGGTAAATAATCAGTTTATTCACAAGAAGAGTCTTCAAAGCTGATTCCAAGGGTTCTCCAATGTTTGTGAATTTCCTACAAGGATTGGAGAAGAAAGACTTAGATTTATTGCTTTCTTGATTGTTATTGTTTGGGATCTGACTCGATAGATTAAAGATGGGTTATTGTTTAATAGCATTATTGTCATCATTTCCTCCATTTATGACATCCCTATTATTTGACCAGAACTTAGGTTTGTCATTTTTGTTGTTGTTGTTGTTGGAAGAATTATTGTAAAATTTTAGTTCTCCTTTCTTTACCATCATGTCTTCTATTTTCAAACCATTCTCAATCATCTTGGTGAAAGAGGGAAGAAATTGCATTTTTAGTCAATAACTCATTTCACTGATAAGATTATCAATGAATATGTCCATCTTTTCTTGATCAGGTACATCTCTTGGATACCTATTAAACATTTATTTCCATCGTTGCAAGAAGATCATAAAAGATTCACCATTCTTTTGTTTAACATTGCATAAATCCAACATTGTTATCTCATTCCTTACATTGTAGGAGTATTGTGAAATAAATCTATTCATGAGTTCTTCAAAAGATTTGATTCCAGATGGTAATCTTGAAAACCATTCCATTGATTGTCCATTTAAACTCCTAGCGAAAAGACGCATTAGGTAAGTTTCGTTGTGTGCAAATTCCATACTCATAGTACAAAACTCCCTAATGTGATCTTGAGGATCAGATTTTCCATCATATTTTTCATATTTAGGGATCTCGCAATGCTATGGAAAGGGTATCATATTCAAAGTTTTATCAAAAGGATATGGGCAGATATCTTCCAATGAATACTTCTTGGAGATTGTTCCATTCTTCATATCTTGTATCTGTTGTTGTAGAGTTTGCATTTGTTGAGTGATATTTAACAATGGATTATCCATATGGTTTCTCCTTGTCTCTTCATAAGTTCTTCTATCACTACGCTCTCTTCTTGTGTCATCATATTCTTTTCTTGTCTCTTCATGACTCTCTTTGTTTATATCTTCGTTATTTGGATCATCTGTGTTTTGAGTATTAATTGTCTCCGCATCTTGTTTCAAGCCTTCTATGTTAAAGTCTTGTGGCAATTTAGCTCTTGATTTTGCTAACATCAAAAGATATTTTTCTTTTTTCTTTGCTAATAATTTTTCCAGTCTATCAAATTTGAAATCTTTCTCAAGGTCTAATGGTGTTATTGACCACATCTTCATCAACAGTCGTATACCCAAAAGTGTGGAACATTGAATTATCTTCTTCTTCCATTTGTTTTTGTTGTTTTCTAAGTTGTTTGTATTGAGCTCTAGTCCAAACTAGCATGTGATTGTTTCAAAAATTTTGAAGTTTTTCAAAAGACAACTCAATAGGTAATTATTTGTTTAGGAAGGTATGCTTTGTTGATTTTACCACTATTGTTTGTTCGTTGTGATAAAGCGTCTCTTTGTTGAAAAGCACATCCTTGCAAAATTTCTCCATCAAATTATGTCTCGTGGCCATGTACATAGTGATGAAAATGGTGTAAGAATGTCCTATGTTTTAATAATATCTTGCGATTGATATACAAGAATCTTATTCTTTTCTGAGTAGCTTTATAACTGGGTTTTCTTTTCTTATGATGATACTTAAAAGTCATATAAGTATATGATAGTTTACAAGTTTGCTTGATTCCAATGTGGGTGCAATTATTATTTTGATATAACCTAGGTTCAAAATAGGAAAGATATATCCAAGATAATGAACACAAGTGTTAGGCCCAATATGGAAAGCTAATTTACTGAGAGGGGAGGGGAGAATCAGTACTCCAAAACTTTTCTTCAACAATAACTTTGTTGTTATGCATAAACCAAATAGTGCAGTAACATAATATAAAGCTAAAACAAATAGATAACAATCATACATGATTCACTCCATAACACATATATTTTGGTTACGCAGAAACTCTTGGTTAGAGAGAAAAATTGTGGTGGGGATGGCACCCACAACTTCACTACTGCAATAATAAAGAGTGCTCAGTTAGAGCTACATGTTTAGCTATTTCTGATAGCTTACCTTGTTAGGAGTAACAAGATCTATTAGATCTACCTTGCAAAAGGATTTTACAACACTTCATCTAAAATGTTGCACCTGGTTAGAGGCTTTACAATTTATAGACTTGATTAGAGTCTTTTACCCTATTAAAGGTTTCTCTTACAACTTCAAAATATTACAATAAAATCATTACAAATATCTGCAACTTTACATCTGGAATGTTATACAAGATTCTATGTGCTCAAAATAAGTTACCTTGCTTATAGCATACCTCGGTAACCCATATAGTAACTCGGTAAACCCTTATGTTTACTCTGTTCTTCGACTGTTCTCTGAAAAACCTTCTCGGTGACCTTTGTGTCTCTATAACAGTCTTCTTACACTCATGCATACACCTATTTAATTCTTAGCTCATGTTGTATAAATAGATCTCTTATGACGATGATCCATTCATTGCTTCGATCTTACAAACATGATTTATCAAATGAATAACCATGCAAATTATTTCATTGGTTAGATGACCTCAAAAATATACACAATCTTTAAGTGCAATTTCCAATGTGATAATGGTTAGATGTGCCTCGATCTTGTAACACATTTTCATATGCATGTCTAGGTTCAATGAATCTGGTAACATGTTTCACTCAATGTATATTAACTCGGTGTGTCATCTTTGTTGCTTGGTAGACATGTAATGATGCTCAGTAGACAGCTCGGTGTATACTACGCTCTGAGACTACTTTCTTCTGTAACTGACTGGACTGTTCATACCGACTGAATATTTCGGTAGAGATAACCGACTAGAGTATATAGAATAACTTTGACATAAAACTAATGGCAACTTGATAAGTAGTAACAATCTCCCCTTTTGACATTAGTTGAGATGTTTGACAAAAACTACTTTCAAAGTTATAACTCAATAATATATATACTTGCAAAATTTGACTATGCTGATAGTATATACAATAGTCAATAATATAATATATCCAGATATACTCCCCTTATCGATATACTGTACAAAACTCTGATTTTGCATGCTTGGTTATCTGTTCTTGTTCTTTGCTTACTGTTATGTATACTGCTCGGTTCACTACTCTTGGATACTCTACTTTCTCTGCTCGGTATACTCCCCCTGTATACTATACTCCGAATACTATATCACTCCCCCAATACTGTATTGTATCACTCCCCCTTTTCGACAAACATCAAAACTTAATTACCATTCGGGGGTGGTAACTAGTCAAAAATGGATTTGTACTTGGTCCAAGTGTCGGTGAGAGCAACAGAGAGGGCATTCTTTACACTATCCATTAAAGAATTTTGTGCTTGAATATCGGCCAATAACGATATTAAGCCATCTAGAGTGCTTCCCTCTTGTGTAGTAGATAGAGATATGGCTCGGTTGATCTGTTCTTGGATGGATGAAAGATGGGGAAGGACTAATGTTTGAAGTGTCATTATGTTCATCCTAATCTTGTGTTCTTCATTTCTTAGGTCCAATTGTTGAGCCATGAGCTATTGTAACCTTGTATAAAAATTCTGAACTGAATTTGGCTCTGTGGTAAACTTATTTGAGAGATTGATCATCTCTTTCTCAATTGCCTCTGTTTTATTCTTAATGTCTTTAATGAATAAAGAAAATGTGCAGAGTTTTTGAAATAAATAATGAATGTGCTTGAGTTGAGGAGTCAACTCAGCAATAAATTTGACAAGTTTAACTTTGCCAATAGCTATAGCTTTATGTACCTCTTCTATCATTTTTGCAGTGAACTCTTTGTCTTTTAGCTTTCTCAAATACTCTGATGCATCTACTCCAGATGTCTCTATCTTTGTTAGGTGTTCATCCAATTGAATGTGGATGGTTGCATCAGTTGATACTGTAGCTTTAGGTAGCATATCTATTAGGAGTGCTTTCACCTTCTGAAGTACCTTATTTTTCTTTTGAATGGCCATTTGCTTCTCTTGTTTGGCCTTTGCTTTGCATAGTTCACCAAAATCACTGAGTGCTTGCCCCTTCAATTTTGATATGTCTACATTGGGCAACACTATTAGTTTTGACAAATCAACTTTAAAACTATGCTTTTCCATCTTCTTTTCTTTACCTTTCACCGATGGAACTAAGACAAGGGCTTGTGAGGCTTGATGACCCTCGGTAGGTTGCTCGGTAGAGGCAACACTTTGATCGGTTTCTTTAGCCTCTATAGAGTCCTTCAGTGTCTCCGTACTTGGTGTCTCAGTTTCAACATTTGTAGTGCTAGAAGGTGCTTGAGATGTTTGTTCTTGAGTAGTAACTTCTCTTGTTGTAGACTTGTGACCTTCGGTGCCTTGCTTCATGTCATGAGGGGTTTTGGTTGAGATAGATTGCTTGACCAGTGGATAAGGCTGAACTTGTTCCAAGACTGATTCACTAGATACAAGTTTTGCATATACTTTTCCTTCTATCATTTTCTGTTCTGGTGCCTCTGTATCCATAACATCTTCATCTATTTGGATGGTGTCAGCAAGGTCTTTCTTAGTAACATCAGGATCTTGCTCGGTGACATCAACAATATCAACTGTAGCTTGCTCACTGGCATCCTTGATTTTAAAGATTTATTGCCACTTTTCTTTAGTCTCATTTTCGACGTCAATATATAGCCCGTTCATCAGTTTTAAGGCTCTTTGCTTTACAAGAAACTTTAAATTGTAGGTTGTCAGATGTTCTTTAATTTTAGCTACTGACATGTCAGGAATGAGATAGACCAAACTTCTTTCTCTGATCTGTTTCTCCAAGTCCATTGCATACTTTCGCCTATTATCAATATGCAAGTAAAGTTCATTTGGAAGTGACTTTGCTAGTTCTAATGGAGCTAACCGGAATTTTAGAAGTGTGTAGATGACAGCTTCTTCAATTTGTCTCTTCTCATCATTATTCTTGGTTTCATACTTGACATATCTGAATGATCCAAATCCTCCATATTCTTTGAGATTAGCATAGAAGTTTTCAACACTATGTATATTTACCTTCTTCCTCTTGACAATCTAGAATTTGCTTGCATCCTCTGATTTGGTATCACTAGACTCTTTTGCCAAAATGAGTCTCCGAGTAGATTTCTTGTAGGTCTTTGTTACCTTCAAAATAGTAACACTCTTTGTTTTCTGACTCGATGAAGCTACAGATGCTCTAGTGTTAGGTCGCTTTACTAGAGGTGGAGTCGGTGAGACCCTTGATGAATCCAGTTTCTTTCTCTTCAACACTTTTCCCTTAGACAATTCAGTGCTCAGTGTTATAGCTACCTCTTGGGCGTCAGATTCCTCTTTGGTAATGGTAATGGTGCCTTTGACAGGTGTAGAGGAAGATTCTTCTCTGAATTTCTCTGACAATGCCTTAATTATCTTTGTTGCCTTTCTTGTAGCTTTGGGTACTACGATGCTCATTTTTACCTTTTCCTTTACTTCCTCATTGGTACCATACCTCATCTCGATAGCATGTCTAGGTAATGAGACAAATGCATCAATTTGTTGTTGTGTGATGTCAAAATCAATCTCGTAACCCATTGGTGATAGAGATTGAGTCCTCGGTTCCACAGCATTCACATAACAGTAATCGGTGTCAACTTCAAAACATATATCATTTTTTGTATTTCTCCACTAGCTGGGGTGGAATCCTATATTTGTTATGCATTTTCTCTTGAAATTTACTGAAGTAATCATCCATAATATCATTGAAATTATCACCTAACTTATTGATGAAGTCATTTATCTGATGGGTGATTGGTCGGTGTAGCTGTTACTACTTATCAAATTGCCATTAGTTCTATATCCAAAGTCATTCTATATATTCTAGTCAGTTAGCATTAGTGAATCATGCAGTCGGTACACATAGAGAAGTTGGTATGAACAGTCTAGTTGGTTACAGAAGGAAAACAGTCACAGAGCCCAGTATACATCGAGTTGTCTACCAAGTGTTATTTTATGTCTACCGAGCAGTAAAGATAATACACCGAGTTGATATACACCAAGTGAAATGTGTTACCAGATTCATTGAACCTAGACACACATATGAAAACGTGTTACAAGATCAAGGCACATAGAGCCGTTATTGCATTGGAAATTGCACATATAGATTTTGTATAATTTTGAGGTCATCTAACCAATGAAATATTTTGCATGGTTATTTATTTGAGAAATCATGTTTGTAAGATCGAAGCAATGAATCAGATCACCGACATAAGAAATCTATTTATATAGCACGAATTTAGGGTTAGAGACATATGTGAATGAGAGAAATGTGTGTGCATATGTGTATGAAGCAAGACTTATGTGATACATGAGAAATCACAAAGTATTATGACTATTACAGAGACACGGAGGTCACTGAGAAGGTTATCAGAGAACAGTCAAAGAACAGAGTAAACAGAAGGGTTTATCGAGTTACTTTATGAGTTACTGAGGTATGCTATAGGCAAGGTAATCTTATTTTGAGCACATAGAATCTGCTACAGCATTTCAAATGTAAAGTTGCAGATAGTTGTAAAGTCTTATTGTAATATTTTGAAGTTGTAAGAGAAACCTTTAACAGGGTAAAAGACTCTAATCAAGTCTATAAATTGTAAATCCTCTAACCAGGTGCAACATTTATATAGTGTTGTAAAATCCTTTAGCAAGGTAGATCTAACAGATCTTGTTACTCCTAACAAGGTAAGCTATAAGAAATAGGTAAATATGTAGCTCTAACTAAGCACTTTTTATTATTGCAGTAGTGAAGTTGTGGGTGCCATCCCCACCGTAGTTTTTCTCTCTAACCAAGAGTTTTTGTGTAACCAAAATATATGTGTTATGGAGTGAAACATGAATGATTGTTAGTCATTTGTTTTAGCTTTATGTTATGTTACAGCAGTTTTTGGTTTATGCATAACAGTAAAGATATTGTTGATAAAAGGATTTGAAGTACTGATTCACCCCTCCCCTCTCAATACATTAGCTTTCCATATTGGGCCTAACAATTGGTATCAGAGCTTGAATTTTAGAAAAGGGTTTAATTGCCTAAAGAGAATGATCTTATCAATGGAAGGCTACAAACAATCTTGGAGGATTGTGTATCTGCAAGAAGAATTGGATCATGCTAATCAAGTGATTGCAGACATGCAAAGGCAAATGCAAAAATCTTTGAAAGTGAGAAGAATATTATCTGATGATTTGCAGGACTCTCAAGAGTTAGTGGAACAAATTGAGACATCATCTGAGAACAATATGTCTGAAGAGATTGAAGAAATGATTGGACAATTGAAAGAAAAGAACAAAGCACTGGCTGAACAAACCAGTGGGTCAAGTTTGTACTAGGCCAAGTGCATGATGATTTCATGTGGCTACAAGAGAAACCATTTAAGATCACTAAAGAAATCATTCATCTGATCACCGGTTATCCTATCTATGACCATGCCCAAGCATAGAAAATGATATCACATAAGGAATTGATTAGTTTGACTGGAGTAGAATCTGATTGCAGAGGTCTAAAGTTGAACAATGTCACTAATCCTGAACTCAAATTTGCTATTAGAGTAATTGGTTATTGTTTCTTCCAATCGGCAAGGGAAAACACTGTACCCTGTGCAACAGTGGACTTAGCATACAAAATTGTTAAGAAAGGCATGAAAATTGACTTGTGTGAAGTATTGTTGAAGAACTTGTTTGAAAATCTGAACACAATCAGGAAGCCGAAGAAGAACAACTCGGCAAATACTCTAAAATTTGGATCACTACTTGTATGTATGTTTTTCTACTTTGAGAAGTTTTTTCCAACAATCGGTAAAGTTGTTTGGGATCTACACCGACCAATCACCCATCAGATCAGTGACTTCATCAAGAAGTTAGGTGATAACTTTAATGATATAATGGATGATTACTTCAACAAGTTCCAAGAGAAAATGCATAACAGGTACGAGATTCCACCATAGCTGGTAGAAAAATACAAAGATGAAATATGTTTTGAGGTCGACACTGATTATTGTTATATGAATGTTGTTGAACCAAGGACTCAATCTTTGCCACCAATGGGTTATGAGATTGATTTTGATATCACACAACAGCAAATTGATGCCTATCTATCATTGCCAAGGCATACTACCAAGCTAAGGTATGGCACCTATGAAGAGGTGAAGGAAAAAGTAAAAATGAGCATTGTAGTACCTAAGGCTACAAAAAAAGCTACAAAGATGATTAAGGCATTATCTGAGAAATTTGGAGAAGAGTCTTCCTCCACACCTGTCAAAGGAGTTCTAACCATCACCAAAGAGGAGACAGAAGCCCAAGAAGTAGCCATAACACTTAGTACTGAATTACCTAAGGGAAAAGTGTTGAAGAGAAAGAAACAGGACACTTCTGTGACCCCTCCAACAAAGAGACCTAACACAAGGGCATCTGCTGCATCACCGAGTAAGAAACAAAAGACTGTTGCCATTCCTAAGGTAACTAGAACTTACAAGAAATCTACTCGGAGACTCATTTTGCCAAAAGAGTCGAGTGATACCGAATCTGAAGATGCAAATAAATTTCAGATTGTGAAAAGCAAGAAGGTAGATGTACATAGTGTAGAAAATTTTGTAAACATCTAAAGGAATATGGTGGATTTGGTGGATTCAGATTTGTCAAATATGAATCCAGATCTACTGATGAAAAGAGGCAAATTGAAGAAGCTATCATTTGCACACTTCTAAAATTTCGAGTGGTCCCATTAGAAGTATGTAATTCTATTCCTAAGGAATTATATGCACATATTGAAACCAGATGGCAATATGCCCTAGACTCGGAGAAACAAATCAGAGAAAGAAGTTTGGTGCATCTCTTTCCTAATATGTCAGTTGATGAAATAAAAGAACATCTGACAAACAGCCAAACACAATTTACAGTAAAACAAAAGGCCTTGAAATTGATGAATGGCCTGTATATAGAAGTGGAGAAGGAAACAAAAGAGCAATGGAAGGACATTTTTCAAAGAAAGAATGCTGGTGAACAATCTACAGTGGAAATAGTCGATGTCACCGATCAAGAGACTATTGTCACCGAGCAAGACCCTGCTAACACCATTCAAATAGATGAAGATATCATGGATGCGGAGGCACCTAAACAAGAAATGATAGAAGGAAATGCTTATGCAAAACTTGTCTCTAGTGAATCTGTTTTGGATCAAGTTCAGCCTTACCCACTGATCAATCAACCTACTACAACCGAAGCTCCTCAGGATACAGATGAAGGCACCGAAGGTGAAAAGTCTACAGCAGAAGATACTTCACAAGAACAAATCTCTCAAGCACCTTCTAGCATGGAAAATGTTACAGCTAAGACACCAAGCACTGAGACACCGAAGGACACTACCAAGGCTAAAGAAATTGACAAAAGTGTTGTCTCTACCGAGCAACCTATTGAGGGTCCTCAAGCCTCTCAAGCTATTGTAGTGGTTCACCCAGTGAAAGGTAAAGAAAAGAAGTTAAAAAAGCATAGTTTCAAAATTGATTTATCAAAACTGATAGTGTTGCCCAATGTAGACATCTCCAAATTGAAAGGGCAAGCACTCACTGAATTCGGTGAACTGTGCAAAGAAAAGGCCAAACGGGAGAAGCAACTAGCCATACAAAAGAAGAATAAAGTACTTCAAAAGGTAAAGACCTTACTATCAGATATGCTACCTTCAGCTACAGTATCAACCGATGCAGCCATCCATATTCAATTGGATGAACTCCTAAATTAGATTGAGACATCTGGAGTAGATGCATCCGAATACTTGAGCAAACTAAAAGACAAGGAGCTAACTGCTAGAATGATAGAGGAAGTACAGAAATCCATTGATGTTGGCAAGGTAAAACTTGTCAAATTTATTGCTGAGTTGTCCCCTCAACTCAAGCACATTCTTTCATTATTTCAGAAACTCTGTACATTTTCTTTATTCCTTAAGGACATTAAGAATAAAATAGAAGCAATTGAGAAAGAGATCACCGATCTCTCAAATAAGTTGACCCCCAAGCCCAATTTAGTTTAGAATTTTTATACTAAGCTACAACAGCTCATGGCTCAACAATTGGAACTGAGGAATGAAGAACACAAGATCAAGATGGACATAATGACACTTCAAACATTATTCCTTCCTCATCTTTCATCCATTCAAGAACAGCTAAACAGAGCCACTTACCTCTCTACTACACAAGAGGGAAGCACTTTAGATGGCTTAATTTCATTATTGGCTGATATTAATGCATAGAATTATTTAATGGACAGTGTAAAGGATGCACTTTCTGTCGCTCTCACTGAAGCCAAGACAAAGTACAAATCCATTTTTGATTAGTTGCCACCTCCAAATGATAACTAAATTTTGATGTTTGTCAAAAAGGGGGAGTATATCATCAAGAGTATATATAGCATCAAAGTACACAGGGGGAGTGTATAGTATTCAAAGTATCAAACAACTAGAGTGTAGTATACAGGGGGAGTATACCAAGCAGAATGAGCAGAATAAGCAGAGTATCCAAGAGCAGTGAATCGAGCAGTGAACAGAGGAAAGAACAGTGATTACAGAGTATTGATCACCGAGCACACATAATCAGAGTTTTGAACAGCATATTGATAAGGGGAGTATATTTGATTATACTATTTCATTGACTAATGTATATACTGTATGTTTAGTCATTTTGTTAAGTATACAAATTTTTGAGTAATGACTTTGAAAGTAGTTTTGTCAAACATCTCAACTAATGTCAAAAGGGGAGATTGTTAGTACTTATCAAATTGCCATTAGTTTTATATCCAAAGTCATTCTATATATTTTAGTCGGTTAGCATTACTGAATCATGCAGTCGGTACACACAGAGAAGTCAGTATGAACAGTCTAGTCGGTTACAGAAAGAAAACAGTCACAGAGCCCAGTATACACTAAGCTGTCTACCGAGTGTTATTTCATGTCTACTGAGCAATAAAGATAATACACCGAGTTGATATACACTGAGTGAAACATGTTACCAGATTCATTGAACTTGGACACACATATGAAAACATGTTACAAGATCGAGGCACATAGAACCGTTATTGCATTAGAAATTGCACATATAGATTTTGTATAATTTTGAGGTCATCTAACCAATGAAATATTTTGCATGGTTATTTATTTGAGAAATCATGTTTGTAAGATCGAAGCAATGAATCAGATCACCGACATAAGAAATCTATTTATACAGCATGAATTTAGGGTTAGAGACATATGTGAATGAGAGAAATGTGTGTGCATATGTGTATGAAACAAGACTTATGTGATACATGAGAAATCATAGAGTATTATGACTGTTACAGACACACAGAGGTCACTGAGAAGGTTATCAGAGAACAGTCAAAGAATAGAGTAAACAGAAGGGTTTACCGAGTTAATTTATGAGTTACCGAGGTATGCTATAGGCAAGGTAATCTTATTTTGAGCACATAGAATCTGCTACAGCATTTCAAATGTAAAGTTGCAGATATTTGTAAAGTCTTATTGTAATATTTTGAAGTTGTAAGAGAAACCTTTAACAGGGTAAAAGACTCTAATCAAGTCTATAAATTGTAAATCCTCTAACCCTGCAGCATTTATATAGTGTTGTAAAATCCTTTAGCAAGGTAGATCTAATAGATCTTGTTACTCCTAATAGGGTAAGCTATCAGAAATAGCTAAATATGTAGCTCTAACCGAGCACTCTTTATTATTGCAATAGTGAAGTTGTGGGTGCCATCCCCACTAGAGTTTTTCTCTCTAACCAAGAGTTTCTGCGTAACCAAAATATATGTGTTATGAAGTGAATTATGTATGATTGTTACTCATTTGTTTTAGCTTTATGTTATGTTACAACAGTTTTTGGTTTATGCATAACAATAAAGATATTGTTGATAAAAAGATTTGAAGTACTAATTCACCCCTCCCTTCTCAATACATTAGCTTTCCATATTGGGCCTAACAGTAGCTCCCAAACAACTTTACCGACTGATGGAAAGAATTTTTCAAAATAGAAAAACATGCATACCAGTAATGATCCAAACTTTAGAGTATTAGCCGAGTTATTCTTCTTTGGCTTCCTGATGGTGTTCAGATTTTCAAATAGGTTCTTCAGCAACACCTCACATAGGTCAATTTTCATTCCCTTTTTCACAATTTTGTAAGCCAAGTCTACTGCTGCACAAGGAACACTATTTTCCCTTGCTGATTGGAAGAAATAGTAGCCCATTACTCTAATCGGAAATTTTAATTCTTCATCAATGACATTGTTCAATTTTAATCCTCTGCAATCAAATTCCACTCTAGTTAAACTGATCAATTCCTTGTGTGATATCATCTTCTGGGCTTGAGCATGATCATAAATGGGGTAACCGATAATTAGATGAATGATTTCCTTGGTAATCTTAAATGGTTGCTCTTCTAGCCACATGAAATCATCATGAACTCTACTCAGAACAAACTTGACCCACTAGGGTTTGAACACACAGGGATAGGTTAAGGCTTCGGTTAATCCCTTGATCTTGATGTGTTCATACTTGCTATTTAATTTACCATTGGTACACAGCTCATCATAGGTGTTGTGTATGGTGAAAATGGATACAATAATAACAAGATTGAAAGTCTAAATGAATTCAACCACCAAACCCTAGCCTAACAACAACAAAGATCCACCATAACATATGAAGATTACCTAAGACAATGAAAATAAAACAAAATCACAAAGATGATACCATCACATGTCTAATAGGGTTTTGATCTCCATTCTTCCTATCTCCATTGATCTTGCTTGATATATTTGCTCTCAGATTTTATGTGCACAAGAGCTCAACAAAGAACGGAATGAGGTTGCAAGTAGGATTGTAGTGTAGTCAAAATGATCATTAGGGTTTGATAATGAAGAAAGCATCTCCTTAAATAGAAGACACAATAAGAAATGGAGGGATAAGATTGAGAGGTATAAAAAGGAGGTCGGTTAGGATTAGAGGGTAGGTAGAAGAAATAATAAAATAATGAAAGAGGTAGGTAGTGTAGGAATTAAGAGATGAATGACATGTGTCATTGGTAGAAAAAGGTTAATGAATTAATTAAATAAATAAAGATTTATTTAATTAATAGAAGAAATGAGATCAATTAAATAAATAAAATATTTATTTAATTTAGGAAAATGATAATTTAAATAAATAAATGTATTTATTTAAATGAGAAATAAGGCTAGAAGAGGATAAATGAATTAATTAAATAAATAAAAATTTATTTAATTAATAGAAGAATTAGGCTTAGATAATTAAATAAATATTTTATTTATTTAATTAGACATGACAATTTTGGGTGTCTACATTTTGCCCCTCTTTGAGACAATGCGGCTTGTCGCGTTGTTTCAAAGAAGATAAGATGAATAGATACAGAGTTGCCCCAGGATGGGAATGATATGCCCCCTTGAGAGATTGGATGAAAAATGGCTGAAAAGAGTGTAGACAATCTCTCGATAAGAAAGACGGGATAGAATGGACTGACCAGATAAAGTGACAAAGTCACGGGATAATGAAGACTGACTCAGGAAACGAGGGCTAGGGCAGTCTATAAGATAGACCACAGGCAAAAGACATCCTCATTGTCATTTACACCTTCACGAGATCAAAGTGCAGAGCAAGAAAAGAGCAGCAGCAGTCAGCAGCGATGGCTTTCGTGCATAGATTCGACCGCGTTCGCCGATTTCAAAGGCAGGAGAGCCGGTAAGTACCACCAAACCTCCTCGTACTTTGACGCATTTACTTTTGTCATTAATGCATGCTAGTTAGAGCAATAAATGCGCTTAGAAGTAGGGCTAAAAAATGTCCAAAACCGTCTAACCACGTCTGCGTCGGTGTCAGGCATGTCTATGTCCGCCAGACGCGTCTGTGTCGGTGCCAGGCACGTCTGTGTCTGGAACCGCGTTTGAGTCGAATGCAGGCACATCTGCAATGTGCAGGGGCATCTGCATAGTCTAGTCGCGTTTATGAGCAGCATGAGCGCGTTTGTGTCATACAGGCACGTCTGTGTTGTACAGGCGCGTTTGTGCAATCTTTAAACGCGTTTATGTAATAAAAGCGCGTCTATGTCCAAAAATGCAAGGTTTTGTCTTCTAGGTCAAATCGGCAGTTCTGTGATGAACATACGCTGTCGATTGGATAAGCTGCTGAGAGGATACACTCAAGCAGGTCCTCTAGGGAAGACTAGGATAAATCAAGGCACTTTGTGATGAACAGTGAGTACCAGGATAGAGTACTTTGTGATGAACAGGGAGTACCCAAGTATGAGCAGCACTTTGTGATGAACAGGGAGTGCAAATGTGAACAACACTTTGTGATGAACAGAGAGTGCCAAACACGTAGTACTTTGTGATGAACAGGGAGTACCACTAAGATAAAATAGCAACACTTTGTGATGAACAGTGAGTGTCACTAGGAGAGATAGGCATATGCATTTAGATAGCGAGTAGCATTTTGTGATAAACAGTGAATGCCACTATAACTGACATGATTTGATTTGCTTGACTGCAGGAGTACTTGCCGATGCTGGAGTCACAGGAGAGATTTCTGTCGACACAGAGGTTGCGACATGAGCTGTTAGTTGGAGACAGAGCTGCCATCGAGGCGATGGGCTTGAGACATGTATTATATGTGCCTGAGTTTCAGGCAAACATGGGTTTGCTGACTGCGCTTGCTGAGAGATGGCATTCTGAGACGTGCACTTTCAATTTGTCAATGGGTGAGATGACCGTCACCCTAGAGGATGTCTACAGGATTTTGCGGATACCGATTGATGGAGATTTGATTCCATATGATCATGATGGAGATCAGGAGGCATTGAGACGGGTGTTTCAGGATCCCAGATTAGAGATGAGGGCAGGGCACGTGGCATGGGACACCATGATCGCTACAGGGTTAGCATTGCCGGTCGTGATCGGAGGAGCTATCAATGGGTTCCTATGTCTAGATAGGGTGACACGGGGGTTGGCTGTGGGCTGGGGGGAGCATTGGAGACACTGGTAACACAGCACACCAGATATGCCTGGGGACCATGTGTGCTGGCCCATTTGTATTACGAGCTTCACCAGTTTGTTTATCACGGGTCAGTGGAATTGGGCTGCAGGGTGACACTGTTGCAGGTGTGGGCTTACGAGCATCTGCCAATGACGAGGCCGATACACTTCAGAGGCAGGGGGCATGGACATAGTTTTGTGCATCTGTACGATATGATCACCTTGCAGCCACGGATTGGCAGGTTGGAGCATTGGCGGCGAGTGCTAGATGATATCGATGTGGTCATATGGAGACCATATCTAGGCTGCGAGGAGTGGGAGGATGATGCAGTGGAGCTTCTGTACACCTTTCGGAGAAGGTACTTGATTGGGCGGATGCCCTATGTGCTAGAGAGGCAGCTTGTGGACAGGGTTTGCAGGCAGTATGGCAGGATCCAGAGGATGCCACGAGGCTCGAGCATGTATGCCCACACAGTCAGAGATCAGGCAGTCATGCAACTGGCAGAGATGGTGCCCCTACCCTGGGATATGTGGCCTAAGATCAAGGACGCAGGGATGGATGCTGAGTATTCAGCATATTGGGCAGAGCATCCATTCCCCCGATTAACAGATCCAGGAGAGGCACTGGAGGGAGATGGTGGTGGTGAGGAGGATGATGATGGAGGTGATGGGGGCAGAGGCCGACGGAGGAGGAGAGGAGTAGTGGGAGAGAGGTGAGTTGCACCTCGGAGGGAGGGTGGAGAAGAGAGGTAGGCTCGGGTGGCGAGGGTCGTGGTGGATTGCCCCTACAGGTACCAGCAGCACAGGGTCCCAAAGCACAGGTACAGACACAGGGACAGGTACAGGGACAGGTGCTAGTACAGGAACAGGAGAAAGGACGGAGACAAGTACAGAGACAGGGGCATGTACAGAGATAGGTACCCGTACAGGCACTAGTACAGGTACAGGTACAGGTACAGGGGCAGGCACCCGCAGAGGGGGAGCCACAGGCAGAGGCAGAGGGAGCTGACCCAGAGGAGGATGAGCTGATTGAGTTCAGGGAGATCTACCAGGGCCAGGCAGATGAGACACAGGAGCTAGAGAGGGAGAGAGATCGGCTCAGGATGAGGGTCAGGGATACTGAGTGGGAGAGAGATCAGGTGATTCAGCGCTACACAGAGACTGAGATAGCACTGAGGGCAGTGAGACAGGTGGCGGAGGGCACAGGGGTAGGCTATGCATATGTCCTGCGGGTAGGAGAGGAGATTGCCTACTGGTGAGACCTCTATTATGGTGCAGTGCCAGCAGATCAGTGGGCGAGGAACATCCATAGACCATCGCGGACAGCGATAGCTACGAGAGGGAGCCGAAGGAGACAAGCATCGAGTAGTGGGGTTATGGGTCCTCCACCACCACCAAATAGAGGGGATAGGAGGGATGATCCTGGGGCGGGTCCCTCAAGGGCTCAGTTTCCATCAAGGCCAGGCGGCTCTGAGGGAGGGAGTTCATCATAGCCTTAGAGGGCTCCCTATGTATCAGTATTGTACCATTTTTGTATGATGATGTAGACACCTGCGGGTGATTGTAGCCATATGTTTTTTTTTTTTTGACATCATTGTATCATGACACTTTTGATTATATATATGAGATGATTCATTTTTTGCGGCAGCTATATGCATGTGTACCTATGTGATGAGATGTTTTTATGATGTATGTTTTATGTGATGCTTATGATATGGATGCAAATATGTATATGATGCAATGCAATATTTTTGTTCTTTTATGTTTTATATGTGTATGCATGATGCAAATGTGAATGTATGTAATGCAGATGAATATAATAATGCAAATGTAAATTGTGCTAACAGATGTTGTGTGCAGGATGTGATGCAGTTGTGATATCTATATGTATGTATGAAATGCTTATATATGGTAATGCAAGTGCAACTACATGAAATGTAAATATTTTTTGGTGTGTCATTATACTCAGTCATGTGATAATAGGCTACATGGACTCAAGAAGGGCGATGAAAGTCAATCAAGAAAGGGGGATGAAAGATAGAAGATATGACCGTGAAAGAGCTTCTTGTGCGTTATCATCATTGAGCTTTATTATGGCAAGTAGGTTATGACAATCGAGGCATATGTTTGACCCATAAAGTCATTGTACCTGTTTGCATAGAGATAAGACAGTCACAAACAAGGAATGCCCCAGTTCACACTAGACTCACAGTGTCCTCATATCCTTGGACAAGTCATAGCATTACTAAGAGACAATCCACAAACAGCAAATACAAATAGGTGACGATACCCCATCCTCGCCTTTCTAGTCAAAGACATCCTGGATATAGAATCCCTAGTCAGAGACATCCTGGAAAAGCTAAAAAACATGTAACCAAAAGAGATGAAATCAAAAAGAAAACCAAGACTCGACACCAACATCCACTGTAGTCCTCAAGTTTAGTGTCTCTTGTCACTTGTATAAGTCTTATTTGATTGTGGTCATAATGTTTACTTTCACAAAAAGGATAGATAGCACTAAACCATAATGTTGTCTGAGTCTGTTGAAAGATTCGATTTGTTGAAGCCCATTGTTGCTACTGTCTCATCTGAAACTGACTGAATCCATGAAACTGATACTTTATTGTGGAGAAGATGAAACTTTATTGCGGATCCATGATGCAAATGTTTCTTTATTGCGGATTGTGCGTGGATAGACTGAAGGAAGCTGGAAGAAACTGTACTCCTCAAGACATCTGACGTTCTTAGTTCCACACCCATCACTAGATATAGGATTTGCCTTAGCCATAGATAGGAGTTGATTTATTATGGGGGGAAAGGGAGGTTTATTATGAATGGCTAACCAATCTTGGGTAGATCAATAACAAGCCATGATGGGAATGGGTAAGTTTATTATGGATGAATTGGTTGTGAGTGTGTGCAGAGTGAAGTGATGAAAGAGAATCCTAAAGGAGGGAGGAGCAATGTCTCTACGCATGGCGCTGGTGACCCAGTTTTCACCATGGTACTTGCCCAGGGCACCACCAAAGTGGTTTTCACCATTGGACGAAATTATTTCTCTTTACTTTTTTTATTTTTTCAATGTTTTTGTGTCACAAGGCGCCTGTTTGCCAGGTTTTCACCAAGTAACGATTTTTTTGTTTTTCTGATTTTTTTGTATTTTTGAATTTTTATTTTTTATTTTTTTTTGTATTTTCAAATTAGGATATTCTGAAGAGCTATGTGTAGAACCTGCGAAGGTGCCTGCTGTTGATAGGATCGTCCAAAGGTTCACCTTCTGTAGTTGAGAGCTGATATATCTCAGATCCATATGCTGCTGTAATGATGTAAGGACCAAGCCAATTTGGTTCGAACTTGCCCTTCTTCTCTCTGTCTTGTTGATTCTTGGGGTTTTCTCTGAGAACCAAGTCACCTACCTCAAATGTGCGAGGCTTGACCTTGTGATTGTAGCTGCGACTCATTCGTTGTTGGTAAGCCTTGAGATGATTAAAAGCAGTTTGTCTCCGTTCATCCAGCAGTTCTAGTTCTTGTAAGCGAGAGACCCTGTAATCTTCATCAGTGATGATATTTTGCAAAGAGACCCGTAAAGAGGGTAACTCAACCTCAATAGGCAATGGCTTCAGTGCCATAAACAAGTGAATAGGGTGTAGCTCCTGTAGGTGTGCGGACACTTGTGCGGTAGGCCCAAAGTGCAGGATTGAGTTAGATATGTCAATTACAGCCAGCGTCGTCGACTATCTTCTTGAGGATTTTAAGGATTATTTTATTAGATGTCTCAGCTTGGTCATTACCTTGGGGGTAATATGGTGTGCAGAAACGATGGGAAATATGGAAGTGGTCACAGAGTTCACGAACATCCTGATTTTTGAAGGGACGCCTGTTATCAGTAATAATGGAAACAGGAATACCATATCGGCAAATGATATAGTTAAGGATGAAGGTAGCAATCTGTTTTCCAGTGACTTGTGTGAGAGGCATGGCTTCAATCCATTTTGTGAAATACTCTATGGCTGTGATAATGAATTTATGACCATTGGAAGAAGGAGGGTGAATCTTGCCTATGAGATCAAGTCCCCACTGACAAAAGGGCCAAGGAGACGCAAGTGGTTGTAGTTCTTGTGTTGGCGCATGTATGAGGTCTCCATGAATTTGAAATTTCTTACATTTCTTAACAAACTGATATGAGTCTTTTTCCATATTGGGCCAGTAATATCCAGTTCTAATTAGTTTCTTGGTCAAGGTAGGACCACTAGCATGTGGACCACATATCCCTTCATGCACTTCACATAACGCAATCCGAGCTTCGTCGCTTTCTAGACATCTAAGAAGAGTGCCATCTAGACCTCGTCGGTATAGGATATCACCTAAAATGATATATCGAGAGGATTGGCGAATGAAGGTGCAACGTTGGTTATTTGATAGATCAGGAGGTAGGATATTATCGTGAAGGTATGTGAAGATGGAACCATATAACTGGGATTCAGGACCAACAACGCATATCATTTCAGTAAGAGTGATCTCATATGAAGGAACCAACAGGTTGTCCACCAAGAACTTATAGCAGGTCTCATTTTGAGGTAGATCAATCAGTGAAGCAATTGTAGCCATGGCATCTACAACACGATTCTGCTCTCTTGGTATCTGCTCAAAATCTATCTTTGTGAAATGTTGTTTCAACTCATCCACCATTTGTTTGTAAGGCAGTAATTTTTCATCTTTTGTTTGGTAATCATCAGTTCCTTGACGGATGACAAGTTGGGAATCCCCAAAAACATGAAGTTCCTGGATCTTCCACCGAACTGCAATTCATAATCCAGTTGTTAATGCCTCATATTCCACTATATTGTTAGTGCAAGGAAATGATAAGCGATATGATTTTGGTATAGAATCCCCTTGAGGAGTTATAAAGAGAATACCAGCTCCTGCCCCATGCTGTGTGTATGAACCGTCAAAGTATAGTTGCCATGGCTTTGCATGTGATATTGTTAAAATGGATTCGTCTGGAAATTCTGAATTTAGAGGGACATCATCAATCATGGGGGCATCTGCTAATTGATCTACGATGGCTTGTCCTTTTATTGCTTTTCTATCCACATACTCGATGTCGAATTCACTAAGGATCATTACCCATTTGGCCAGCCGCCTAGTAAGTGTTGCTTTATTGAGAAGGTATTTTAATGAATCAATCCTTGCAACTAACTTAGTCTTATGAGTAAGCATGTAATGTCATAATTTTTGTGAAGCAAAGACCACAGCGAGACATGCACGCTCGATTGGTGTGTAGTTTAGCTCATATCCCACCAATTTGTGACTGATATAGTATACAGCCTTTTCCTTGCCCCCAGAAATTTGTTGTGCTAAGAGTGCTCCCAGTGCTGTTGGAGTAGCTGATATGTATAGTAGCAAAGGCTGATCTGGAACTGGTGGCATCAAAACTGGCGGATTCAAAAGATAATCTTTGAGCATCTGAAAAGCTTGTTGACAGTTATCATCCCATTTGAACTTGATATTTTTATGTAGCAGGTGTTGAAAAGGATTACACTTATCTGCAAGTTGTGCTATGAATCTTCGTATAGACTGGAGTCTCCCTTGTAAGGATCGAAGTTGACTGATATTTCTGGGTGGTGGCATGTCCAAGATAGCCTTGACTTTTGTTGGATTGGCTTCGATTCCTCTTTTGGACACGATGAATCCTAGGAGTTTCCTAGAGGTTACTCCAAAGACACATTTCTTGGGGTTTAATCTTACTTTGTATTTTTCCAACCGATCAAAGATGACTGAAAGTATGTCCAAATGTGTATTTCTGTCTACTAATTTACCCAAGAGATTATCAACATAATCTTCCACAGTTATGTGCATGAGATCATGATAGATAGTGGTCATTGCTCTTTGATTTGTAGCGCCTGCATTTTTTAGCCCAAAGGGCATGACATTCCAACAGAAAGTTCCCCAAGGACAAGTGAATGATGTTTTGTCTTGATCCTTGGGTGTGATCCTGATTTGATTATAACCAAAGAATCCATCCATTAATGATAACATTTCATGACCTACTGTGAGATCAACGATCAAGTCAATATTTGGTAATGGGAAGTCATCTTTTGGACAAGCTTTGTTGATGTCTCTGAAATCTGTACATATTCTGATACTGCAATCTGATTTAATGATAGGTACTAAATTGGAGATCCATTCAGGATAATCAATTAAGCGTATGAATCCGACATCCAATAACTTCTCCAGTTCTGCTTTGACTAGTAATGCCACTTGTGGATGCATTTTTCTTAATTTCTATTTCACTGGCTTTGCCCCTGGTTTGACTGTCAAATGATGCATTACCAAATCCGGATCTAGTCCAGGCATATCAGTGTATGACCATGCAAAGTTGATTTGTCGTTCCTTAAAGAAACTTATGAACTGTGACCTTTCGGACTCTGTTAATGATTTAGCCAGGAATATGTTGTGTGGAACCTCTTCCATACCAATGTTTGTTTTGATGGTCTCCTCTACCAACATGGATGACTTTTCCTCATACGAGGTTGGGAGAATGTCACCTTCCATCTTCGGGTGCCTCAGAGAGGTTTTTGCCCTCAGATACGTCCTTCCTTTTTACTTTTTTGCGATCAGATAGCGCCACAGTGTGGTTTTCACCATAAGACCCTTGATTTGTTCTTATTTTCACATTTTTGCGACTGGAAGGCCCGACACCCTCACCAAAATATGCCATGTTGTTGAGTTCTATAGTGTATTCTACTTTATGGTCCCCAGGGGGAAGATCATCTCGTATGCCAAGATAGTCAATAATAGCTTCATCATTTTGGAAGGTGTCAAATTGTGCTGGTCCTTCATAATCCCAGTCAATAAGTTGATGGTGAACAAGGGGAAGGCCTTTAATGTCTTCGAAGTCAGCGGGGCTAAGAGTGAAGATGTGGTTATATTCGGGTATGTCGAGGTAATTATCGAGGTCCTCGATGGCACTCTCCTCATTAGTTTCGATCATGAGCAAATCCAAATTGTCGTCACTAGTAGCACATTCTGGGACAGGTGTTCTCATCCTATGTGATTTTGACCTAGAACCTTGAGATGAAGACTGTGTGTAATCCTTATGGGTTGTTTCTTGACCAACTCTGAACTTTTTATAAAATTCCTCTTCTTCTGTGGGTTCATCTAGCTCTTTGAATGTCTTGATGAGCTCATAGTCATTGGAGGATTTGTCTGAACCCCATTCCCATTTGTTGGATTCTGTCGAATAGCGATCCTCTTGTTGAACTTTGGCAACTTTGATTTGTGATGCCTTTTCTGTCCTTTTAGTGTGGATCTTGGAAGTCAGGAAACCAAGTCCCTTCGAGCGTTCCCTTTTTACAGTCAATTCAGGTTGTAAGGGCTCCATGACGCCTTTTTTTCGTAACCCAAGAGGGCTTTTTCCATCATACCTGAGTTTTTGTAGAATCTTGAAGCCTTTGCCATATTTCTCATAGGGTATATTGATCCGATCTTGTGTGTCATCTTCAATGTCTTTGTATAGCATTTTGTATAAACCTTCCTCCTCCAGTTCGCCCCATCTTTGAAAGGTAGTAGGATCCCATTTGAATACTATGATGGGTATTTGCTTGTTAGGATGTGGCCTTCCATACTCTTTTGGAGAGCTCATGACTTGTCGTAAATACATGGTCTGATTTAGAGTATATTCTCCCATGCCTTTGTCCTGAAATTTGCCTTTAAGTTCACCTTGTTTTGATGTCGAAGGTTTCAATGACTCAGG
This sequence comes from Cryptomeria japonica, assembly GCF_030272615.1. Classification (NCBI taxonomy): domain Eukaryota; kingdom Viridiplantae; phylum Streptophyta; class Pinopsida; order Cupressales; family Cupressaceae; genus Cryptomeria; species Cryptomeria japonica. Next base: position 597,332,873 of record NC_081407.1, read on the forward strand.
GTCAATGTATGCCGAAGAAGGAACAACTTCACGATTATTGGGAATGATGGTCTCAGTATGTGATCTCAAGTTATTGCAATATATGAACGGATTAGGATCACCGTCAATTGTTACCTCGACTCCATTGTGAGGAAACTTAATGCATTGGTGATATGTCAATGGGACTGCCCTCATTTCATGAATCCAAGGTCGTCCTAGCAATATATTATAAGTGAGATCCAGATCCAGGACTTGACACGCCACATCCTTTGTGACTGGCCCAATTCTTAGAGGTAAGGTGACTGTGCCCTTGGATGAGTGCTCTTCATCATCATATGCCTTGATGGTGATTTGATTTTTTGAATTCATAGCTTTATCAGAATATCCCAATTGTTTAATGGTGCTCAATGTACAAATGTTTAGACCAGCTCCTCCATCTATCAGGACTCGCTTTATTCTATGTTTGTGTATAAAGGCTTCAATATGTAATGGTGCATTATGTGGCTGACTTACGGAGGCGTCATCGACTTCTGTGAATGTAAGGGAATGTGGAATGGAAAGGTATCCCATCCTGGCTTGAAACTGGTCCACGTTCAGATCAGTAGGAACAGCGGTGTCTCTCAAGATTTTGTCAAGAATAGCTTTATGAGCAGGGGATATGCGTAAGAGCTCAAGGATGGAGATGAGCGCGGGTGTCTTCCCTAACTGTTCTACAAGGTCATATTCAGGTTTGGTTGATGAAGAAGCGGTGTTTTTAGTTGAGGCACCTGGCAACGTAATTTTACCTCAACGGGTTGTAACATGACATTCAGAGGTAGGTTCGAAAGAAGATCCAACACCTCTTAGGACAATCTTGGGTCGCTGAGGAAGATTCTCAGGATTTTTGTTCTTGATGGTAATAGTAGAGATATGATTGTCCATCGAGATATGATTGATAGTTGAATCATAGTTGTAAGGTGCTCTAGTATAGTTGGCTTGATCATCTGTGACTTTAGTTTTTCCCTTGTTGTGCTTTGGGAATGGTTCCTTAAACATCTCATGTTCTTGATTGGATGAGTGTCCCTCAATCTCAATGTCACCTCTATCAATGAGATCTTGTACAATATTCTTCAGTCGATGACAATTTCCTGTCTTATGACCCTTACTCTTATGAAATTCACAATACTCATCATCATTCCACCAATTTGGTTTGACCTTTGGTTCATATGGAGGAAAATATGGAACTATGATTACTTTTTTTGCCACAAGCTTTTTGAAGACTGACTCAAGTGGTTCTCCCAATGGAGTGTACTTCCTTCGTGATCTAGAAGTTGTTTAAGTATTCACTTGATTGTTTGTAGAACTTGATCCTGAAAAGATGAATTTGGGTTGCACTGTATTGGCATCAACAACACCATCATTGACTGTGTTCTTGTTTTTATTGAAAAATCTTGGCTTGTCTTTTCCTTTAAAGTCATCTTTGTTTTCCTTGAATATCTTAATGACTCCTTGTTCAATTAGAACCCTTTCTATTGCTAAGCCTTTTTCAATGACATCCTTGAAGGTGGACAAACAAGATTTCCTTAGATCATAGCCAATGTCCTTGTTAACATTTTGTGTGAACATTTCTACCATTTGTTTCTATGGAATTTCACAAGAGCATCTGCTGGCTAGATTTCTCCATCTTTGTAAAAATGATGCAAAAGACTCTCCCTCTTTTTGCTTGGTATTGCATAAAGTAGTGACTGATATGTCTGTCTCTATATTGTATGAGAAATGTTGAATAAATGCCTCTGCTAAGTCACGCCATGACTTAATACCAGGTGGGAGTTGGGAGAACCATTCCATAGCTTGATCACCTAAGCTTTGTGGGAATAATCTCATCAAATATGTCTCTTCTACTGCTACTTCAATGCAAGCTATGAAAAACTATCTCATCAAATATGTCACAAAGTGTGTAGGAAATGGAGGCATTGGAATACTCTTGTCAAATGGATAAGGACATATGTCTCTCATTGTGTATGTTGGCTTTGGTGTATTTATGTCCTCCATTTTCTTTTGTAAGTCTTTGATTTGTTGCTCCAAATTGCTCTTAGGTGGAGATCGACTTCTTGAAGCATACCCCATGTTTGAGGCACCAATTGGAGGAGGAGCATATTGCATATATGGATGATATTGATCATACACATGTTCATATGGAGGAGGTCTATAGTGATGCTGCCTATATGGACCACTTGGTATAGATTCATGTTGAGGAACACCATATCTATTTTGTGCATGTATACCATATTCTACAGCCATGTCATGTTCTATTGTGTTGCCCCCCAAATTTGACACGGGGTTTCCTTGTGTCCAAATTTTGAGCATGCCTTTGAATATCCAATTGTTTTGGTTGATCCATAGCCTGAGTATGTGATTGAGCATATTTGTCTGCATAAGACTTCCATAATGGTCTATGAAGGTGAGTATCATATACTTGACCATGTGTATGTGGGACCTCTGGTTTTTGAAGCAAAGTTGATGGTGATTCAGGTACCATATGTGGTCCTCTATTTCCTCCACTATTAGGTCTCCTTTGATCCATGTTGGAGTGAGTTTGTTGCAAAGGTCGACTTTCCATTATTTGAGACATGTCAAAATCATGAGGTATCTTGGCTCCACTTTGTGCCATCATTTCTAAGAAGAATTGTCTATCCCTCCTCATTATTTCCTCAACCAATCGATTAAAATGGGGATTCATAATGGATTCTTCCACATCTGCTGAATGTATTGATAAGTTGTCCAAATTGTCATTGTGTGTAGCATTGTTGTTTATAGTGTCTGCGTTCTCCACATGTGGAATGTTTCTATAGACATCCATGTCAGGCAATGTAGTGTGATCAGTATTGAAAAATAAATCGTTGTCATACTCATAAGAACTCATGTTTGCGGACTCTTGAGCCTCTTTAGTTTCTCTCCTAGATTTTTGAAGACGGGTTTCAACCATGAACTAGGTATTGACCAAGATGTGTAAGACTAGATGAAAATGGAAAAAGTATGGAAGACCAAGAGTTGGATGGAATGTAAATGAATCTGAGGTGTACTTGCAATGTCCAAAGTGTAAGACCAAGTATGTATGTAGTAGAGTAGGTGTGACTTCCAAAGAGAGGATAGTTTCTCTTGATGAGGTAAGCTGACCTTGACTCTAAGTAAGACCAAATGAGACCCAAAGGTAAGAAACCTTGATGAGGGACCACTTAGCAAAGTGTTGTTGTATGTATTGTGTTGACAAAGTATGATGAGGACAAGCAAGTGACCTTTTGACTCAAGTTTAGACAAGTATGAATATAAAATGAGATGTGAAGAAATGATGGACTATGTGAGACCCAAAGATAGGTTGAATGCTAGATGAAACCTGAAGAAACAACCTAGGAAGCTCAAGAATTCCGAAACTGATTTCTTTTGTTTGCTGGACTATGAAAATTTTTTGCAATTCTGGACACAGACGCGCATGTATACTTCACAGACGTGGTTATTCGACTCAGACATGTTTCTATTCCACACAGACGCTATTCTGCCCTCCACAGACGTGTTTAGATGACTCAGACACGGTTAAAACAGACACAGACGCGTTTCTGTAAACTTTGTGCAATGTTTTTTTCCAATCTGTGAAGCCATTTTGTTGTGACCAAATCTGACTGTTTGACTATTTTTCGTGACAAGAGGACACAATGTTGATGAGGACTCAATGTTTGCAAGTGTTTAGACTCCAAAATGACTCCAAGAAAAGTATGTTGTTTGATGTAAAATTGTTTTGCATACACTTGAAGACAAAAGACAAAATGTTTTGCTATTTGGTCTTAATTGTTTGAATGTTTAAAAGAAGTCAAGCATAATTCTTATGGCTGGCCAAGACAATAGTTGTTGATCCCACATAGGGTTTTACCCCCGAGGCTACGCTATTCAGAGCGGATACTTAGATGCTTGACCTCACTAGCTCCACCCTCGACACTCACTTCTCAGGTCAGCCAAGCATCAGTCCCCATGAAAACTCCCCATTGCAAACTTTGTATCTCTACTAAGAACTGTATGTGTGTGGGCCGCTACCAGAGGTCCGACCTCCTGCCCCAACAACTAGAAGGATTTGGGCTTCTAAAACAAAAAGGTGCTAGTAAGGGCATCCACTTGTGTGGCCATACATGCGGCACTTTCAGCTCTATAAATACAGAAGGCTCCCAGCCGGTAGGGGTTACGCCCTACAAATGATCAAATAAATTTGATCAAACTGGTTTATGGGGAGACATAGTGTCGGTATGAACTAATCAGCACACGTTATTCATAGTTTTCACCATGAATACATTTGATTATAGTGGTTCGGAAGAGGTGGGTTTTCCTCGCTACCACTTGGGTCGTTCTCTTCTCACTAGTAGTCCTAATGACCACACGGGAAGACAGGCCCTCTAAAGATTAAACAAAAAGAGCCTATTGCTCAAGACACAAAAGACAATGATTCAATTTTAGTGCACCAATGGAAGTATTTGCTAGTCTATGAAAACAAGGCACACAATAAAAATCAAAAACTCTTGCTAAGGACCTGCAACAAAGAGTTGTTAGTAGTTTGGGTTGTTTGACATAATCACCCCTTCCTGCAAACACACAAGTTAGGTAAATTTTAAAACCCAAAAGACTTTGTGAAAATAGGGGCCTTCAACCAAACGATTTAGCTTCCAAGGCAAACTGCACCAATTGTGTTAGCTAGATCTGAAAATGTTAGTCCAAAAAATAAACCAGATCTGAAACCCTAAATGCAAAATCCGAAAATCGAATCAATAAAATTTCAAAAAATTGAAATAGGCAATATACAGACACAATTACCACCTATGCAGATGCGACTCCGAAATAGAAACGCGGTTCTGTGAGGCACAGATGCGATTAAAAACCACAGACGTGCTTTCTGTACGCAAATGCGGGTGAAAACGACACAGACGCATTTCAATAACACAGACGCGCCTCCCTGGAACCTGCAAAATGAAATATGACCAAAACACAGACGTGGATCTAGCTGTCTCAAACGTGCAAAAAAATCAAAAACGCGATCCGAAAGTGCGCAGACGCGAAAATACCAAAAATGCTGTCGAAAATGTCCGACCTGCAACTTCAAAAACGCAAAATCTGCAACAAGGGGGTTAAATGCAAAGGGACAAGTGTCCCACCAGGCGTGCCAAAATGTTTATGGTGAAAATGGATACAATAATAACAATATTGAAAGGCTAAATGAATTCAACCACCAAACCCTAACCTAACAACAACAAAGATCCACCATAACATATGAAGATTACCTAAGACAATGCAAATAAAACAAAATCACAAAGATGATACCATCACATGTCCAATAGGGTTTTGATCTCCATTCTTCCTATTTCCATTGATCTTGCTTGATATATTTGCTCTCAGATTTTATGTGCACAAGAGCTCAACAAAGAATGGAATGTGGTTGCAAGTAGGATTGTAGTGTAGTCAAAATGATCATTAGGGTTTGATAATGAAGAAAGCATCTCCTTAAATAGAAGACACAATAAGAAATGGAGGGATAAGATTGAGAGGTATAAAAAGGAGGTCGGCTAGGATTAGAGGGTAGGTAGAAGAAATAATAAAATAATAAAAGAGGTAGGTAGTGTAGGAATTAAGAGATGAATGACATGTGTCATAGGTAGAAAAAGGTTAATGAATTAATTAAATAAATAAAGATTTATTTAATTAATAGAAGAAATGGGATCAATTAAATAAATAAAATATTTATTTAATTTAGGAAAATGATAATTTAAATAATTAAATGTATTTATTTAAATGAGAAATAAGGCTAGAAGAGGATAAATGAATTAATTAAATAAATAAAAATTTATTTAATTAATAGAAGAATTAGGCTTAGATAATTAAATAAATAAAATATTTATTTAATTAGACATGACAATTTTGGGTGTCTATAGGTGTCTTTGATTTCAACATGACCGAGTTCTTCAACACGACATTTGGTGAAGAATATCACATCCTCAACTAATAACACTCTGTCTGGGATGAGTGAAAAGGCGGTTTTGTCATCCGATTCAAAAGCAACTTTGGGAGTCAAAGAGTATTTTACTGAGGGATTCTCTACATTCTTAACAACTATGGGATCTTGGTTCTTGCGCGTCATTGTAGATTTCGAATAAAAGCTAACAAAGGATCCTTAGGGTTTTAGGTTTTCAAACGACTGATGCTTTATACTTAGCAGATAATGGCAACTAGATAAGATCGGTAAACTAGCTTAACAATGTGTTGAGATAGATGTAAATACCTTGAATTTGCTTTGTAGGAGGTTTGATCGCCTTAGAATCGCTTGCTCTGCTCTCTCAAAAACTTGGTAGGTGAAAATGACCACGAAAATGCTTTTAAGTACACAAAATACCTTATCAGGCTCCGTGTGGGTTAGGTCAAAAACATTAAATGCACTCGGTTCCTCTTTAACCGATTTACTCTGGACTTTTTCCATTTTAACCGAGTAACCAAACTTCCTTCATTTACCGACCTGATAGGCTTCCTGTATTCACCGACTTGACAGGTTTCCTGTGAAGTTCTACAAAAGACTTTGATAGAGTTTCAAACTTACTAATACATCTTAATTATGTAGATTTTGAATTAAGTACATAATAAAATAGGAACTGTTAAGATTTAGCCTTGAGAGAATGCAGTTCCTTCATACCTTTATCGATTAATTTGGAATAGGTGCACCTAACTCGGTAGGTAAGGTTGATCTCTCCAATCTCCAACTAAATGTCCAACTTTGTGACAATGAAAACATGTCATACCAGGATTTCTCCATGATCTTCGGTTGTTCATCCCAAACCTTATAAAATAGTTGGCACTTATATGTCCATATCTCCCACAACATTCACACCATATCCTTGTATTGTAATCACATGGTACTGCAGAATACTGTCGGTAAGGATTTGTGTGTGTTCGGTAACTAGCATTTGCTCGGTGTGCATACCACATATAGTTCTTTTGCTTAAACCAACACTTCTCCTTACTATGTCCATATCTATTGCAGTTTTTACAAAACCCTTTGAATTTTTCCTTTTGATAATTGTTAACAGACTTTGTCCTACATTGATTAGATGTGTGACCAGATTTATTGCAGTTGTAACAATAACCATTGGACTTAGTGACATTCGGTTGCTTACCTTTTCTGATTTGGCATATGTTAGCAATGTGACCTTGATTTCCACAGTAGTTGCAAATAGGCTTCTTTCTTTTGATGTTCTTCTTGATTCCAACTTGCTTTGATAATTCTCCTCTCTCGATAGTATGAATTCCCTTCTCGGTAGAGTCTTTTCCTTTGTAACCGAGTCCTACATCTTTGTTGGGTCTTCTTGTATTCAGTTGCTCATCCAACATCTTTGATGCTTCATAACTCTTCTTCTGTGTTTCTTTGGATTTCTTTTTTGTTTCAAGTTCATTGGTCAACCTTGATACTTCAAGTTTCAATGCTTGATTCTCATTATTTTTCAGATCTGCTTCATGAAGTGCATAACCTAGTTGATCTAACAGGTTTTGCTGAATTCCAGTCAACCTTGTGATTTCATCATTCTTATCAGATACTAAGACTTCAAGTTGTTGTTTCTCTCTTTCTAGATCTCTTACTTTATCCTCAGCTGTCCTCAATGCATCAAGATTTTTGGTCATCTATGTGCTGAAATATTCATGATCTCTTTTCATTGTTTTTAGTTGATCAGCCAGTGCTTTGTTCTTTTCTTTCAATACTCCAATCATTTCTTCAGTCTCTTCAGATATATTTTTCTCAGATGATGTCTCAATTTGTTCCACTAACTCTTGAGTGTCCTGCAAATCATCAGATAATCTTCTTCTCACTTTTAGATATTTTTGCATTTGCCTTTGCGTGTCTGCAATCACTTGATTAGCATGATCCAATTCTTCTTGCAGATACACAATCCTCTAAGATTTTTTATAGCCTTCCATTGATGAGATCTTTCTCTTTAGGTAGTTAAACCCTTTTCCAAGATTCAAGCTCTGATACCAATTGTTAGGCCCAATATGGAAAGCTAATGTACTGAGAGGGGAGGGGTGAATCAGTACTCCAAAACTTTTCTTCAACAGTAACTTCTATTATGCATAAACCGAATAGTGCAGTAACATAATATAAAGCTAAAACAAATAGATAACAATCATACATGATTCACTCCATAACACATATATTTTGGTTACACAAAAACTCTTGGTTAGAGAGAAAAACTGGAGTGGGGATGGCACCCACAACTTCACTACTGCAATAATAGAGAGTGCTCAGTTAGAGCTACATGTTTAGCTATTTCTGATAGCTTACCCTATTAGGAGTAACAAGATCTATTAGATCTACCTTGCTAAAGGATTTTACAGCACTTCATCTAAAATGCTGCACCTGGTTAGAGGCTTTACAATTTATAGACTTGATTCGAGTCTTTTACCCTGTTAAAGGTTTCTCTTACAACTTCAAAATATTACAATAAAATCATTACAAATATTTGCAACTTTACATCTGGAATGTTATAGAAGATTCTATGTGCTCAGAATAAGTTACCTTGCTTATAGCATACCTCAGTAACCCATATAGTAACTCGGTAAACCCTTCTGTTTACTCTGTTCTTCGACTGTTCTCTGAAAACCTTCTTGGTGACCTCTGTGTCTCTGTAACAGTCTTCTTACACTCATGCATACACCTATTTAATTCTTAACTCATACTATATAAATAGATCTCTTCTGATGGTGATCCATTCATTGCTTCGATCTTACAAACATGATTTATCAAATGAATAACCATGCAAATTATTTCATTGGTTAGATGACCTCAAAATCATACACAATCTTTAAGTACAATTTCCAATGTGATAATGGTTATATGTGCCTCGATCTTGTAACATGTTTTCATATGCATGTCCAGGTTCAATGAATCTGGTAACACGTTTCACTCGGTGTATATTAACTTGGTGTGTCATCTTTGCTGCTCAGTAGACATGTAATGATACTCGGTAGATAGCTCGGTGTATACTACGCTCTGAGACTACTTTCTTCTGTAACCGACTGGACTATTCATACCGATTGAATATTTCAGTAGAGATAACTAGCTAGAGTATATAGAATAACTTTGACATAAAACTAATGGCAACTTGATAAGTAGTAGCAACAAGGTGGATTGATCAAGTTTCGTGATAGAGGGTTTGATATATCCTGATGAGAAACTGACAATGATGTTGATTTTTGCACTTAAGATGTTTGAATCAATAGATTGTTGAATGTTTTATGCTTATGGAAACCTTTTAGAAATAGCCTGTTGGATTGATGACCCAGTTATCGAACTAGTTTGAAAATGTGTGATAGTTTAAAGACAAATCTACTCAAGAAGTGTTTTGATGCTGACTTTGAAATTTTGGTTTGATATGCTTTGTTTCAGATGTGGAAAATCCTTTGTGCTAACTTTTTTGGTAAAAAGTGTTAACTTATGGGATAAAATCACTATTTTGTTGCTTGAAAGCACTATTTTGTTGCTTGAAAGCGCTATTTTGACTATGTTTCAACGATTCTTTTCAAATTTTTCAGCAAGTTGTTGGATTTTTTGATCATTTTTAGATGATGACTCTTCAATTTTTTACCATTCTGAGCATGTTATAAACATAGAAGACACAATGTTTAAAAAACAAAATGCACAAGCAAGTACAAATCTTATGGCGGGATGAGACAATAATTCTTGAATATAAAATGGGGTTTCCCCCAAGGCTACGCTATTCAAAGTGGATATTTAGATGCTTGACCCCACTGGCTACACCCTCAGTACTCAATTATTCAAGGTAGCCAAGCACCAGTTTCCATGAAAACTCCCCATGGCAAACTTTATATCTCTACTATGAACCGTATGTGTGTGAGCCACTTCAGAGGTCTGACCTCCTATGCCAACAATTAGCAGGATTTTGGCAACTAGTACAAGTGGTTTTTAGTAAAGGCTTATGGTCATGTGGCCATACATGTGGCACTTTCAGCTCTGTAAATAGAGAAGTTTCCTAGCCTATAGATGTTACGCTCCATAGGGTTTATGGGGAAACATAGTGTCAGTATGAACTTATCAGCACATGTTGCTTGTGACTTTTGTCAAAAACATGATTTATTTATAGTGGATTGGAAGGACTCGGTATTAGCCCATTTCCACTTTAGGTCATTCCCCTCTCACTGGCCCCTTCAAGGCAACTTGGGAAGGCGGACCCTCTAAAGGTTACACATAAAAGAAAGTAGGTCTATTTTTTTTTATCACCGTATGAGGGTGAGAGCATACTTACCTACTACTTTATCAAGCATGAAAAACACAAGTTTATTTTATCCTTCTAAAATCTATGTGCAACTACTTTAAAGAAATCACTCAAAAGGCAAGTTGCATGATGTCAATTCATCCCTTTAGTTAAGATAAATGAGCAAGATATGATGTGTTACTTTCCAAAATAGAACTCTTAGTTAACTAGGTGAGAAAATGCATGAAATTTTCTTACAAACAATCCTGCACATAGACTTGAAAATTTCAGTTCTTCAACATTCAGACCTACAAGAAAATTTTGTCAATTGCAAATAAAAGTGCTATCCTAACAAATACGTTGTTTTTCACCTCAAAAGTGCTAACATAAAGGACAAAAGTGCTAACCTACAATACAAAAGTGCTGCTCTATGGACTAAGAAGCGAGAAATCACTGACAAAAATGCTAACCAAAATGACACATGGATTAACTTACAGGACAAAATCATTGCTTTGAGGATTAAATGCATTGATTTGCAAACAAAAGTGCTAACCTAAATGACAAATGTGCTAACCTAAAGGACAAATGCGCTAACCTATTAAATAAAAGCGTTGTCAAAACTCACATAGGCATGAATTTAGATTATAAATGTGTTAAATTTGTATATATGCGAGAACTAGACAGGATATTCGAAAGATATATGTGAGGCTCCAGCCCCACGATGGGCGCCAAATTGTGTCAACTTGAATTTCATCATCAGAATACTACCTGCAACATGTTAGTTTCACAAAATACAAAGGAAATGCTACAAGAAATCCAAATTCAACCAATGAAACTACATGAAATGAATATTTAAAATAAAAACATTATTTTTACCTTCATGATTTAAGTCTCATTGTTTCCTAACTCCATTGTTCCTCGTTGCAGATGATGTGCTCTCAGACAAGCATTGATAGCTTCCAAGATGGCATATGAAGAATGGACTGATAACTGATAGTTAACTGATACTATGATATGAAATGCTAAATAATTATGCTATTTGAGAAATGTTAAATGATTATGCTAATTTCTTCAAGATTAAAACACACGGATGCATAAGTTTTTACAAATGGTTAACTTGAAAACTCACTTGAAGACTAACTCTTTCTCAACTCAAACTCTTGATTTTATAGACTTTGAGAGGATAAGATGATGTTGCCTGGATCAACGGTCATGATCAGATCTAAATATTTGGATGGATGTGAGCAAAGGTGAAGGTTGAGAGAAAAGGGGAAGGAGAAGACAAGTGTCACTCGTCTCACCTTGACTGGGTTGTTGGCTAAGGGAATCTAGGGATGGTTGGAGAAGATTTAGGCATGAGAGGACAAGTGGACTCAAGTCCTTCCTAAGATATAGGGATGTTGGAGAGAATATAGAAGAAGGTTAAGAAATATGTGTACGTACACAATATTTCATTTATTTTGGAGGTTGGAGATAAATGATGAATTAATATCTTTAGCCACATGATTGATGAGTTGGCAAAGGAAAGATGAAGTGGAGATGGAAGGATGAGTTGGAAAATGAAATTGAATAATTTTAAGAAATCATTTAATAATTGAGACTATAGGATAGAGGAATAACCATTGAACATTAGATATTTAATTTATTGAAGGAATAATTAAATATTAGATATTTAATTAATTGAAGGAATAATTAAATATTAGATATTTAATTAATTGATTAGAATTAACAATTTAATAGAAGAATAATTATTAAATAAATATAAAATATTTATTTAATCACTCATAGCTATTTTTATGTGCATACAGTGTGTAGCCTCAACTTATCTCTTGGGACCATTAACTTGACTATGAAGAGAATCATGGGTCTCTCAGCACTCTATCTATAAAGTGGAAAATTGAACCCTAGTGACTCCCCACCTGGGAGAGAGAAAGGAAGTCACTAGGATGATTTTCACTTGGGGAAACTTTACATCCAAAAGAGGGGCTTGAATTGACTAGATCCAAATCTAAGGGAGGCAAGGATGTGAATTCCAAGTGGATTTCAAGGGTTGAAGCGTGTTTTGCCCTCTTTTGTAAATAAGAAAGTTGACTTATTGACTGTGTGGAACAAAGAGAGAAAATGAGTGAGGAGCTACCGGTTTGGGATTGCGCAGCAACTTCAGATCTGAGCTAATTAGATTGATAAGAATCTGCCCTGCAAATTCAAAGAAAATTCATCGGGACCGTGGTGAAAGTGTACATGGTCCTCCGAAAAATTTGCAAAATGAAAAGGGTTTTTCTGCCTCTACAAATGGAGTCCAAATCCGAAATTACAGTTGTGCACCTACAACCTACACACATAAAAGAAGGGAAGAAGGGTTGTGGAACCGATGTTTGCCTCAGTCAAACCCCGGTTGAAGAATCAACCCTGAAAGAAAGTAATTGCAAATGCTTGAATGTAAACTATGGAAATGTATACCTTGTAGATCTGCAATTTGTTGATGATGATTGCTTTGCTTCTTGAAGTTAATCACAAGTGTTGCATGAAATGGCATGTAACATGACAAAACCATAACACACACACATACTTGCAAATGAATGTTGTAATGTTTCTCTAATGGATGAATGAAGAAGACCTAAATGCTTGATGAAGACCTGAATACTTGAATGCTTGATGAAGACCTTGAAATCCTATGTGGTGTCCTTATGCCTCTCAACCTTATCATGTGTTACTCCTCCAAATGAGGGAATTTAATCACCTTTTATGCATGCCTCAAGGATTAATTCTCATTCAATGAAGGCCGACAAAGAAGAATTGCAAACCCCAAAGTCAGATTATGCATAGGGGACTGGGCAGACCCATCTTAGGGCCACCCTAAGGAGTGGGGATAGGGGTGCCATGCCCCCGTCCTAGGCGGACAAGGGTGTCACACCCATTTCCTAGGGGGGATAGGGGTATCATGCCCCTGTCATGCCCTATTTTGGGGCCCAGATAGGTTCTGGAGGCGGGAACAGATCCTAAGCAAGGAAGAATCCAAGGGTAAAAGTGCATAAAGGAGTCTTTGTTAGAAAGGAGAGTGTCATCACCAAGAAGAGGACTTCAAATATGGTTAAAATTTCTAGGGTCACAATTTTATGACACTACACTTATCCCCCACTTTAGCAAGAGTACGGCTTACACCACTACTAACAGTAAAGTAGAAGAAATAAAGAGATGAATATGAGAGATGTGGAGCAATACCACAAGGAGTATAAGACGTCACTAATATTAAGGAACAAAAGCCCCCAATCCTAGGATCTTAACTCACTCAAACATATGCAAGAGCACACAAAACAAAAACAAAGCGCAAAAGACACAAGACAACAAACTAACTAGCCAAAGAGACCTCGATACTCATATGTCTCAACAACTAATCAAGACACAAAGACCAATGTCATCACATAAACACAAGTGATCACATATAAGATAAAAGCTGATAGCATCCATTAACCATCAATAGCAAAACTATGGGTTCATGGAAGGAAGGAGAGAGAGGTCATGAATACACACTTTGGTGATCCATGAGAAGAAAGGTGAACAAGAGAGAAACCATGGACATCTCGCCCCTAAAACTAGGTGATCCATGGAGAGAAGGACATGGAAATCTAGCCCCAGAGCCTATCTGGGTGATCCATGTAAGAGAGGAGAGTGGGAACACCATTAGTAACACCCAACCTCAAGCGTGTGTGTGTGCAAGTGAGGTTCAAAGCGCCTCATAGGAGTCTATGCCCAAGTATGCTACAACTTGTATAGAATATATAGTACAAGTGTCAAGAAAGGCATGATATCTTTCTCTACGAGAATGTGCTCTAGTTTCAAGAATAATCACCCTGCATAGGAGAAAAGTGGTGTCATCTCGCTATAATAGTTTGTGATCTAGTTCTAAGAATGATCCAATGTACAAGAAAATAAGAAGTGAAGACATCTCTCTCTAAGAGGCTATGCTCTGGTTCCAAGAATGACCCACTGTACCAAGAAAAAGTAGCATCATCTCGCCCTAAGAGTCTTTGCGCTAGTTCTGAGAATGACCTACTGTACAAGAGAAAAGTGATGACATCTTTCTCTAAGAGGCTTCCCTCTTGTTCCAAGAATGTCCCACTATACAAGAAAAGTGATGACACCTTGCTCTAAGAGGCTACCCTCTGGTTCCAAGAATTTCCCACTATACAATGCACAAGAAAAGTATAGAACAAAGGAGTAGTGTGGGTGCCCCCCTCTTAAGATGTCAACATAGGTTAATGTTGATATCTTAAGGAAAGTATAACAAGGATACCTACCTTCAACACAAAGAAGATATCCATTATGCAACAATATCATAAATCCAAGCAAGAGATTGAATACTCTTCAAGCAAGGATAGGATAGTTGAAAATAGATATCTTGTTGTAAGTGTAAAGGTGATCCTTGGAGAAGAAGAGATCTTTGTTCAAAAGACATCTCCCTCCAAGAGGAGTTGTCTTAGACAAATATAACATCTTATAGAACAAAGAAAATAAGAGAACAAGAATACAATCCTTCCTCCTATTCCTAGGTGAAAGGGATTTTTGATGAGGGATTTCTCACTGTTAGCCCCCAGAGGGATGGGTGAATTTGTCATAGATGTACATTACCAAGTGTGAAATAGGTTGTAGTCAAGGATCTACACCTTTTGTATAAGGGAGAACTTTTGAGAAAACTACTAACATTTTTGCACAAGGAATGACATCAAGTAATATAACTCACACCATCCATAAAATAAGGCAAAGTGGATCCCTAGAGAGAGAGAGAGAGGGAGAGATCATTGTCCCCCAAGTGTAGGAACAATGAGAAGAATGTACACAATCTTCTAGAGATATATTAACATAATCAAATGCACAATGTACTTTCATGAATGCATGCAAGAAAAGACATTAGTATATGTAAAATACACGTCTCAAGAAGAGGTAATCTTTGAAACAAAGAAAAAGTATCAGATATTCCCTAAGGGGGATTAAGCATATAGAAATGATAATCATATATGAAAAATGCAATCCCTGAAGGAAATATTGATACACTAGATAGAGAGAAAGGGATAAGAATGAAAATCCTTGCTCCCCAAGTAAGAAGGACAAGGGGAAAAAGGGTACAGATTTTCCAATGGTGTTTATTTTCAAGTAATATGCCTTCCTAATGGAACAAATTCTATAAAGGAAAGAATATACACTTCTCGAGAGATCATTCCATGCAAGGAAGCATATCATGCTAGAGAATAATCACAACCATAGAAAAGATATGTTTTTCAAGAGAATGAAAGAAAGAGAAGAGGTGCATCACTTATTAAAGAAACTCATCTCTAAGCAAAGTGGAAAACCAAATATCAATTACCTTCTCACATAAGAATAACCCAATGAAACAAAAGGAGATCTAATAATGAATAATGCACAAAGACAAAGACAAGTGTATAGAAAGAAGAAATAAAATGGACTTCATGTTGCTACCCCAAAGTATGTAAAATTGAAACAATACCACCACAAATGATAAAGAGCTCTCGTTAAATGGTCTAGTTATGTCATAAGGTGAAGAGAAATATGAAGGGAAAAGAAGTGCTAAGGCACTATGTTTTTACCAATAAATATAGCTAGATCTGTTGTGAGACAAATTTGTGCAAGATCATATTGCAGTTGAACAAATTTCTTAAATGCATAATGTTTTCCAAGAGAATGTGTATATGAATCATATAAAATGGAATATTCAATACCTTTCACTTGTTTAAGATTTTTGTTTTTATTTTGAGGAGGAAATGAAATGTTCTTATCATATTTCAATCTCCAATAGAGTATTGTAGCTAATCTATCAAGATGCTAAATATCATCTTGACATAAATGAGAGGGTTTGTTAGGAGAAGAAGTTTCATTATCCACAATTCTAATTTTGCCACTATCTATGTTGTATTGAATAGATTTTTGAAAATCAGGGCAATCATCAGCATTATGGTCATGGGTTTGATGAAATGAACAAAAAGGATGTTTTGAAGAAGAAGCATTCTTGCGGGCTCTTTTGATTTGTTGTCTTTGAAGATGATTTTTAAAGTTGTGGATCCTAAGGAATTCATCCATAGAAAGAGGGGTACCACTTCCTAGGTCTCTTGTAGTAGTTTTTGTGTGAGGATTTATAGGGACATGAATTCTGTGCTCAAATTTCCCAATTCCTTGTCCTTTAAAACCTTATTTTGTAATTATATGAAAGCCACGACTATAAGAATGTTGCAATTGACTAGATGGAGGAACAAGTGTTAGGTCCCAGGAAGGACAACTGAGAGGGCGGGCGAATCAATTGTGAACTAGTTGTCAATAAATTTTAATCCAAATGCAAGTTATTTTAATTTAAACTTAATATCGGTAAACCAAACTTAAGTGTCGGTAAAATAGATTAATGGATATAGTAGTACCGGTTTAACTTAAAGCATGAAACAGAAATAGAAACAACATCCACAACACATAACACAAAAATTTTGATGTGGAAACCCGGTAAGGGAAAAACCATGGTGGAAAACCTTACCCACAATCAGATGATACTACTGCAAATAGTATGTGTATACAAATAGGGTCTGCACATGCAGAAAGGCCAACTGCCTAGAGCTCACTGCTCAATCAAAAAATAGTAGTCACACTGACTACACAATCGGATGGTTAAATCCAATGATAATGTACTACTCAAATTAGCATCTGCAATGTTGTATTCAGTACCAATTAAGCTCTGAACATGAGTGTCAAAACACCTTCATAACCTTCCTTCAACCTTTGAATAATGTCTACATGTTTCACACAAGGATCTGCTTATTTTCGCTCTTCAATATTCGAAGACACTCATCATTTCGATCTTCAATAAGATCTTATAATCATTTATACAAAACCTAAGACCAAATGAATAGGTTGTCTCAATAAAGATATTACAATTAAATCAATTACAAATAAGTCTTGATGTGATACAACATGCCAGCTCAATACATTTACCAATCAATAAATCATCTCCATGATGTGTCGTGCTGATCTGGAATAGATAACGTGTACCGATCCATAACCTAGACCTATCTATCGATAAAGGCAAATTTGTCAACCCGATTAGACCAATAAGAAAAACACCAAAACCAAACTTCCAATCCATGTCTTTGACATAACCAAATGATCTCCAAGTTATCATCATTGTTGATGAACAATATAACCTACTGGTGAACATATACCGGTGACTGTACATAACCCACTAACCATACCAATGAACCATATTGTCAGTTCAACAACATACCAATATAACCATAGAGCCAAATCAATAATGTAGACCTCCAAGAAGATAAGTGTTGACATCAATGACAAAACCAATGCAACGCATGACAAATTCATCCATAATACCAACAATCTCCCCCTTTGGCATTGATGGCAACACTAGATGGAAAAACATCTAAGTGCCAAAAATAGAATGCCAAAACTAGTAAACCAATCAATCTCCCAAAGATAGATCAATACACAGTTTGCTACAAAACCAAAATACATATATCCAAAGAGTATATAAAATCTCTCCCTCAATGAGCAATCTCTCCCTCAAGGAATAATGATTTTCCATAGATATCTCTCCCCCTTTGACATCAAATGCCAAAGCAGTTAAGAATTCAAAACTTAACATTCAGCCAACTACTCCCCCTAAGAAGTAGCTCTCCTCCATCAAAGTTGGAAAAAGATTTTCCTATTTGTTCATGTCGGTTTGATGCCAATCTTCAACATCTAAGTCTCTGTCGGTGGGGAAATTACCCCAAGCTGCTCTCTAAGATATTCAAATGTTTCCTTAGGCAAAGGCTTTGTAAAGATATCTGCAATTCGCTCTTTAGTGTTCACATAAACCAATTTCACTTCATTTGCTTCAACATTCTCTTTTAGAAAACAATACTTAATAGAAACATGCTTTGTCTTAGAGTGAAATACCAGATTCTTTGATATATCAATTGTTGTTGAATTATCACAATAAATGATTATTGGTTCTTTGCATTTTACCTTTATATCCTTCAACATTTTCTTAATCCATAATACCTGAGTACAATTAGTTGTTGCTGCAACATATTCTGATTATGTCATTGATAATGACGTACAAGTCTATTTCTTGTTGATCCATGAAATCAATATGATACCAAGAAAGAATGCACTGCCAGTGGTACTCTTTCTGTCATCTACATCTCCTGCCCAATTTGCATCGGTGTATGCACATAAATCAAAAAATTTATCTTTAGGATACCATAAACCAAGATTTGTTGTGCCTTGTAGGTACCAGAAAATCCTTTTAACTGTTGATTCATAAATTTTTTTAGGATTGCTTTGAAATCTAGATACAATACATACTACATTCATTATATTAGGTCTTGTTTGTGTCAAATACAGTAAACCTCCAATCATAGATTTGTACCTTGTCAGATAAATAGGACCTGAATCATCCTTCAATTTCAATTTATCAGTTGTAGTCATAGGAGTACTTACCAGTTTGGAATTTTCCATACCAAATTTTTTCAAAAGTTCCTTCAAGTACTTTGTTTGACATATGAATATACCTTTATCTGTATGTGAAATCTGTAAGCCTAGAAAAAAAATTATCTCTCTAATCATAGATATTTCAAATTATTTTTCTATCTGATTAGCAAAGTCCTTACACAATCCATCTTCACCTCCAAAAATAATAACATCTATAAAGACTTAAATAACCAAAATATCATCATTGGTAACTTTGTAATACAAATTGTTGTCAGCATTACCTTTTTTGTAACCAAGCTTCAAAAGATATTTATCCAATCTAGCATACCAATCTCTGGGAGCTTGCTTTAATCCATATAAAGATTTCCTTAACCTGCAAACCATATCCTTATTATCTTTCAAAGAAAATCTATCAGGTTGTTCAATGTAAACTTCCTCATCAAGATCTCCATTCAGAAATGCACATTTTACATCCATTTGATAAACTTTATAGTTCTTATGAGTTGAAAATGCAAGAAATAGTATAACTACCTCAATTCTGGCTACCGGTGCAAAGGCTTCATTATAATCAATTCCTTCTTTCTGTGAATAACCTTTACAAACTAATCTTGCTTTGTTCCTGATTACTTATCCATCTTCATTAAGTTTATTCCTAAATACCCATTTAGTTCCAATTACATTTTTGTCTTTAGGCCGGGGAACCAATGTCCAAGTATTATATTCTTTTCAATTTGTTCTAATTCATCTTCCATTGCTTTTATCCAATATTCATCCTTACATGCTTCAATAATAGATGTTGGTTCAACTTGAGAAATTAAACATACCTCTTCATTTGCCAGTCTTCCTCTAGTCATAACACCTTGATTCTTGTTTCCAATTATCTAATTTTCTGAATGATTCAATCTTACATACCTAGGTTTGTTTTAATTAACATTCACAGGTAGTTGTTCTTCAGTCACTGTTGAGTTTTCTGATGATGCCGGTGTGACTGGGTCTTCATTCTGTACCGGTGCAGTCTATGTCGATTCATTTATAATCATTTCAACTGTCAGTTCAATAGATCTTGAATCTCCTCTAAAGTGTTCATCTATCTTCACATTAGTACTCTCAATGATTTTCTATAACATTTTATTATAACATCTATATGCCTTGCTTTTAGATGAATAACCAAGAATATTCCTTCATCACTTCTAGGATCAAACTTGCCAATATACTCATCTCTTCTAATATAACATTTGCTTCCAAATATTTTGAAGTACTTAAGAGTAAGTATATGACCAAACAATAGTTCATGAGGGGTCTTACCGGTTTCACTTTTTATGTGAACTATATGTATTCACTACTTCTCTCCAGTACACATGAGGTAGATTTGCTTCCATTACCATTGTTCTTGCTGTATCCAGAATAGTTTTGTTCTTCCTTTCCACAACTCCATTCTATTGAGGTGTCTGGGATGTTGATAGTGTTACTACTTATTATAGTTTCCATTAGTTTTAAATCCAAAGTCATTCTATATACTCTAGTCGGTTACTAATACCAAAACATTCAGTCGGTATGCACAAAGCAGACAGTTATAGAAGAAAGTAGTCACAGAGCCCAGTATACATAAAGTTGTCTATCGAATAACATTGTATGTCTACCAAGTAGCAATAATGATACACCGAGTTGATATACATCGAGTGAAACATTTTACCAGATTCATTGAACATAGACACTTGTGTGGAAACGTGTTACAAGATCGAGGAGCAAAAGAACCGTTATCACATTGGAAATTGCACTTAAGGATTGTGTATGATTTTGAGGTCATCTAACCAATGAAATATTTTGTATGGTTATTCATTCAATAAATCATGTTTATAAGATCGAAGCAATGAACCAGATCACTGACATAAGAGATCTATTTATACAGCATGGATTAGGATCAGATATACATGATTGAGGTATGTGTGTATGAGTGTGAAGACAGATATATGTGAAAAGAAAAATCATGGGAAAGCACTGAGTATTGAGACTATTAGAGACACAAAGGTCAACGAGAAGGATTTTAGAGAACAGTCAAAGAACAGAGTAAACAGAAGGGTTTACCAAGTTACTTTATGGGTTACCGAGGTATGCTATAAGCAAGGTAATCTCATTTTGAGCACATAGAATCTGCTATAACATTCCAGATGTAAAGTTGCAGATATTTGTAAAGATTTTATTGTAATATTTTGAAGTTGTAAGAGAAACCTTTAACAGGGTAAAAGACTCTAACAAAGTCTATAAATTGTAAAGCCTTTAACCAAGTGCAACATTTAGAATAAGTGTTGTAAAATCCTTTAGCAAGGTAGATCTAACGATCTTGATACTCCTAACAAGGTAAGCTATCAGAAATAGTTGAACATGTAGCTCTAACCGAGCACTCTTTATTATTGCAGTAGTGAAGTTGTGGGTGCCATCCCCACCATAGTTTTTCTCTCTAACCAAGAGTTTCTACGTAACCAAAATATACATGTTATGGAGTGAATCATGTATGATTGTTATTTATTTGTTTCAGCTTTATGTTATGTTACAGTAGTTTGTGGTTTATGCATAATAGTAAAGATATTATTGAAGAAAATTTTTGAAGTACTAATTCACCCCTCCCCTCTCAGTACATTAGCTTTCCATATTGGGCCTAACAATTGGTATCAGAGCTTGAATCTTGGAAAAGGGTTTAACAGCCTAAAGAGAAAGATCTTATCAATGGAAGGCTATAAACAATCTCAGAGAATTGTGTATCTGCAAGAAGAGTTGGATCATCTTGATCAAGTTATTGTAGACATGCAAAGACAAATGCAAAAATCATTGAAAGTTAGAAGAAGATTATCTGATGATTTAAAGAACTCTCAAGAGCTAGTGGAACAAATTGAAACATCATCTAGGAACAGTATATCTTAAGAGACTGAAGAGATGATTGGAGAACTGAAAGAAAAGAACAAAGCACTGATTGATCAGCTAAAAGCAATGAAAAGAGGACATGAACATTTCAGCACATAGATGACTGAGAATCTTGATGCATTAAGGACAGCCGAGGAGAAAGTAAGAGATCTAGAAAGGGAAAAACAACAGCTTGAAGCATTAGTATCTGAAAAGAATGATGAAATCACAAGGTTAACTGGAATTCAAAGTAATCTGTTTAGATCAATTGGGTTATGCACATCATGAAGAAAATCTGAAGGATAATGAGAATCAAGCATTGAAACTTGAAGTATCAAGATTGACCAATGTACTTGAAATGGAGAAGAAATCCAAAGAAACATTGAAGAAGAGTTATGAAGGATCAAAGATGTTGGATGAGAAACTAAATACAAGAAGACCCAACAAAGAAGCGGGACTTGGTTATAAAGAAAAAGACTCTACCGAGAAGGGAATCCACACTATCGAGAGAGGAGAATCATCAAAGCAAGCTGGAAACAAGAAGAACATCAAAGGAAAGAAGTCTATTTGCAACTATTGTGGAAAACAAGGACATACTGCTAATATGTGCCAAATCAGAAAAGGTAAGCAACCGAATGTCACTAAGTCTAATGATTATTGTAACAATTGCAATAAGTATGGTCACACATCTAACCAATGTAGGACAAAGTCTATTAGCAATTATCAGAAGGCAAAATTCAAAGGATTTTGTAAAAACTGCAATAGATATGGACATAGTACCGAGAAGTGTTGGTTTAAGCAAAAGAACTATATGTGTTTCGCACACTGAGCAAATACTAGAGGCTACCGAACTCACACAGATCCTCACCGACAATATTCTGCAGTACCATGGGATTACAATACAAGGATATGGTGTGAATGTTGTGGAAGATATGGACATATAAGTGTCAACTGCTTTATAAGGTTTGGAATGAACAACCGAAGATCATGGAGAAATCCTGGTATGGCATGTTTTCATTGTCACAAAGTTGGACACTTGGCTAGAGATTGCAGATATCAACCTAGAGGAGTCACTAAGGAAATAAAAGACAAATTACAAATGATTTGGAGAAAGAAGGAAATTGTGTCAAATGAAGAAAGCACCTTACCTACCAAGTTAGGTGCACCTATTCCAAATTAATCGGTAAAGGTATGAGGGGACTGCATTATTTCAAAGGTTAAATCTTAACAGTTCCTATTCTATCATGTACTTAATTCAAAAAATCTGCATAGCTAAACATGCATTAGGAAATTTGAAATTTTATCAAGTCTTATTTAGCACTAGTCAAGTCGGTAAATTCAGGAAGCCTGTCTAGTTGGTAAACACAGGAAGTTTGGCTACTCGGTAAAAGCATAAAAAGGAAAGGTAAATTGGTTTAAGGGAACCAAGTGCATTTAATGTCTTTTGACCTAACTGCATGAATCCCGATAAGGTATATTGTGTACTTAAAAGCTTTTATGTGGTCATTTCACACTTACCAAGTTTTCAAGAAAGCAAAGCAAAGCGATTCAAATGCGATCAAACCACCTCTTGAGCAAATTTCAAGGTATTTACACATCGATCTCAAGCATTTCTTAGAGCTAGCTACCGGGAAATATTAGTTGTGATTATCTACTTTATATTTGTTTTTCATTTGAAAGACTTCAAACCCTAAAAATCTTTTGTTATGAGATTATCCAAAATTTGCAATGGCACCTAAGATCCAGAAGCCCGTTCTTGTTGAGAACATTGAAAAGCCCTCACTGAAATATTCTCTAACTCCCAAAGTAGCTTCTGAACTGGATGATAAAACTACATTTTCACTCATTCCGGATAGGGTTTACTAGTTGAGGATGTCAAATTCTTCACTAAATGTCGTGTTGAGGAACTAGGTCATGTAGAAATCAAGGACACATATGATGAATTGTGTACCGATGGGAAATTGGATAGCAAGTATGAACACATCAAAATCAAGGGATTGACCGAAGCCCTAACCAATCCCTCTGTCTTCAAACCCCAATGGGTCAAGTTTGTTCTGAGCAGAGTTCATGATGATTTCATGTGGTTAGCAGAGCAACCATTCAAAATCACCAAGGAAATCATTCATTTGATCACCGGTTACCCTATTTTTGATCATGCCCGAGATCAGAAAATGATATCTCAGAAGGAATTGATCACTCTAACTGGAGTTGAATCTAATTGCATAGGACTGAAATTGAACAATGTAATAGATCCAGAGCTGAAGTTTTCCATTAAAGTAATAGGTTATTGTTTCTTCCAATCGGCAAGGGAAAACAGTGTACCCTGTGCAACAGTCGATTTAGCATATAAAATTGTGAAGAAAGGAATGAAAATTGATCTTTGTGAAGTATTGCTGAAAAACCTATTTGAGAATCTAAACACCATAAGGAAGCCAAAGAAGAACAACTCGACTAATACACTGAAGTTTGGATCACTTCTGGTATGCATGTTTTTCTATTTTGAGAAATTCTTTCCATCAATCGGTAATGTAGTTTGGGAACTACACCGACCAATCACCCATCAAATTAATGACTTCATCAAAAGACTATGTGATAACTTTAATGATATTATGGATGATTATTTCAGCAAGTTTCAAGAAAAGATGCATAACAGGTATAGAATTCCACCCCAGTTAGTAGAGAAATACAAGGATGACATATGCTTTGAAGTGGACATCGACTACTGCTATGTTAATGTTGTGGAACCGAGAACTCAACCTTTGCCACCTATGGGTTATGAGATTGATTTTGACATCACACAAAAACAAATAGATGCTTTTCTTACATTACCAAGGCATGCTACCGAGCTGAGGTATGGAACATATGAAGAAGTGAAGGAAAAAGTAAAGATAAGCATTGTAGTACCCAAGGCTACAAGGAAGGCAACAAAAATGATCAAAGCATTAACGGAGAAATTTGGAGAAGGTTCTTCCTCCACACCTGTCAAGGGCACTATAGTAATCACCGAGGAGGAATCTGAAGCCCAAGAGGGGGCTATAACACTGAGCACCAAGTTGCCTAAAGGAAAAGTTTTGAAAAGAAAGAAACAAGATACATCAAAGGTATCACCAACTCCTTCATTAAAGCGCCCAAACACAAGATCATCTGCAGCATCACCGAGTCAGAAACCAAAGAATTTTTCCACACCCAAGATAACAAAAACTTACAAGAAATCTACTCAGAGAATCATT
The DNA here is from genome assembly GCF_030272615.1 of Cryptomeria japonica. NCBI lineage: Eukaryota > Viridiplantae > Streptophyta > Pinopsida > Cupressales > Cupressaceae > Cryptomeria > Cryptomeria japonica. Next base: position 597,357,735 of record NC_081407.1, read on the forward strand.
TTGACTAAAGAGTCCAGTGACACTGAATCTGAAGATGCAAGCAAATTTCAAATTGTCAAGAGTAAAAAGATAAATGTACATAATGTTGACAATTTTTGTACTAATCTGAAGCAATATGGTGGATTTGGATCATTCAGATATGTTAAGTATGAATCCAGAACTGATGATGAAAAGAGACAAATAGAAGAAGCTGTCATCTGCACACTACTGAAATTCTGATTGGTCCCATTGGAAGTATCTAAATCTCTTCCAAATGAATTATATTTGCATATTGACAATAGGTGGAAGTATGCCATTGACTTAGAGAAACAGATGAGAGAAAGAAGTCTGGTACATCTTTTTCCAGACATGTCGGTAGATGAGAACACCGAACATCTGAAAAACTACCACACAAAATTCCTAGTCAAGTAAAGAGCCTTGAAATTGATGAATGGCCTTTACTTGGATGTAGAGAATGAGACCAAAGAAAAATGGCAGGAAATATTTCGAATCAAGAATGCTGGTGAGCAAGCTGAAGTTGAAATAGTTGATGTCACCGAGCAAGATCCTAATATCACCGAGCAAGACCCTACTGACACTATACAAGTTGATGAGGATATCATGGATGTCAAGGCACCTGAACAGGAAATGATAGAAGGGAATGCATATGCCAAACTGATATCTAGTGAGACATTTTTGGAACAAGTTCAGCCCTATCCTCCGGTCACTCAACCTACTTCAACCGAGGCTCCTCAAGATACTGAGCAAGGAATAGAGGGTCACAAGTCTACAGAAAGAGAAACTACTTCTCAGGCCACTGCAAAATAGTCTTCTCAAGCTCCTTCTAGCACTGAAAATGTTACATTTGAGACCCCAAGCACAGAAGCACTGAAGGACACCACAAAGGCTACATCAAAGGTTCAAGAAATTGATAAAACTATTGCCTCTACCAAGAAACCTACCGAGGGTCACCAAGCCTCACAACCCATTGTTTTAGTTCAACCAGTGAAAGGTAAAGAAAAGAAAATGAAAAAGCATAGTTTCAAATTAGATTTGTCAAAATCAATAGTGTTGCCGAATGTAGACATTTCCAAATTAAAAGGGCAAGCACTCATTCAATTCGGTGAACTATGCAAATCCAAAGCAAAATAGGAGAAGCAAATGGCTATTCAAAAGAAGAACAAAGTACTTCAAAAGGTGAAAGAACCATTAACAGATATGCTACTTGAAGCTACAGTGACAAAAGATGCAGCCATCCACATTCAATTGGATGAACTCCTAACTAAAATAGAGACATCTGGAGTAGACGCATCTGAATATTTGAGCAAGTTAAAGGACAAAGAGCTCACTGCTAAAATGATTGAAGAGGTACAGAAGGCTATTGCTATTGGCAAAGTAAAACTTGTCAAATTTATTATTGAGTTGTCCCCTCAACTCAAGCACATTCTTTATTTATTTCAGAAACTCTGTACATTTTCTTTATTCATTAAAGATATCAAAAATAAAATTGAAGTGATTGAGAAAGAGATCACTGATCTCTCAAATAAGCTGACCACTGAGCCAAATTCTATTCAGCATTTTTATACAAAGTTACAAAAGCTCATGGCTCAACAATTGGAACTCAGGAATGAAGAGCACAAGATAAGGATGGACATAATGACTCTTCAGACATTATTCATTCCTCATCTTTCATCCGTCCAAGAGCAGATCAACAAAGCTACCTCCCTATCCACTCAGTAAGAGGGAAGCACCTTAGATGGACTAATTTCACTGTTAGCTAACATTATAGCTCAGAATTCACTCATGGACAGTGTCAAGGATGCCCTCTCTGCCGCCCTTACCGATGCAAAGACAAAGTATAAATCCATTTTTGACCAGTTGCCACCACCAAATGGTAACTAAGTTTTGATGTTTGTCAAAAAGGGTGAGTGAGTGTATAGAATCAAAGTATCAGAGAGGAAGTGTTGTATACAAGGGGAGTATACCAAGCAGAACAGAGTATCCAAATAAAATTTTTGACAGCACCCACCAGTGAACTGAGCAGTTATCACAGAACATTGATCACCGAGCATGCAAAATTAGAGTTTTGTACAATATATTGATAAGGGGAGTATATCCGAAACATACCATTTTGTTGACTAATGTATATACTGTCTGTTTAGTCAAATTTTGTAAGTATATAGATTTTTTAGTTATGAAATTGAAAGTAGTTTTGTCAAACATCTCAACTAATGTCAAAAGGGGAGATTGTTACTACTTATTATAGTTGCCATTAGTTTTATATCCAAAGTCATTCTATATACTCTAGTCGGTTACTACTATCGAAACATTCAGTCGGTATGCATAGAGCAATCAGTTATAGAAGAAAGTAGTCACAGAGTCCAGTATACACCGAGCTGTCTACCGAATAACATTGTATGTCTACCGAGCAGCAATAACGATACACTGAGTGAAACGTTTTACCAAATTCATTGACCCTAGACACTTGTGTGGAAACGTGTTACAAGATCGAGGAGCAAAAGAACCATTATCACATTGGAAATTGTATTTAAGGATTGTGTATAATTTTGAGGTCATCTAACCAATGAAATATTTTGTATGGTTATTCATTCGATAAATCATGTTTGTAAGATCAAAGCAATGAACCAGATCACCGACATAAGAGATCTATTTATAAAGCATGGATTAGGATCAGATATACATGATCGAGGTATGTGTGTATGAATGCGAAGACAAACATATGTGAAAAGCAAAATCATGGGAAAGCACTGAGTATTAAGACTGCCAGAGACATAGAGGTCACTGAGAAGGATTTCAGAGAACAGTCAAAGAACAAAGTAAATAGAAGGGTTTACCGAGTTACTTTATGGGTTACCGAGGTATGCTATAAGGAAGGTAATCTCATTTTGAGCACATAGAATCTGCTATAACATTCCAGATGTAAAGTTGGAGATATTTGTAAAGATTTTATTGTAATATTTTGAAGTTGTAAGAGAAACCTTTAACAGGGTAAAAGACTCTAAGAAAGTCTATAAATTGTAAAGCCTTTAACCAGGTGTAGCATTTAGAATAAGTGTTGTAAAATCCTTTAGCAAGGTAGATCTAACGATCTTGATACTCCTAACAAGGTAAGCTATCAGAAATAGTTGAACATATAGCTCTAATCGAGCACTCTTTATTATTGTAGTAGTGAAGTTGTGGGTGCCATCCCCACTGCAGTTTTTCTCTCTAACCAAGAGTTTCTGTATAACCAAAATATATGTGTTATGGAGTTGTTGGTGTAAATAATTATTCATCATGGATATTATTACACTTACTTAAGTTTACTTAGGATAATGCATTTCATAGTAGTTTGGATATGAGACACTTGGGTGTTTGTGCCACATTGGGATAGTGTATGTAGGAGAAATTCCACCTCTTATGGTGTTGAACTTGTTATTACACTATCATATCCACTTATTGTGGAGTGATAATTCAACCTTCGGTGGGTGATCCACCTCATGTGGAATATTATATTATTTCTCCTACCTACCCACACCTATTTCCTACCTACCCTTGTTTCTTATTGAGCCACATGTCATGTTTGTGTGCTCATACATCCATATGGCCTTGCCTATATAAACAGGCCTCTATTCATTGTATGTAACTATTGATCATTTTCTATTGATGAGAATACAGTTTATTCTTGTCCTATATTGTGTCTCTATTTTGTACATTTCATTGACCCCTTGATCTTGGCAAAATCTAACATGGTATCAGAGCAATTGGGGCTTCATTGATTCGTCTTGAAGAGGCATTATTGTGACGTCAAGAGGCAGATCTGAGGAGCAGCATCTTTTGGAGGCATCCTAGACCAGATCTGACCTCGCCATTGCGTCCAAAAGGTCGTTTCCATAAATTTTGGTTATAAAGTCGGCCTCTTTTGGTGAGAAAAAAATTTTCTCCAATTTTGCTTGTATCGTACGGATTTTCGAAAATATTTTATATTTTTTCGGAAAAAAAAAATTTCCTTTTTTCTGAAAATTGTTTTGAAAAATCAAAAATCAAAAAAAAAAACGAATCAAAAAAAATGAAAAAAAAAAAAATCAAAAAGTTGTTTTTTTTGGGGGGGTCCACAGACCCCCCCCCCCCGTGCAGAGTGTCCCTGCAGGTCTGCAGAGACAGTACCTGTGACACGTACCTGTTAGTGTACCCGCCGAGACCCATCCGGTCGCTCCAAACCCAACGCCCACTGCCACCTCGCTCAGCTCTGCATCCAACGCCGATCCCTGTCGGACGCTCCCGCCGGCCGACCAGCATCTTCCACTTGCACCGCCCAGCTCCCGGCGCCACCCCCGCTTCCCGGCAGCTGCCCGCAGGTTCTCCCGACAGCAGCGCCCGCTCCTCCACCCAGCGATGCCTCCCGAGCTACCTCCCACGTGGCCTTGGCTCCCTCTGCTCCGACCTCCACGCCCGCCTCCACACCGCCCTCCGCGCTCGCCTCCACACCACCCTCGACTCCGGGAACGGCTCTCGCCTCCGGCTATCCTTCCGCCGGCTTCCTTCCGGCACACCTACCATCGCCGGCAGAGACTTCCGGAAACCCGATCAATCAAAGACCGGAGGACCGCGGCCGCCACGTGGCAAGTGGCCACTGGCCCGCGGTACAAACCGTACTGCCCAGTCAGATTTTCTATACATACTGTCAGCAGCCAAATCAACTTGTACAGTCAGCAAATCTGTACAGTACGGACTACACAGTCAGCAGACCATGTCATCCGCCCGTATGGTATGGACACCCAACCAGCAGAAGGCGAAGTTTTTGTGAAGGTCATACGGCCGTCAAATTTAACCCAGTGATTTTCTGACATCAGCGCCACATCAGCAGGGTTTGAAAATTTTTGGACCCCCTCTCATTTGCATTTTTGATTTTGCAGTTCAACTTCAAATGGCCATAACTTGCTCTTTTTTGCTCCTTTTTGGGTGCAATTTTTTTGAAATGGGCTAGAATTTCGTGCTCTCCGCAGTGGTGAAAAAAAATTTTGATTTTGATGCATGGATTTTTCAAAAAATGCAGTTTTTGGTGACTGTCCCTGAGTAATACCCAGTTTTTGCAACTTCAGAGGCTTCGTTTGGGATCATACGACCTCCTTTTTAGGTGCCATTTTTTTTGAAAGTGTGTATTTTTCATCTACTTTCACATGATGCTATCAGATTGATGTTATTGTAAGTAGAAATTATACTTTCAGATCTTGGCCATTTTTGGCTCTCTTGGTACTTGTATATTTGCTTGAATCTCAGTTAGATTCATTGCACTATTGATTGAAGTCTCTTGTATCTCATTTGAGAAGTTGTAAAATTTGCATCATAAGTCCACTTTGCCTTGTTTTGCAAGTGGCTCATTGTAATCGCACTAAGTATAAAGTGCCAAAATCATCACTTTAGGGGGGGTACTTTGATTGATTGAATTTGGGGGGTGTCTCTTGTGCTTTTGTGCTCTTGTGTTCCTTCCTTTTTGCTGCTATGGGTTCTTCTAATTTTCCTCTCTTAACTCCACATAATTATGCTACTTGGAAAATTGATGCATGGAGTAAACTTATGGAAAAAGGACTCACTCATTACATTGATGGAACTATTGTTGCTCCAGCTGATCCTAAGGTTGATCCAGTTGGTCACTTAGATTGGCTCACTAAAAATATCATGGCAATTGGTACCTTAAGAAAGTATGTATCAAAGGATCTCATTTTTCATATTGAGAAATGTACTCTAATCAAGGATGCTTGGCAAAAGTTTCAAGACTTGTATGGTCAAGTTGATGAGATTAGGGGATATCAACTTGATAGTGATCTCACCATGTTGGATCCCAAGAACTTTGATACTATACAAGATTATGTCACTAAGGCAAATGAGTTGAGGGCACAACTCAAAGATTGTGGCATTGATAAGAAGGATACTCAATTGATATTCAACTTGATAGGCAAACTTCCACAAGAATATGTAGCATTTGTTTCTAGTTTCCAAACTCATAGGATGACAATGGGTTCAAGCTACAAAATGCCTACATTTGATGCTTTCAATGAAATGCTGATGATGGAACAAACTAAGTTGATAAACATGGGCATTCTTAAGGCTTCTTCTAAGTCTCAAGCATTAGTGGCAAATTAAGGGAACAAAGGAAATCAAGGAAAGGACAACTCAAACAAGAAGAAATGGCAATCAAAGCCTAAGGAAAAAGCACCATCTTCTCCACAACAAGGAGATTCATTCTCTTCCAAGAGAGATAATTCACCAAAGAGGGAGAAACCTACTTGTGCTTATTGTAAAAAGATTGGTCATGAGGAACATTGTTGCCATTCTAAGAAGATTGATGAACTCACACATATCATCAAAAAGCATAACATTGATTTGCCTAAAGTCTACAAGAAGGATGATTCATCAACTTCCACTTCCTCACATTCAAAAGGAAAAGGGCAAGCATTCATGGCTTCTACAAGTGGAAAGACTCACTCTTTTGGAACAAGAAAAGGAAAAGCTCTATGTGCTACTATCAGTCATGATTCAGAGAGATGGCTTCTAGATTCAGGGGCTTCTCATCATATGGCATCTTCGCAGTCTATGTTCTCTACATTTGAGCCTTGCACCATGCCACAGATTTTGATGGGCAATCATACATACATGGATGTGATTGGGAAAGGATCTATTGACATTGGGGATAACTCCTTCAATGATGTGTTGTGTGTACCCCACTTGACAAACAATCTCCTTTCTATCTATCAAATCACACGTGGCGCAACTAAGAGAGTTGTGGAGTTCACACCTGACTCAGTTTTTATTAGAGACATGGAGACTAGAGCTATCATTGCAACTGGGGTGGTTGATCATGCATCTCGGTTATACTCCTTTTCAGATTTTGTTGATGATGATGATTTCACATTTGATGATTCTACATATGTTGATCACACTTCTTGTGATGGTTCAGATTTTGAGGAGAACTTTGGACACTTGAACATGGGGATTCTCACATGTAACCCCATTCTTGAGTCTTGTATTTCATCTCCTCATATTGATATCACATCACCTATTGCACCTGATGATGCAGATAGTGCGACAGTTTTGCCTTCATGTGATTCAGTGCAGCAGGATATTCATTGTCTTCCAGCTTCAGATTCATGGGATGATTACTTGACAGATATTGCAGGTTTGTTTGTGGAATCCTACATTGCAGATTTGGGAGACATCATTGGTGACATTCATCTTCTCTTTGATGAAGGTGATCCTTCTTCGATTGTTGCAAGGGCACACTCTGACCCTCTTGTTCATTTTCTACATGATCATTCTTTCGAGGTTGACATGATTGTGGATACTTATGTACAGTAGTTGGAGGAGGTCTCTTTATTTTTTGAGGAGACATGTGAGTCTTTGGGACATGTTCTACATCCATCTCCACTAGATCTTGGAGTGCCTTTTTCAGCAGTGTGGCACAGTTTACCACCTTTGGAAGGGGTCTCTTTCAGCATCGACATGGGGACACTTGAGCAGTTTTCAGAGATTCCTTTCATCATGAGTTTTCTTCATACATCTTCCCTTCATGATTGGGGAGACTTCATGGATACACCTTTGGTTTTGTTTCTTCCTAAGGGGAGGAATTTTGTTCGACGTTCGTGGAGCAGTTTCTTCATACATCGAGCTTCTTCCATTGGTGTAGATTCTCCATTAAGGGGGGGTCACAGTTTGACTTCTCTTCTTCTCTCATATGGGGGGGACTTTTTCCTCACATGGGGTTTTGTTCCTCACATACTTCTTTGAGAGTTCTCTTGTATAGCTTTCATCTCTCTTTTTGGGGGAGGGTTTTTTCCCATTGGGTTTTTCTCTCTTTCCCCACTTTGTGAAAGATTTCATTGCATTGGTTTGCATGCATTTGCATTTGTTCATGGGTACCGAACATGGCCTCGTAGCCGGGACCCATCTTGCATTACTTAGTTGCATTGTAGACTTAAGTGCATTCCCCTAAGTTGCACTTAAGGGGGGGTGTTGGTGTAAATAATTATTCATCATGGATATTATTACACTTACTTAAGTTTACTTAGGATAATGCATTTCATAGTAGTTTGGATATGAGACACTTGGGTGTTTGTGCCACATTGGGATAGTGTGTGTAGGAGAAATTCCACCTCTTATGGTGTTGATCTTGTTATTACACTATCATATCCACTTATTGTGGAGTGAGAATTCCACCTTCGGTGGGTGATCCACCTCATGTGGAATATTATATTATTTCTCCTACCTACCCACACCTATTTCCTACCTACCCTTGTTTCTTATTGAGCCACATGTCATGTTTGTGTGCTCATACATCCATATGGACTTGCCTATATAAGCAGGCCTCTATTCATTGTATGTAACTATTGATCATTTTCTATTGATGAGAATACAGTTTATTCTTGTCCTATATTGTGTCTCTATTTTGTACATTTCATTAACCCCTTGATCTTGGCAAAATCTAATAGGAGTGAATCATGTATGATTGTTATTTATTTGTTTCAGCTTTATGTTATGTTACAGCAGTTTGTGGTTTATGCATAATAGTAAAGATATTATTGAAGAAAAGTTTTGAAGTACTGATTCACCCCTCCCCTCTCAGTACATTAGCTTTCCATATTGAGCCTAACAGATAGTTGTCTTTTGATTCCATTCACTTCACAGAATGCATTAAATTCCCTAGATGTAAATTCTCCTCCTTCATCCGATCTTAAACATTTGATTTTCTTGCTAGTTTCATTCTCTACCATTGCCTTCAATATCTTGAATCTTCCAAATGCTTCTAATTTTTCCTTGAGAAAAGTAACCCAACACATTCTAGAATAATCATCAATTATTAGCATAAAGTATCTATCTCCTTGTAGACTTCTTGCTCTTGTTGGACCACATAAATCAGTATGAATTAAATCAAGAATATTATTTGATTTCTTAGTAATGCTCTTAAATGTTGTTCTAACTTGCTTTCCCATCTGACATTCCTTACATACCGGATTATGAGATTTCACAATCTTAGGTAAATCTCTTACTACCTTAGTTGAACTGATCTTTATAATGCGATCAAAATTCACATGACAGAGTCTTTTATGCCATAACCAACTTTCATCAATATGTGCAATCAAACAGGTTTTATCACTCGTATTCAAGTGAAAGATATTACCTTTAGTCTTATTACCGGTTGCAATCTCCAATCTAGTTATGTTAATGATTTTGCATTTCCCATTCTTGAACTATAACTGAAATCCTTTTTCAACTAACTGACCAACACTCAAAAGATTATGCTTTAAACCTTCTACATAATAAACATTGTCAGTATTGTGCTTACCATCCAAAGATATAGTGCCTTTTCCTTTGATTAAACAAGCTTTATCATCTCCAAACCTTACTAGACCTCCATGAATTTCTTGAAATGATAAGAATTTTCTTTTATTACCAGTCATATGATGTGAGCATCCGGAATCTATAATCCATTTATCTTTTTCTTCATTTTTTGTTGCCAGTGCCTGCTCTACCATTTTGACAATAGGTGTCAGTTGATCTTCCTTTATTGCAACAAAATCCCATCCGTTATCTATTGGATCTTCATCTGAATCATTTGTAACACCTTCATCTACATAGTAACATGATTTATCTATGTTTTTCTTGAATCTATATCTCTAATATTCAAGGTTAGGTTTATATGATCTTTTTGCTTCCTCCCTTAGTATTTCATGTCTATCAGGACATCTAGATGCCATATGACCAACTTTATTCCAATTAAAACATTTGAAAGGTGCTTTACCTTCATACTTACTTCCTACTAGACCTTTAGGCATTTTCCTTGCAAATAGTGCTTCAAGTTCTTCAAGCTCTTCATTTTCTCTCCTCATATCTTCAAGTTCTTTTGCATAAAGTGTTTTCCAATCAGTTTTGTCAGATGATGATGATGTTGATGATGATGATGCTTTGAAAGCTAAATCAGTCTTTATAGTACCATGACCAAACTCTTCAAGTTCAAATGTTGAAAGTTTCCCAACCAAAGTATCTCTAGAAACTGAAGTATTAGTCATTGTTCTCATTTCATTAATAGCAGTCACTTTCATTTTGTAAGCCGGTGGCAATGCTTTTAAAAATTTAGATACAATTTCATCTTCACTGAAGGATCCTCCACAGCATTGTATTCCTAAAACAATTTCATTAACTCTTTCCATAAATGCAGAAATTCTTTCATCTTCTTCCATTTTCAAATTTTCATACCTGACCCGGTAACATTCCAGTTTTACAATTTTGACAGTGGTATCTCCTTCATTCAGTGTCTCCAGTTTATCCCTAATAGCTTTAGTAGTAGATTGGTCTGATAATCCCATGATTTTCTAATCTGATAATGCACTCATAAGTGCTTCTCTTGCTTTGCAATCATTGTCCATGTCCTTAGCCAATGTTGGTGGATGAGGTTGATTCGGAATAGGAGCAACATAATCATTCTTAGTAACATCCCATATATCTCTTCCAATGCAGTTCAAATGTGTTTCCATTCTGATCTTATATATGCCATAGTTAGTTCCATCAAGCTTCGGATTGTCCTTCCTGAAAATATTTGTTGCCATAGGATCTCCTCAAGCTGTTAGGCTTCTTCAAAAAGAGAACTTAGCACTGATACCAATTGTTAGGTCCCGGGAAGGATAATTGAGAGGGGGGGTGAATCGGTTGTGAACTAGTTGTCAATAAATTGCAATCCATATGAAAGTTATTCCAATATAAAATTAATGCCGGTAAACCAAACTTAAGTGCTGGTAAAATAGATTAACAGATATAGTAGTACCGGTTTAACTTAAAGCATGAAACAGAAACAGAAACAACATCCACAACACATAACATAGAGATTTTGATGTGGAAACCCGATAAGGGAAAAACCACTATGGGAAACCTTACCCACAATCAGATGATACTACTGTAGATAGTATGTATATACAAATGGGGTCTGCACATGTAGAAAGGCCAACTGCCTAGAGCTCACTACTCAATCACAAAATAGGAGTCACATTTACTACACAATTGGATGGTTAAATCCAATGATAATGTACTACTCAAATTAGCATCTGCAATGCTGGATTCAGTACCGGTTAATCTCTGAACATGAGTGTCAAAACACCTTCATAACCTTCCTTCAACCTTCAAATAATGTGTGTGATTCACACAAAGATCTGCTTATTTTCACTTTTCAATATTTGAACACACTCATCATTTCGATCTTCAATAACATCTTACAATCATTTATACAAAACCTAAGACCAAATGAATAGGTCGGCTCACTAAAGATATTATAATTAAATCAATTACAAATAAGTCTTGATGCGATACAACATGTCGGCTCAATACATTTACCAATCAATATATCATCTCCATGACGTGTCATGTTGATCTGGAATAAATAACATGTACCGTTCCATAACCTAGACCTATCTGCCGGTAAAGGCAAATCTGTCAACCTAATTAGACCAATAAGCAAAACACAAACACCAAACTTCCAATCCATGTCTTCGACATAACCAAATGATCTCCAAGTTATCATCGATGTCGATGAACAATATAACTTGTTGGTGAACATATATCGGTGACTGTACATAAGCCACTAACCATAGTGGTGAACCATATTGTCGGCTCAACAACATACCAATATAACCATAGAGCCAAATCAATAATGTAGACCTCCAAGAAGACAAGTGTTGACATCAATGACAAAACCAATTCAACACATGACAAAGTCATCCATAATACCAACAACAAGATCATGAATTTCTTTGAAATCTGATGTGTAAGGAGGAATAAAAAGATTTGTAGATGAAGAAGGAGTATCATGTGAAATGATAATCTCTTTTCCTTTATCAAGCTTATCCTTTGTAGAAGATTGAGGAGGAACATCTTCATCATCTAAAAGCTCATTTTTAGTTATTTCTATGCGAAGGGAAAGGTCATGAATAAAATGTATGACATCATCTTCCCTACATATACTTTGATGTTGAAGATAGGTCTTAGGAGAATAAGGAGGATCTAAAGATGTAAGAATGTTTTTTTTTTTTCTTTTGCCCCCCTTTCTCAAGGGTATGTGTAGGATAAGATGGGTCTTTGTCACTTTCCAATGCTTACACTTGTTTAGAGAGCATTAGTTGAAGCATTAGGTCTCATCTCATCCACATAAGATACCCTAGGAGAGGTACAAGGGTTAGGATCTTTACGTTTAGGATCTACAAAAGCCTTAAGGTGATTAACCTATGAAATGCATTTTGTTAACAACATCACCAGAATGCAACATAAATGATACATGAAAGATTTGAGATTAAGTGGAAAAGAAAAGAATTTGGAAATCCTAACAACACAATATGACCAAGTGTTATGAATAAAGAGAAGAAACAAGAAAGGAAAGAAACTCTTATCTAACACATGATTGTAGTAAATATATGCAAAAAGCAATGTAATCATATGCGAAAGAGCAAGTAAATCCGATTTATTAATTATCATTGAAAGTCTCTTAATGAAAATCTTAATTTCATGGAAAAGAAGATCTAAAATTAGGACCTTTTTATGAAAATTAATTGAAATTTTGAACTTGATCAATTTTGAAATTGTGTTTGACCTTAAAGAGTGTAAAATTGATAAAGTACACTGATTTTTTGGATTTGGGCAGAAAAATATAGTCAATTCCATCTCCCGAATTCGGGAAAAAAGTCGAGGACCATGGCGAAAGTGCACATGGTCCGACCAACTTTTTTCAAAATTTTCAAGGATGATAGAAATTATGATATTATTGTGGAATCCAAAAAAATAGTTGATTTGGAGATGTCTAGATCAATCAAACTTGCAGTCAAAGGTCAAAAATAGAAGAATCTTAAAAACTAGAGTTTCATGATTTAACCACTGAATTTTTAGAATAAAGAGATAGATTTGAATTGCAATTTTGAAATAGAAATCAAATCTGAAACAAGTAATTAAAATTTTACACTTCACAAGCTTAATTTTCCCAAAATGAAAAAATAGGGTTTTTATGCCATTAACCTCTAAAATTTCCAAATAGATCAAACTTGGAAATGAAAATTTGAAATTCAAATAGCAATTAATCAGATCTAATAATGAGAAATCAGAATGAATGTGTAAGACGTCAGGTTCACCAAAATGTAAAGTGGAAAATTGAACCCTAGTGACTCCCCACCTAGGAGAGAGAAAGGAAGTCACTAGGATGATTTTCGCATGGGGAAACTTTACATTCAAAAGAGGGGCTTGAATCCACTAGATCCAAATCCAAGGGAGGAAAGGATGTGAATTCCAAGTGGATTGCAAGGGTTGAAGCATGTTTTGCTCTCTTTTGTAAATAGGAAAGTTGACTTGTTGACTATGTGGAACGACGAGAGAAAATGAGTTAAATGATGGGCTACCTGTCCTATCCTATGTTGGCACCCAGACAGGGTCTGGAGATAGGAACAGGTCCTGAGCAAGGAAGAATCTAGGGGTAAAACTGTAGAAAGGGGTCTTGGTCAAAAAGGAGAGTGTCATCGCCAAGGTGAGGACTTCAAATGTGGTTAAAATTGCTAGGGTTGCAATTTTATGACACTACACTATCATCTCGTCATATAATGGTCTATCTCAATAAGAATGGTTTCTATCTCTATGGCCCTTTGATCTCATTGTCCTATCACCATCCTCAACCCTGTCTCTCTATGCACAAGTGGACCAAACCCTCATCATAGGTCATCCTCAATCATTAAATGGGCTGAAATAGTTGGATTTGCCTGCTGGCTATTATTGTGGCCTATAGGCATCTAGGACACACCCCTACAATTGGATATCCAAGACCATCTCTACTATGACTCGACTAAAGTAATCAAGCCACTCTCATGTGAGCACTTCAAATACTAAGACAATAGCATGTATTAGTAATCCATAATTATCAAAACATGGGTATAAAATGAAAAAAAATCTATATCATCTCGAATCCACAACATAGATAATACTTGGGTCACCAAGTTGTCAGTGTGAATCTCAAGGAGTAGCTCCATTGCTTGAGGCTACACTAGGTCATGTAGCAGTAGTTGAGGGGGGAAACACTAGGTGTGCACTCAAAGAGATGTCCATAATAACTAGTTCTCTAATGGGAGAAGCAACCCTCTATTGTCTTGTTTGTATCTCCTCTACCTATAACGGTGCTTACTTTTCAACCTCCTCACTACACACCTCATCTCCATCTAACCCATGTGCATTAGGATCACCACTGGGGACATCGTCTATTGATATCAAGTTCATCCTTGTAGTCTCCCACTATAAAAAAAAATATGGTGATGCTCCTACATCATCGATATCTAATGTAAACAATGCATCATCATTGTCATTGTTATCATTGCTAAGGGAAACCTTATCGATCATAGGTCAGGGTTAACCCTCTACCCTCATAGTTCTTTAATGTGAGAATATATACATAGGTGTATCTTGGGGTACTCTTTGTACCTACCCAAACTAGTGTGCTACATTGTGCCAATAATATGGCATAACGTTGTGGTCATGGTGTCGTGCTAGTATTCTATCTCATTACATTTTGGATAGCTACAACATGTCTATACTCTATATATCCATATCCCTATGTGGTTGACATACAACATCGCCACTCCTCAATCTTTCCATAATCTATCTCCAAAACAAAAAGTCTCCAAACCTCTAATTGTGTATCAGTGGGTACACGTGTGGTGGAATTCCCAATGTAACCTATCATGAATAACTAATAAGTCTTATGTATGTAATATGATCAAAGGCCCAAACTTGTAGTAGCATGCATTTCGGAACACTCATGATATATGTGGGTAAACATGCTCTACCCCATGCATACATGGTCCTCCCCTCCACCTCTCTAATACAATGTATGAGGCCCTCGTGAAGGTAGGAACCTTGAGCGTTCATGGTGACTCATGGTGCCACTACCACTATCATGATGTGGTAGACTAGTGGAACTATTATTTATCCCTGATCGAGCAATCACATACAGATGTGGCCCATGATGTCCTTTGGGACGACACAATCAATACAAAACTATTGTTCATCCTGGGCATCAATGACCATCTAAGCATCCTTGTAGAAAACTTGATGCCCTCAGATCAGAAGTCTCAAGATCTGATACACATCTATCAATGTAGCAGTAATCTCCCTTGTACGAAGATGGAATTTTGAGGTGCCTACCTCCCATCAGTATGGCAGAGTGGAATCACATATCTAGCATCACATAAATCCACCAGAGACTAACTCAACGTAGTGGAGGATGCTCGACCACTGTGACTTGGTCTATACAACAGCAGTACAGCTCCAACCCGTTCTCTCGGAGAATCAAATACTAATTTAAAAATTAACATCATATAACAAAAACTCTACTTCTATCTACTCTATCATAAAATTGTACAAATTTTTATTATTTCTTAAACAAACAAAAAAAAAAAAATTCTAACTTTCGTGGACGCTTGCACGCCTTTTAGATGCCAACGCACCCCCTAGACACTAGTCCTCCCTCTCGATGCCACTATGTTAGAGGGATGATAGCCCATCCTTAGGATGACAACACGCAGGTGGGACATCCACACAGTACCTAGAGGCCAATGCACATCAACTTTATTATTTCCTAATTTTACCCTATCAAATGAAAGCAATATTAGAAAGCATTTGCATAGCTTATCTCGTGCATCTCCACTCTCCATAGCAGCCTTGAGCTCCTCAATCTGTAGCAACTAAAAGTCACATTTGCAAGGCATTTTTGCTAAGAACTATCAATTCTCTCAACAAAAATCCTCCTCGTCAATAATAAATTGAACTATCAAGGGCAAATTTTTGGTCATTTTTCATGACAAACTTGTCTTGGACTCTTTTACGTTTCTGTTTTGATACTCCTAGCTAGGGGAAAAAATAAGAGGGGGTATATATTCACCTCTTCTTCATCAGACCTTTCTTTTGAATCAGTAAACTAATTTAACCATTCTTCTTGTCGTGGTAGTTTATTCTGATTTCAAAAAGCTAATATGTTTTTGAGTTTATGCATATTTCAAATTTTGCGAGAGACGATGTAGCTTCTGGTTGAGATTGAACATTGGGAGCATCATCAAAATCTTCCTAGTTGACCTCAATGTCCCCTAGAGATCCTTTTTGGCAATTAGTCATTTCTGTATCATAGCTAATTTGTTTGACAATCAACTCACTAAAGTGAGGAAAAATGTTTAGTCTATGAAAACAAAAAGCACGGAAGTCGAAGATACATGAATAAAAAATAACAAAATAACAATAATATACAAAAAGATAAAAGTATTTTATTCCTAGCAATATATGCTTTAGTCCTAACAATATATGTTGGTGCAAAATGATTTAATGGTTGTCCTCTTATCCCAGCTCTCTATATTTTAGCAACCCATGGTTGGGTGCATGTTAGCTCGGGCAACTTACCAATCTTATGTCAAATGGATTTCTCTTTCATGTTCTTTGCAATAGCTACTTGATGGTCACTTTATCAATGACTCTTTCATCACTCTTCCCAAGGAGGATAATTTCAATTAAGCCATGTATTTATTGGATGCCTTCTATCAAGCTTCAAGATCCTACATTCAATGGAAACAGACCTAATGCTATCACCAATATTTCCTTCACAAGCCAAATTGGCTCAACTCTTTTGGATGGAAATGGACTAATCATAGAGAGATATTTTAATTCTTAGGGATTTCCTTTTCATTTTAATAATCCGTGATGTAAAAATTTTAATTGCTAGAAATGAGAAAAAGCACCAGTATAAGATCACCAAGCTTCTCTCGATGTACAACAAGTTTTAAAGTTGCACTAACATTCCTACAACCACTCATGTCTACTACTCCTCATGTTGGGTACCTTCTAAGGCCTCTTAAAGATTGAGAAGCTCCTCCATGATTTCCTCTAGGCTTTTCATGATGAGATTCATGGCTTCCATCATGTTGCATGACATTTTCCTACCTTCCTTGTGATGCTAAGGGACTTGATATAATCCCTATTCACCAATAGAGCATTTCCCCATGTTCCAAATTCATTATTAGAGCTCTTGATGGTAATGAATCTTGAAAAACAATTATCAAAATTGCTTAGCTTTGGTTTCTCAATTGAGAATCCCACTTGCAAGGTCCTAGACTTGGTAACACTTCTTACTATGCATCCAATAAATATTTAAGAAGGGCTAAATATTATGCAAGGGTGTAGATTTAAATGGTGATGTAAATAGTAGTTTTTTCCACATCACAAGGGTTGATAATTATTGTTTCCAATGAATTTCTTCATGTGCCAAGAAAATTTTAGGTTTCAATGTTGAACATCCAATTACAATGGTACAATGAGTTTTTGAAGCATTTTTACATTAGAATATTGTAATGGGTGTCATATATTGAATGCCTCTAGCATTTTTTATTTTTTTAAGGGGAATTTAAAGCATTCTACCAGGGTTCCCTCTTTTCATACTTTGATTTTAATGTACTAACTATTTGATAAATGTAACAATATTTTTAAAATATTATAAAACTTGTAATGATCATCTTCCTTACATGTGGTTTTATACAGTACAATATTGGATTATTAAGTATGTTCTATAGTTGATAATTATTCCTAATGATTTGTATTCTTTGATCAACTCATTTATGCTTTGTGTCATTGTTTTCACCCTCTTGTGAATCAAGACTTTGTAATCTATAGATGGGCACTATTTTAAGAAACAAGTGATTTAATCACACTCTTTAAACCAGCAAAACCCCTTACTAATAGTTTAAAATTAGTTTTAATACATTCATAATTCATGATTTAGCAGTTCAAATAAATACATCATTTACAAACCTTGTTAGGTAACTTTTCAAATCATGTATACTTGCCTTCATCTTGAACTTCTTACAATGATGATTTTAGCTATATGAAAGATCATTAGTGCAACTAGTCAATCTTAACCTAGTGATAACCTTTGGGTTAAAACCACAATTGATATAGCTAAAAACTATTATAATATATTATTTTTAATACTATCAATACTTGTTAGGATACCTCTAAGAACAACCTCCTAAGTTTAAGTTGAGCCCAAAGTGTTGGAGAACTTATTCACTCTCATTCATTAGCCTTCAACCCTCCATATTTTTTTATGAACCCTAGTGATGCAGAGGGATCTATTGCTCTATACCTCTCAAGGGTTCAATCACTCAAGGTGACACTCCAGAGGATCCTTCTACATGCTAGGAAACACACTCTCCTTTCCAACTCCCATTGATCATGATTGATCATCTCATCAATATGACTAAGACTGCACTTTCAATATTTTGGTAACCTACTCACCCCTTGGACCCTACTCAAGGATCAATGCCTGAATCTTAAGCCTCTCCATACCCTAACTCCAAGGTATACTCTTCCCACATTTCATTTGAAAGCCCTACAATCCACTAGACTCCAAACTAGGTTCAGAAGACAAAAATTCTCAACACTTTGATTAAATAAAACTAAAGTTACCTTCTTGTTGTCCTCTTAGATATACCTATACACAGAGGTATATAAATTTTGAATCGGTTCAAAAATCCTCAATCTCTCTAATGAGATTCTAAAGAAATTGATTTGGAACAACATATCCAAAATTTAGACAAATACAACAGTTCAACTCCGAGATATGGCCCCCGCATTAGGCTACATTTTCTGTGACTGTCATTCGGTCACACTATGACAGTCTACTGCTATCTTTGGAAACCCATTGGTTTAAGCCCTTCCTTGGGCACTCCACTTGCTCCAACACCTTAGGAAGGTTATAAACACACCAACCAACACTCCCCTAATCCCTCTTGTCCTTAACATACTTTTTCATATCAAACAAAGCCTTCACCATTTGACTGTAACAGTCAATCTGCCCCTGTGACAGCAACAGTCATAAAAACCTCTTGCGTGCACGTGCCAACTCCCTCATGGAACCATTAACACACCATGGATAGGTAGTATACATCCTTTCCCTCATCCCTACCCAAAATGAGGATTTTTCAATTATTAAAACAAAATATATCACATTTATAAAGCCACTGGTTACCCTAAGCCAGGGTTCTAGCAGTTTTCACAAAAAAGCAAAGAACTCTTGCTAAACACAATAAAAATGAATGCCACCACTTCCACAACAAATTTAAATAATTCCTCTATCATTCCCAAACAATAATATTTCAAAATACAAACATGAAATGCAATTAACAAAAGATCTGACTGTCCACATTGAAAACTCAGAAAATGCACATAAAAATATGGTTTTTTATTGCTCCAAATGATTGCCTTCGACCATACACTCTCCATATCTCCCAATTTCATTTTTTTAAAAACTTTTATATCACTTGTGGCCTTCAATACCGATCCATAACCACCCAACTACCTCTAACAACCTATTTTTATCATTTTTGGAGTTTTGACAATTAAAGTTGCTCAAAACGTTGTCATTTGACAAACAAAGTTGTCAATATGAACAAAATTAACCCCTAACTCTACTGACACACAAAATTGGTCTTAAAATGACCTTAAAAACATTTAAAACATGTTTTATTCCTCACAAACCTATGTTACCCTTCAAAACCCAATTTTAGCCCTTTCTAGGCCTAATTGCCAATTTTGACAATTTTACACTTTTTGACCTTTTCATTACATTTCATTGCATTTATTGGCTCTAATGGACATGATTACATTTTTTTAAGACCTTAAACACCTTTCAGACTTAATTACATATTGCTTCTCCATGAGGGCCTATCAGTGACCCTAGTGCACCTTGCCTCCATAGGTCTTCATAGGTGCTCCTACACCACCTAGATTTACCTTCCTAAAGAAACCCCTTGGCCTTGATGGTAAAAATACATTCTATGATATTGGAGCAATGATTTTGGGACCCAAAAAAGCATCCAAATTAAATGGCTAAACCTACAAAGAAATGATGGTTTGGTGTAATTCCATCTACCTATCCATCCAATCCCATGCATGGGAAGGGATTATGAATTTAAAACACAATGAATATGAGCCATAGGAATTTGTGATTGACAAAAGATGTATTAAGAAAAAATAGTCTTCACCGGAATAACAAACTTAACCACCAAAAATGGATCTAATAAATTGTAGCCATAAGACAGATAGGCAAATTAAAAGCACAACACACAGCACCAAGATTTTGACATGGAAAACCCAGTTAAGAGAAAAACCACAGTGGGAACCTACCCACAATAAGATGATACTTTGCAGTAGTATATGAAAATATTACAATGGGGAATGCACATGCATTCTGGCACACTGCCTGGAGCTCATTGCTCAAATATAATGGCCTGAAGGCTACAGCCCTCAAGAAAGTCTCATTGACTTACAATATGATTCGGACTACAATCCGAAAGAAATGAACTGAAAAAAAGCATCTCCAAATGCCTGATTACAGTTCCGGTTAAGCATTGTTGTCTGCTCTGCAACACCAATCTCTCCTCAAACTCAACACCAAAGGATAAATCACTTGTTCGCACATAAACCTCTCTCTGATAATGTACACATGACATCGATACCCAAATTACATGAATATATCACCTATATATATAATTCATCAACCTTGATAACAAGGTCAGCTAAACCTTAACCCTCAACTTATAATTACAAAATTACATCACACAATACAAAGATCATCCACCAGACCAATACAATGATTTATATAGCATAGCATGGACCTAAATCAAATTCACAAACATGCAACTCCACTGGAAATCACGCTAAGAAAAACCGCAATACGCTACACCACCAGAAATACCGCATAACACAAAAATCAATACCGGTTGATGAAAACAACCAAAAGCTCACACAATGATCAATGTGGATCACCAAAACAAATAGAAAATTACTAGGAAACACCAGCAAGCACATTAGAATCATCAGGAATAGCTACACCAATACCACTTATCAAATCTTCATTGATCAACATCTGAAAGCTCAAGAACACAACCAATCAGCAATTGTCACAAAGAAAGATAACTTGAGGAGCACCAAATCTCGATCCATCTAAAATGAAGATACACAAGACCATCCCCAACAATATCCCAAAATCTCAACACAAGATCTTATCACACCGAAATATACCGAAGGATATACCGAACTCTACAAAACAATGATCAACAAAGCAGCAACAAAAACCGGATCATAAGATCTTCCCAATCAACAATCACCGGAACAATACACAGGAATATGTTGACATCAATGACAACAACATATCCTAGAAGCATCAATAACCAACAATATCCAACAGATGACATATATGAGACATGGAAAGGTGAAAACAACACTCTTACCTAATTCATGGTTAATACACAAAAAAATAACTAGAAATCCATATGGCATAGCAAGCTACAAAAGTAATAAAACTAATATCTTAACCTCTTGTAAACAAAGAGTGTCCAATCCTAGAAATTATGGTTGAGTATCTCAAATATAATACTTCTAGAGGATGTCTATCAAACATCAATCATTATAAGAGATACAATTCAAAAATGAGTTTCAAAATCCATCTCCTCATTATCCATCTCAGTAAGAGCAAAATAACTATTTTATTAAAAAACTCCATTTGAATCAAAACTTCATACTTGCAAGTTAAGCTAGACAATTCATGATTTATATAGGGCATATTCTCCCTCTTTCAACTATTCTAGTAGCCTATGAGACCTCTCATGCCCAACTGGAGGAGTGAAAGCATGTTAAGTAATGTTGGTTGTTGGTTAAGACAACAACTACACCACTAGCAAAGCTCTCACAAATTTTGAATCAATAGAAGTCTTCTTGGGAGAGGAGAGATTAGATTTTTCTAGTTTGAAATATTTGTCAAAGCCTAACCTTGAAGAAAGGTTGAGGGAAGGGTCATTATTGATAAATTTTTTGGCTTTGGAACCAACAAGAGAAACCTCCCCCACACCGCCCCCCCCTCCCTTCCTCTTTTTTTTGTAGTGGCAAGCTAAATGTGGTTTGTATGGAAGGTTTAGGGAGGGGAGAAGCCAAAGGGAATATTAAATCTGATGTTCAAAAAATTGGCAATGATAACTATTGGCAAGAGACACTACACCAGTCATCTGGTGTTGTCATTGATAGTAACCCAAGTCTATGATCTCATCTGCAGTGAACTATTTTCTTATATCAGAAGTCAAAGTGAAGATTAGGTTAAATCGGGTGAGATAGAACATAGCATCCAGCAAAGTTTAGCATTTTGGTCAGTATTTCATTTCAGTTGAATATTTTGTGTTGCGGAGCTAAAGAAATATAGTTAGATGTCTAGAGTACCTTGCTCCAGAATCTTAGCCTTTGGTGATGATTGTCATGTGAGTTAGAAAATATGATGTACAGGTATTTGGGTTGAATAGTGTGGTATGGCCAACTTGTGTGATTGATCATTGTGCGGAATTTTTGAAGCCAATTTGGTTATTGTTTTTGTGTTCAAGGATGTTTAGCTGACTTATGGGAAGCGTGTGGACACTTCTTTTTGGTCCACATATGCATTAGAGATTGGATTCAGCCGAGTGTTCATACACATTTGGTGAATATGTTATATGTTCTTGAGTCGACATGTAGCCAATACGTTTTGATGTTGCGGATATATAAGAACGATTGATTTGATCATTTTGGATATTGGTGGCTATGTGAGAGATGTTCATGATTGATTGTGCACAGTTGCACGTGTGCAAGTTGAAGATTTATACTTTGGAATATTGCAAAATAGTGGAATAGAGCAGTTTGTGGCAAAGTGTGAAAAAGTTGTATATTGTGCCTAACTGAAACTATACCCAAGAATTTGTAGATGTTGTTCAATAGTTCAAATTCTCTTAAGATCATTTATAATTCTTTTGTAACACAATGAGTCTTCTTTGGGTTGTAGCCCTTGATATCTTGAGAAGTGAGCTCTAGGTAGTGTGCCTGAATGCATGTACATTCCCAATGTAATATTTTTTATACTTCTACAAAGTATATTAATATTGTGGGTTCATCCCCACCATGGTTTTTCCCTTAATCGGGTTTCCACGTATAAAAATCTTGGTGTTATGGTGTTGTGGATATTTACTTTATGTGTTTTCATCTCTCTTTTGTTGATTTGCATTAAGTGCTTGAAAGATCAGTTTAATAAGGTTCAAAGTTGTAGAACATTGATTCACACCCCCCCCCTCTCAGTGTTCCTCAATTCCAACAATTGGTATCAAAGCCTAGTTCCTCAAAAGAAGTTTAATAGCTTGAGAAGGATTTGGGAAGGTGACTCAATGGATTTTGGTGGTCTTCAACATTAGCTTCTTGTTGCACTTGATGATCTTGATTAGTCCAAAGTTAAAGTTCAGGAATTGCAATGGAATCTCAAGGATGCTAAGAATTTCATTCAGTCATTGAAAGAGCAATTGAATAAGTCTAGGGAAAAGAGAAAGGAACTTGTTGATTAGCTAACGCGGAAGGAAAGAAAATGCATGGAAGATGGTCACCTAAATCAAGCCCTGAAGAAGAAAAGCCCTAAAGGAGAAATCAGAAGAATGTCAAAAACTTGCAAAAGAAAATGCATCTTTCAAGCATGATATGGAATCTATAGTGATTGGGGTTGACAAAGGAGATTGAAGGAAGGAAAAAAAGTGAAGAGAATCTTGCTCAATTATTGAAAGATAAATTTGATGAGTGTTGCGGACTTGATTGTGGGAATGGATAACTGAAGCTTGACTTGCAATAATTCAGACATCATGAGGAAGAGCTTGGAAAGAAAATTCTTCTTCTTAGATATGATCTTCAAGCTGCAAATGAGTACAAGGAGAAGTTAAAGATCAGTTTAGCCAAACTTAATGAGATGCTTGAAAGCCAGAAAGATGCAGATGATTGAAGAGGTCTTGGATTTCAGAAAGGTGAAAGCTCTAAATCTGGTCAAAGCAATCCTAAGTTCAAATCTAAAGGCCTCCAATAAGGCAACCTAATGCTCAAAAGTTCAATGCTAATTGTTTTGTCTGCAATAAATTTTGTCATATGGCTAGTCAATGTAGAAATAAAATGAATCATAATGATCAATATTTCTCTGGTCAATGTTTCAAATGCAACAAGTATGGACATAAGTCAAATGAATGCAAAAGTGTGATGAATAACTTTCCAAATAGAATGAGTGTCAGATGTTATGCATGCGGTAGGTTTGGACAGTTGCTAATAAGTGTGGATCAAGAGGAAATCAAGGGAATTTCAGACCTAGACAAGGAAATGTGGTGTGCTACAATTGCAACAAATCCAGTCACATTGCAAGATTTTGTAGAAGCAGAAGTGTGAATAGGAAGGGTCCGACAAACAAAAACAAGAATGTACAGAAAGAAGATAAAGGAAAAGGAAAAATGACTTGTGGAATAAATCAGAGATCAGATGTAGAAGACATGGGTTAAGAAGAGTGATTCTGATGTAGGGAATGGATCTGCACCTGAATTTGGTGTTGCAAATTCCTCCAGGAATTAGTTTGAAGCCTCTGGCCTAAGGGGATTTTACATGCAAATCATTTTCTCCCCTACCAGTAGTGATGTCGGAAGATCAACAAATTGTCAATAGTTATATTCTGGTAGTGCATATATTTTGGAAGGAATTCTGGAAGAGAATGAGCAAATTTGAAGATTCGCAGAAGAATTCTTGAGAGATTGTCTATGTATGTAGGGTATCCAAAAGGATTAGAGAAAAGTGCATTTATTACACCATAAATAGATATGTGGATGATAAAAAGGTGACTTAACTCTTTCATTTGTCACTTTTCATTTGAAGAGAAGAGGTCTAGAGCGCTCTGCAAGAATATTTTCAAGGAAGATCAAAGTGTGAAAGAGATTTCCTGAGAAAAAACCTAATCCAGTGGTTAAGGTATTTATCAATAAAAAATTTCAAGTTAAAATTTAGAAATGGTGACACCTCTAGTTGTTGATTTCACTAAGAGAGCCCGACCAAATTTCAAGAAACATCCATTTATTTATGTCAAAGATGACCCAAAAAGTGCATTCTCATCAGTCCCATATGGTGTTCTACACATCGAGGACATTAGGATTTCTACTCATTGCAACCTCGAGGAGTTGGGAAGTTCTCATTTATTAAATATTTATAATAAGAAGTTGATTGATGAGAGTTTCAGGCTCAAACCTGAATTCAAGGTGTTGGAAGAGAAGAATTTTATGTGGCTTGTCAGATTCCCTCTACTCGATGAACACGAGTGGGTCCAGCATGTGCTTAGTAGGATGCACGATGTGTTTATGTGGTTGAACAAGCCATTTGAAGATCACCAAGAATGTCATTAGAGCCCTAACATAGTTATGCTCAATCGGTGACTTGCCCACACTAAAATCTATGAAGAACCAGACTATTACCGATATAACTGGTTCAAATTTTAACAGAAGGGATATGACTATAAATGATATTCTTGAGCATGATGTAAGATTTTGTTCCATGGTAGTAGGGAATAAGATTTATAGTTCTAGTTGGAAGAATTTTGTATCCAAAACCACCATATATGTAGCTTTTGAGATGATATGGGTAGATAAGAAGTATGATCTGTGTGAATTACTCTGGAGTGAGCTAATGAAGAACCTAGCAAAGATCAAACAGGATAAAATGAACAATTTCAAATATGGTACTTCAATTCTATGTTTATTCTTTTTCTTCATGAATGAAATTCTAGTAATAGGTCATCTCCAATGGGCATATGATACACTGGTAGCTATCCAAATCAAAGATCTTCTATATAGCATTGGAGATAGCAAAACCTAGAAAGCCACTCTCTAGGGTTATTTCAAAAAAATTCAGAGTGCAATGCATGATAGGGAAAGAATCCCTAAGTCTATAGTTGAAAAGTATAAAGATACTATTTGCTTCATGGTTGACACAGATCAATGCTCAATGGAAGCAATTGAACTCATGACATCTTGGATCATTCCCATGGGATATGAAGTTGAGGAACAAATTCTTGAACTATATGCTCAGCATTAGTTAAGCAAGTCGGTAGACACCTCTAAGGAGAGATTTGGCACATGCACTGAGAAGAGATTGAAACTGTATAGTCAGTTCAAGAAACCAAAACTGATAAGGAAAGTAAGAAAGAAGGTAGAAGCATATGCAGAAAGTGTTGGGATCACAAAGGAGGTTGTCCACGAATCAAGGAAAAGATACCAAGAAGCAAAGAAGCTAGTAAAAGTTGATCCAACTGGCTCAGAAGCCTCTTCTCCTAAGCCAAGGCAGACTAGAAGTATTGTTCCCTCCTACGAATCTACCAAGTCAACCAAATCAACCAAATCACCAACCAAGCCATCTGGTAAAGGTGAGAAGAGGAAGAAAGAGAAGAGTACAAGAGTTTATGTCACTGTAAAGGATGATGAGGAAACTGAGTCTAATGAAGAGGTGAATAAAATGAAGACCAAAGGCACCAAATCCACAAACGTCCCTAAGGACATGCCCTCCAGTGGAGAAAAGCCAAGAAAGAAGCTAAAGACTGATTCCACGAAATTTGGGATGATAATTAAAGAGGTGGAGAAAGTTGTCATAGTTCAAGGTAATCTCAAACCACTTTTTGAGTTCTATGACAAGTTTCATGAATTTGGTCAAAGAACTTTGGAAGAAGCCATTGTATTTTACTGGAATAAATTCAATAAGGCTCTTATAGAAATTGTGTTAGAAGTTCCCAAGAATCTTTATGATGTTTTGGAGTGTAGAAGCCATAGTGCCAAGGAAAAAGAGGAAAGATTGAGAGAGTATGTGCCAGTAAATATTTACCCTATTATAGCTGTGAAAGAAGTTGATAGAATTCTTAAAGAAGCTAAGAGTGAGTTTAGGAGAAAAACCAAAATCAACAAGTTAATGATTGGAAAATTAGAAGAAGTTATGAAAGACACTGAGAAGATATTAAGGTATGTTTTGTTCAAAAACTAATATGAGGTTGTTCCTGAGAAATCTCATGGTGATACTGCTAAGTCATCTATTCTGGAAGCTCAAGGTACTCAATCCCAAGGTGAGAAGACTAAGGTAAATATTCCCTCCATTCCATAAGTGCAAGCAGAACATTCAAAAGTTGAACAAGTTGAGGAGAATGCTTCATCTGCTCTGAAAGCACCTGAAGATCAATAGGTTGAAGTAGATGTTCCTTCTGATCCAGTAGAAGGAGATTTGGATAAAGGAGGTAATGAGGCGGTGGTGGTAGATGCACTTGAGGATACTCAAAATCCTCCAGATCAGTCTAAAGATGAGAAACTTATGGAGGCTGAGACCTCTAAGGCTGATACAGAAAAGATTGCAAAAAAGAAGAAGGTTGAGGTCAAGAAAGAACCAGTTTCTGAAGCAAGAGACAATGTTGAGGATGTAAAGGACCTTCTTGAAAAATATAATATTTTTTATGATTTGGCACCATCCCAAGGGCCAATTAACTTGGACTCTCTCTCTCCCATCCAGAAGCTAAAGCTAGCATCACTTGCACAGGCTAAGGCAAGAGAGGAGATCTTGAAGTCTCACATAGAGGACAGTGAGCTTGTGAGTCTTGCATTTGATGTCCTGGAGAAAATAATGCCTACATTTCAAAAGGATACATCGGATTCCCCTTCCGACCAACTGAAAATTTTGATCAATTCGGTAAGTACTCAGTTTGAGTCATTAAAGAAGTCAGTTGAGATCAAGGTCCACAATGACTCTAATGCCAAGAGGCTCGGGATATTAAAGAGAATGATTGTCGATGATAGAATTGTGTTAGACACCTATGTCAAGATAATTCAAGATGCACTATCTGAAGGTGGCAATATCTATAAATCATGTCTGTCATTGTCAAAATTCACTGAGGATATTGAAAATCAGTCCAAGGAGCATGAAAAATAATTATTCGGTCTATCTCAGTCATTTGATTCCTTGTCAATCTCTATGGCCAATCATGAAGATCAAGTAATATCTGTACTTGACAAAATAAAAAGTTTAATCCATGATAAGGAGAATATTATTGGTAGAGTTGGTGAAATTCGGAGTCACGTCACTCCCAAGTTGGACACAATGCTCAGTGCACTAAAGGAAGCTCAGGCTGCGGTAGTCACCAGTGACCCCTCTGATCTTAAGTCAGTAGAGATACAAACATATATCTTCAATTGCCTCATATCAATCCTAGAATGTATTAAGAAGTGTTTGGACAACCATTTAAGCTCATTGAAAAACATTTTTGTAGACATCTTCAAGCTTATGTAAGCTAGTAAGGTGTGTGTACATATGCCACTATACATAGGATTTTATGTAAATTGTTGACATGTGGATCCCTACCCTTTCCATTGATGTCAAAGGGGGAGTGTAGGGTAGTGAAAAAAATTATATTCATCCTAGGGGGAGTTATGGAGTGGATGAATTTTTGAGTTTTGCAGTATACATATGTTGGTACTGATTTCAACAGTCATTTTCACAAAGTGTTGCCATCAATGCCAAAGGGGGATATTGTTGGCAAGAGACACTGCATTGGTCATCCAAGGTTTTCATTGATGGAAACTCAAGTTTGTGATCTCATCCACAATGAACGATTTTCTTATACTGGAATTCAAAGTGAAGATTTGGTTAATTCTAGTGAGATAGAACAAAGCATCCGGCAGAGTTCAACATTTTAGTTAGTATTTCATTTCAGTTAAATATTTTATGTTGTGAAGATAAAGAAAGATAGTTAGATGTCTAGAGTACCTTGTTCCCTAATCTTAGCCTCCAATGATGATTGGCATGTGAGTTAGAAGATCTGGTGTACAGGTATTTGGGTTAAACAGTGTGGTATGGCCAACTTGTGTGATTGATCATTGTGCGGAGTTGTTGAAGCCAATTTGATGATTGTTTTTGTATTCAAGGATGTTTATCCAACTTATGGGAATCATGTAGACAATTATTTTTGGTCCACATATGCATTGGAGATCAGATTCATCCGACTGTTCATATATGTTTGGTGAATATGTTATATGTTCTTGAGCTGACATGTAGCCGATATGTTTTGATGTTGTGGATATATAAGAACTATTGATATGATCATTTTGGATATCGATGGCTATGTGAGAGATGTTCATGATCAATTGTGTGTAGTTGCACGTGTGCAAGTTGAAGATTTATGCTCTGGAATATGCAGAACAATGGAACAGAGCAATTTATGGCAGTGTGAAAAAGTTGTATATTGTGCTTAACCGAAACTATACCCAATCATTTGTAGATGTTGTTAAATAGTTCAAATTCTCTTATGATCATTTGTAATTCTTTTTTAAGACAGTGAGTCCTCTTTGGGTTGTATCCCTTGGTATCTTGAACAATGAGCTCTAGGCAGTGAGCTCTAGGCATTGTGAGGCCCCACCCCGAGCCCGTCATAGCACTTCTTTATTTTCACTATGAACTTATCATTTGATACATTACTTTGATGCACTATGGATTTAGAGACTATTTGACAGATGATTTGATATCATTGGATATGATATATCCCATATTATGTTTGATTTCAGTACTTATGTTGATGATGTTATGATTTATGTATGCATGCCTAATTGATGAATGCTTTATATGATTTCAATGATGTTGCAATTGATTAAATGATCACATATGGATTACTAGGAAAAGTAATTGGATTCTATCTTTATTGTTCTTTGATTAGGAGATCAATCCATGATATGATGTGAAATTGGATGCTATGTGTTTAAAAGTGTATTCCTTCATATATGTATGCATATTGTTTTGGACCTATTGATGTGTGGATTGAGATGTGCAAGATATTAGTCCATGTGACCATGGAAATACATGGGAGAACTAGGGCCAAACCTATGTGTGATTGTGAAGCCAAGGTTTGTCTATTTAGAGAGACAATACCTCATTTGTAATGTTTTTTATTTACGTATAAGTGAATGCATGTGTGTGTGTTCAATTTGATTAAATTTTAATTTATTCCACCTTGAAAGGGCATGTCCAGTGTATGTTGATGTGTTGTATTTTATGGTGTCACTTGACACTTGTAATGTGTTGTGAATTGGCATGTGACATGTCCTTGAGAGAGAAATGTGAAAACCTATGCATTTTTCAAACCTCATTTAGTTTTCCCAAAAGGCAACTTGGTTAGGGAGCCCTTGGTATGGTCAAATCAAGTGTGACTCGTAGGTAAACTTTAGGTGGGTTTTTGGGGGGTCAAACTAACTCCTATAGTTGAGGTTAATTCTTTTTTGAAGGCCCACTTGATATACCTATGGGTAAGGGACCTTTTTTGGCATAGAACCACTATAATGCCCTGCCAGGAAACCCCGAAGGGATAAACTAAAACACAAGAATAGAGTGCAAATATTTTTTTAAAAATTTAAAACAGTAAAATGATACATTGAGTTAACATTAAGTTCAGATTACACAACGGAAGACTTAACTAACACCTAAAGGGTTTCCCAATGTGATTACTTGGTTCATCACTAACTCAACTCACGCTAATTAATCCATTTAAGTTGATTAACTTAATGACATAATTATACTTAAATAATGGTTAAATGTATTTGATAGGTTAAAGATATGGGTAACATGATTAAGTTCATTGATTGCAATTTAACTATGCATTACATCCAACTTTAAATTAAAATATATGTCATACATTTAATTTCCATACATACTTTATTTACATTAAAAGATGATGAATACTTTGCATTACACTAAACCTACATTCTTCATGACCCATATTATTGCATCTAATAAGATAACTTCATACATGCATTTAAGAATGTTATCATCTAATCCATATTATATATTTTAACCATAATGTCATTCATACATTTCAAAATAAAATGGAACCAGATGAACACAAACACCACATAACACCAAATTGATATTGGAGTTCACCCCTAATGAGCTACATCTCCGGGTATGCTCAACTGCAAGACCCCTCTAATAAATAATAGGGTGAAGAATACATAAGGTTCACATCAATTACATCCAACCAATAAGGCGTACATAAACAAATAATACATATGACCACATCGCTCCAAAAGATACATGAATGATCCAAGAAGGAGAAAGAGGATCCATCTAAAGCATGATATGGAGAAAATACAAAAGAACAATTGGAGCACCAGCGAAACAAAATCCTCACAACCCATCATAAGAAACCCATGGTCTAACATGAATATCAGGTACTCTCAAAGGCATAAACAAACAAATATGACTCTACAATAGTGCTCCAAGCAAAGACAACACAAACTACATACTAGTGAACATAAGGGACGAGTGTCATCACATAGCTTGGTATAATTACCCTGGCAGGCCTCCATAGGTCTCGACCCCCATCTAATGGGTTACCCTGGCAACCTCTCTCGAGCCTCTGGCCCCATCCAAGTCTCATGTGGACCCAACACGTCCTTTCGTGAAGACAAAGTTGTTGGTTTTCCATTTCAAGCTTTCTCACTACATTCTGAGTCTATGCTAGCACTCATCCCATGCGTGAGGCACAATTATCTTACTTAGTGTTTTCATCTACTAAACTCCCTAATAATTCATTAAGTTATCACTTATTTAGACACACTTTCGATGGGTTACCCTACTACCACTTTGGGCAGGGCCCCCACTTGAAAGCCACTCTCCCGTATGACACTCAACCACAATCAAACAAACTCCTAAAACTAAGGTATACACAAGGACTGGTATACAGAGTTCGATATGGTAGGAAAATCCATTTGGCCAAACAAGTCCTCACACGAGGTGTACTAACTGATGATTCTCTGACTAGAGACATGGCCAGCTACAGTCAACCACATAACAACATCCAACACCCGCATTTAAGGACAGGACCAGTTACAAATCAATCACATGAAAACAGTCAATACTTGAGATCAAGGACATAACCAGTTACATATTAACCAAATGACAATATCCAACACTCGCAATCAAGGACTTGCCATTTTGAAATCAAATGCGAATACAAAAAAGTAAACATGCATTAACATTAATCTATAATGACAATCATTTTTCCATATCACTAAAAATACAAATCGATCAAAGTTTTCTAATTGATCTAAATTTCAAAATACAATATTTGAACAAAATCACCATTACATAATAATTTCAATACCAAAATGCAATTATATGATCTTGCCTATTTTCCAAAACATAAAAAAAAAACCATTAATAAATGTATTTTCTCATCTAATATCCATATTTCATTAAGAGAAAATGTCATCAAATTTCCCCAAATAATATATTATTTAATTTCAAAAATTTCCAAATAATATATTGTTTAATTTTTAAAAATTAACAAATAATATAATATTTCATTTTCCAATTTCTCAAATAATACATTATTTCATTTCTAAAATTTTCCAAATAACATGTATTATTTCCTTTTCTAAAATTTACCAAATAACATATTATTTCATTTTCTAAAATTTACCAAATAACATATATTATTTCATTTTCCTACGAGCATAAATTTAAAGATATACAAACTTTATATATATATAAATATATTTAAATTAAAATTAAATATATAAAAAAAAATCTTTTTTTTTTTAAAGGGAAAAGGGAGGTGGTCCCCACAATCTGTGGTCTCCACGGACTGTGGTTTCCATGGACCGTGGTTTCCACAGTCGTGGAGAACCACGAACTATAGGTTCCACAGTCCTAGAGAACCACAGACTGTGGTTGCCACAATCGTGGTGCCACAAGTTGTGGTCACCACAATGGGCCGTCGGTTGAGCCATGGCTCCCCACGCCCAAAGATATAAATACACATTTTTTTTAAAAAAAAAAAAATTTAAATTAAAACAAAACCAAAACTTTTTGAGCACACAATCACAGGGATCTCTGAGAAAAATCATTTTTTCCAGAATCCCAAAATAATTAAGTTTTATTTTAAAGCAACAAACTTCAACACCATAAAACTCAGAAAAATCCAGGGAATGAATTTTTTTGTTTTGAAAACTACTAGCATGCCAAAATACCCAAATTGGCAAAATTTCAAGCATTCTCCACTCCCATTGAACCAAGCACAAACAAATTTCTTAGTTTAAAACCCATACCCAATTTCAATCTTGAAATCAATCTGAGCAAACCAGAAACAGATTTGGAAATGGGAAATGAATTCAAGGAGGGATAAATTCGAAATCTCATTGCTACTCTTCCTTATTTCACAAATCCAAAAAAATTTCAACAAAACAAACACAGAATTCTTCCAAAATAAATCAGTAATTTCTTTACAACAAAGGAAATTAACAAGAATCCTACCTCCATAGGCAATCATGGAAGTGATTTGATGAAGAGCCCAACTTGCAAGCTTAAGAATTTCTTCCAACCAAAAATGTCCCAAAATTTTTCCATCCCCAGGACAACTCTCCAAATTTCTATGAGAAAAATAAGTTAAAAAGAATTTTTGACCTAAAATCTATTTTTAGGTTAAAATTATTTTTTAACCAAATAAAAATCATTTCCAATCAAATTAATATTCAAAAATTGCTTTTCTTTCCAAACTTTGATTTTCTCAAATTAATTAAAACTAACATTTCTGTTTCCAAAATGTCAATGAGGGTCATGGATATTAATTTTCCAATTCTATTTAACCTTTTCTTTCAAAATGCATATACCTAATTAATTCACCATTTTAAAATAACCATTAACCAAACTTGCTACAAATATGAATTAAGCAATTTGATTTATTGATTAATCACACAAAGGGGTCATATTTAATTTAGTCCCTTTAATTTACGAATGCGTAAAAACATATTTAATCTAATTAAATACTTAGGATTTAATGATCATTTTTTACCAAATGCACAACACGCAACTCACAAAAACCAAATAACCACACGACCCGGATACCCAACAAAGGGGAAACTAGCGAATGACTGACAACACTCACTTGAGCACAACTAGGGTAAAATGTAGGGTCTTATGACTACCTAATCCACTTCCATTGGACCAATAAGGTACGCTCAGACCTACGAAGCCAGGT